>NC_073302.1:238639656-238939656 GCF_027595985.1 Sorex araneus | reverse complement strand
GACCACGAGGAAGAAGTGAAGCTGGCTTCAGATGATTCAGCTTGTCTTGTATTAAAGAGGTCAGAGCCTTAGTACAGAGAAGGCACTTGCACATAGCCAGCCCGGTTCCATCTCTGACAATATTTGTGGTCCTCTGAGTTCTGCCAGGAGTGATCCCTAAGGGCAAAGACAGGTGGGAGCTTTAAGCAACACTGGGTGTGGCCTCAAAACAGAACAAAAATGTGTCAGTAGCTGATAGCCAACACCCTCATCAACACAAGAGGCATCAGCTGTAGGCGACTCATGCGACAGCTCATCAGCAAATTCTGCCCCTGCTTTCTCCTACATCCGGAGACCCATTCTGAGCCCAGGATGAACAGTCTCAAGGAGGCACAAAAGTCACAAGGGAAAACCTCTGCACAGCAAGCCTTGAGGAATGATATTACCACTCTCGCCTACTCACCTGGCTCAATGCTCCCTGGAAAAGTGGTCACTCTGTTCCTAGTGGACACTTGATAAATGCTCCTTTTATTGGGTAGCATTATTATTGCTATTATTGTTATTCTGGAAATCCCATAAATACAATTTTTTTTTTGTCTAAGCCCCACCCAAATCAGGAACTTTTTGTGTAATATCTGCATAACATCCTCAGTTGAAAGGAATGCAAATCATTTCCACCCACTGGAGACTTTCAGGCCCTGCTGCTCTTCTTGGGGGCCTACCATTGACAGACCATCCTGAAAGCTCATCCAAGTGCTCTGTTGTTGTTTTGGGATCACATGCAGAAGTACTCAGATGACACACCTAGTGGTGCTCAGAGATCATATGCAGTGCCAGGATTCGAACTGGGGCTGAGGCTAATGCCGTATGCTAGACAAGTACCTTAACCTTTGTATCCAAAAGGTGAGAAACACTATAAGACCCTTGTTGAAGGTCAGTTCTGGGGCCTAGATCTTGCTTTAGTTAAACTTTAGTTTAGACTTGCTTTAGTTCCCAAGTGCTCTTACCTTTGAGGAATTTCCCTAATACAAATCATGCAAATCCTTTTGTGCTCAAGTCACTTCACACATACAGAGCACCATCATGTAAAATGCTAAGTGATGGGGCTGGAGCAATAGCACAGCAGGTAGGGCATTTGCCTTGCACGCGGCCGACCCGGGTTCGATTCCCAGCATCCCATATGGACCCCTGAGCACTGCCAGGAGTAATTCCTGAGTGCATGAACCAGGAGTAACCAGCCAGGAATAACCCCTGTGCATCGCCGGGTGTGACCCAAAAAGAAAAAGAAAAAAAGGAAAGTAAAATGCTAAGTGTCAGTATTTAGAACAAAAGAGAAAGGAACAGTAAAAAAAGAAAAGAAACAGAAGAAGATGAATCTATTCCACAGAAGCTGATTTCATGTAATAGGTGGGCAGCTCAGAAATGCAGATACTGAAGTACTCTGAGTTCAAGGAGACATCTATCAGTGACCAGGAGCTAAAAGAAACATGGGATGAATGTGTGGCTCCATGCACCTGCTTTGTATGCATCATCCCTGGGTTCAATCCCCAGTACTGGAGGGGAAAGAAAGGAGTAGGGAAAGAGCAGGAGTAATAATCGGGTATGGATTTAGGAGATTAATTCCTCTAGGGACATGAGGGGAGGGACAGGCTGCCCTTGAGTTGAGAGGAGAGTCTATGGGGGACTCAGACTCACTCTTGGTCACCAACAGTATATATCCAGTGCCACTGATTTCCAATAGTGGCTTGAAGGATTGGGAGCTGAGTAGGGTTTAGCAGGCAATGAGCATTCTCCTAAGGAGGGTCTTGTTTGAGCTACACCCAGCGGTGCTCAGAGCTTACTCAGGGATCACTTTTGATGGGGCTTGGGGGACCATACGGGTGCTGGGGATAGAATCTGGGTCAGCAGTGTGCAAGGCAAGCATGCTACCCACTGGACAATTGCTTCAGCCCCTAAGAAAAGTTTTAAGGAAAGGCCAAGAAACAGGGTCTAAGTTCAAATTCTCATAATGGTCAGAGGTTTTCACTTTCCCTGCCCTGCCAGTTTCCAGAAGCCTATTTTGGAATCAAAATGGCCCTGTCCTTGAGTAGCCAGTGCTCTTGTGTTAGGAAATGTTAAGAGATATGCAGGTTTATAAGTTCTTTGGCTGATGCATTTAGAGTTCATGGTGAGCTTTGGCTGCAATGAGCAATGAGCAATGAGGAGGCGGTTTTGAATGGACATGCATTTCCATCCTCTCATCTCCAATGATGGGCTCCATTTTCTTTGCCTGCATGCAGAGCTGCCTTTCAGAGGGGGGCAGGATTTCCCCCCCTCATCTTTGCCACACGACTGCCAGCACAGAAGCCTTTCAGAAAGCAGGCATACGGCATTGTTGGGGGCCAGCAGCAGTCCTGGAGAACCCACAGATGGAACACCCTGCATGATCCCAGAGTGAGAAATTATGTTGCTTCTTCTATGTGTGATATTAGAGCCTTCTGGAGGTGTTTCCTCTGCTTCAGTGCTGGCCAAGTTTAGAACCAAAGACGTGCACCTACCCAGTGAAACTTTTGCTATCATCACAGTTGACAGAGGTGCTCATAGCATTAAAAAATTTTAAATGGGGCCAGAGAGATCATACAGCAGGTAAGGCACTTGTCTTGCAAATGTCTGACCCAGGTTTGATTCCCTATGGTACTCCAAGTCGACTAAGAGTGATCCCTGAATACGGAGTCCGGGTTAAATCCTGAGCACATCTGGGTATGCCTCCCCGCAATAAAGAAGAGTTGGGGTCAGAGAGATAGCTCAAGGGGCGAAGCACAGATTCTGCATGCAGGAGGTCAGGGTGCAAGCCCCAGAACCACATGGTGGTCCCCAAGAAGCAACACTGGGTGTGTGACACCTCCACCTAGAGAAGAGAGTTTATCTGGGGGTGTGGCTCAGGGTACAGTGCCTGCCTCGAGTGGGGATAAGAACCTGACCCTTGGAGAACATGGTGACCCAGCATACATCTGCACTCGTCACAGCAGCAGCAACAATAACAAAAGAGGTGCAGGCACTTTCTACAGTGACCTAGGCAGCAGGGAACGGAGAGCTTGGAATGTGTGGCAGAGCTGAAAAGGCTCTGGGACAGTGTAGGTGGTCAGACAAGGATTCGAAAGACTCTTGACTCCCTTCATCCTAGGCTGTATGGTTTCACCAAGTAATCTTCTGATTTGAATAATTCCAAAATAGGGCCTCCCGCCAGAAGGATTGATTGATTGATTCCACAGATGTGCTGATCCCATACAATCAGAACGCAAGCAGAGAGTTGCATGGGGAAAGCAGACAGAGCAATACGGAGGAGGCATCTGTGTAGCAGTGCAGGGATGTCCAGGTGTGAGGTGCCAGAGGGGACAGGGGGCAGGCATCTCAGAGGGCAGGTGACAGAAAGTTCCTAGTGGGAAGCTGAGAGGATACTGAAGCAAGTATACTCAAGAGATAAGCGAAGCAAGCATCCCAGGACAAAGATTCTGGACATGAGACCAGAGAGACAGCTCAAAGGGTGGGTGAATGCAAAGCAGGCTTTGTATACCAGAGGCCAGGGTTTGAATCCCAGAAACACGGGGGGCCCCTAAACACCGCAGAGAGTAGCTCCTAGGCTCGAGCCAGGAGCAGCCCCAGAGCACTGTCAGACCTGGCCCCAAACCAACCAAACAGAAAAGAATCCAGAATGCTCCAGTATGTTCATCTCAGAAAAGCTTTGAAAAAAATGTTTTAAAATAATAATATTGGGGTTAGAGAGGTAGTACAGTGGTTATGGTGCTTGCCTTGCATTAAGCAGACCTGGGGTTTGATCCTTAGCATGGTATATGGTCCTCTGAACACCACCAGGAATGATCCCTGAGCACTAAGCCAAGAGTAAGCCCTGAGCACCACCAAGTAAGGGCCAAGACACTCTCCTACCCCAAAAAAGAAAGAAATACATGGTGCCTGTAATGTCTTTTCTACTTTAGACCTCTGTCTCCAGGAATCACATCTTGCTCAAGTCACATCTTGCCCAAACTTTGGGCCATATATCCATCCCAATCTTGCTTCTCAGTCTCTAAGTTGTAGCCTCTAGGAAGGAATTCTGGCCTTTGGATTTCTTTGTCTCTATGTGAAGAGGTTCAGGTCATCTGAGGCAACGAATCAGGGGTTCCTAAGCTGGAAAGGAGGATTGGAGACCAATTCCAAAAACTTCCTAGGTCATACCAACTAGTTCAGCTCTGTCTCACGAGCATACAATTGCCTATACATTATTAATGTTTTTCATTTTCTTTTTTGTTTTTGTTGTTGTTTTGGGGTGACGCCCAGCAGTGCTCAAGGCTTACTCCTGGCTCTGTCTCAGGAATTACTCTTGGCAGCCTCAGGGGACCGTATGTGGTGCTGAAAATTGAACCCGAGTCGGCTGCATGCAAGGCAAGTGTCCAAATCAATGGGTTTTTCCATGATGAATGTTTTTTTTTTATGGAAATGGTTTTTTAAATTTTTTAATGATGGATAGCGTTTAGCCGCCACTTTCATTGAATGAAAAATGCCACATTGCTCCTTTTACTCTTAAATTTTACTGATAGATACCTTAGGTACCCGAGGCTGGACTCCCAAATGAGGAGGCAATGTCTCTTAGGCCATGCTCAAGGGAGAAACTGGCTTCGCAAGTCTCAGTTCCAAGGTAAATATGTCATTCCTGCCACAGGCTTCCAGAAACACAGCCATGAGTAGAGTACTTCATACAATGCAAAGCAGAGGCCTAATTAAACTTCAAAGGCTACTGATTGCATCATGCTTGGGGAAAATGTAGTAAAAGAAGAGCGTTCCTGAAAGAAACCTAAAGCACCTCACCACTTGCATGTGTCTTGGGAGAAGGAAAATAAACCGAAGTGATCTCTTGGAGCTCCACATTTGCTCAAATATGCATTCTGTTAAATTGCATTGGAAAAGGGGACACGTGTGCTTATCTACTTGCTTCCAAATTTCATCTTTAGGAAGAGACACATTCCAGGCTTCTAGTGGCTATCATTTCCCCTGAGCAACAGAGGCAAGGGAGGTGAAAAAGTTTGAATCATTAAAAAAAAAAAATGTTCATCTCAAAAAAGCTTTGAAAAAAATGCTTAAAAATAATAATATTGGGGTTAGAGCAATAGTACAGCAGGTGAGGGGCTTGTCTTGCACACAGACAACCCAGATTCCATCCCCAGCATCCCATAGGGTCCCCCAAGCACCACCAGGAGTGATTCCTAAGTGCAGTGTCGGGAGTAAACCCTGAGCATCACCGGGTATGGCCCAAAAACGAACGAACAAAACTATGTCATGACTAGGTGTTAATGTTACTGTTTTCATATGATGTTTGTTGGGAAAAGATGGAAAAAGACTCAGGAGCTAGAGAGACAGATAGCTTGTCTTAAATGTTCCTGGAGTCTTTTGCTCTGAGACGTTGGGTAAAGCATCTCACTTCTCTGAGCCTCAGTTTCCTGAGCCATGAAACAGAGGTAACAAGTAGCACCTACCTTAAAGCATCATGGCAATTCTTTTTTTGCTTTTTATTTATTTATTTTTTAATTAGTGAATCACTGTGAGGGTACAGTTACAGATTTATACATTTTCGTGCTCGTGTTTCCCTCATACAATGTTCGAGAACCCATCCCTTCACCAGTGCCCATTCTCCACCACAAATAAACCCAGCATCCCTCCCACCCCCCCAATCCCATCTCCCCCCACCCCACCCTGCCTCTGTGGCAGGGAATTCCCTTTTGTTCTCTCTCTCCAATTGGGTGTTGTGGTTTGCAATAGGGTTGTTGAGTGGCCATTGTGTTCAGTCTCTAGTCTACTTTCAGCATGCATCACCCTTCCCCCGCGTGGCATCCAACCACATTTTACTTGGTGTTCCCTTCTCTATCTGAGCCGCCTTTTCCCCAAAATGTGAGGCCAGCTTCCAAGCCATGGAGTCAACTGTCTGATACCCAAGAATAGTAGAAATAAGCATCATGGCAATTCTTAAGTCATTGGATGGGAAAAAACCTGGGACAAAGATAAGATAATCACTTACTAAACATCCAGCCCATAGGAAACCCTACAACGGTTGTGATGTGTCCCACCAGGAGCCCTTGCCCTGCTCTGTCTGGCACGTGCCAATGTGCTCAACAAAGATGGGTTGCCCTGTGGCTATAATTTTTGCCTCTCACTTCAGCTAGCACCTTCCAAATGCAGGTTTTTAAAGGCAGTAAGTGAGAGGGTGTGGATGAGTCAGCTAGTAAAAGATCAAATTCAACGTAGGAGTGTCTTGTCTATGAAATTCAGCACTTGCACTATGAAATAATATGAATGTTTAAGAAAGAATAGTCCCAGGAGTCTCTTCTTCAAACCTACTTTAGTAAAGCTGTGTCATTAGAAAAGTAAGGAGGTCACCACTCATGGACCCCAAAGCTACACTTTTCCATTGCTCTGAGTTACTAAGGATAGTATGTTTCTAAAGACCAAAGTCAGGAAGGAAGGGAGGAAGGGAGGGAAGGAGGGAGGGAGGGAAAGAGGAAGGAAGGAAGGAAGGAAGGAAGGAAGGAAGGAAGGAAGGAAGGAAGGAAGGAAGGAAGGAAGGAAGGAAGGAAGGAAGGAAGGAAGGAAGGGAGGGAGGGAGGGAGGGAGGGAGGGAGGGAGGGAGGGAGAGAGGGAGAGAACAAATGAGAGAGAAAGGAAGAGAGGGGGAAAGGAAGAGAGAGGAGAGAGGCACAGAGAGAGAAAGAGAAGCCTTACCAAGGAAGAAGGAAAAACCCAGCCAGCTTCTTTTATAACCTGCCCATAACTGTCCAGACTTGTTTAACATTAAAATGCTGTGGGTTTTTTTTTTTTTAAGTCAAATCAGGTTTCACAAACTAATCTGTGCGGCTTATTAAAGGGTAAAGTGATTTGGTTTGTCAGTCTGCAGCCTGACTTCTCAGTTGAAATGTTTCTACTCTACATTATAATCATCCTTGAAAAAATAAGGAAAACACAAGGCAAAGCCTTGCTCTAACTTTCCCCAGCGCTCTGGTTGCTTGAAGTAAGACTCTATTTAATACCTCCAGAGTTTGCTTTTGCCTTGGAGCCATAGGCAAGTATGTGCCTCTCTGTTCTAAATATGGGAACAGGGAGTACAAATAGAAGATTGAAGATTGGCTTTGAAGCTGGCGTCGCCAGAGACAAGCCTCTCCTGAAGGCTGGCAGCTGGCAGCAGGGCTGGGCGGGTGAACGCTCAGCGGTCGGGCTTTTAACTGCTAACCTATTAATTCAGAGCAGCGTCCATCTGCTTGAACTGCAGCTCAGGAATCTGATTTTGACCTTAGTACTAGTGGGAATCTCCTGGGAATACTGAGAGGGACTGCAAGAGAACTGCAATATGACCAATAATTAATAATGATGGGAAGGTCCCAGGTTCTGGATTTAGTGCTTTTTATTCCCCCCCCCCATCCCGACTCCTCCCCTGCCCCAGAGGTTTCAGAGAACTTCACTGACCCTCAGACCAGTGGTTTCACCCTCTGTTGACCCATAACCGACTCCGGCACAGAATATGGCCGTTGTCAAGAAGACGACCACGCAAAGCCTGTCGAAGCATGAACCAGAGAGAGATACCCAGGGAAAATTAAAGTGTAAATTTTAGGGAGGCAGGTTGTAATTATCCACTTGAAAGGAAGCCAAGAAATGAAACTCAAAACCCTTCTTTTGTGCAAAGCACTCCGGCAACTTTCCTGGCCATCAACAGATCTCATATTTTCCTCCTCTCTAACCTGGGGTTTGTCTTTGGCAGGACTAATATCCTGAGCCAGATGATATTCGGCTGTTGGCGAATGTGGGTCCGGGCTCCAGGTCCCAATGACCCCACCCCCACATATCTACCCCCCTACACACACACATACACACACACACACACACACACACACACACACACACACACTACACACAGAGAGTTACCGCAACTGGAAATGTCTCCAGACATTGCCACACGTCTCCTGGCAGGACCAAACCAGTCTCAGGTGAGAAGTCTTGCTTTAAATCTAATTACAAGTTGGGCGAGAAGCTGCTTGGACACCAGAAAGTCTCATTCCTCCACATTGCTCAAAGCATTTCTTGTGGAAGGGGAATCCTTACGTATCAGAAACTTAAGATTCAGAAAAACTTTGGTTGTGAATGATGGCTAAAGTAGATCCCCTGCCCTCCACTCAAAAATAAAGAAAGGAAGGAAGAAAAATAAAGAACTAAACAACCTCAGAAGTTCAAATGCCCACACCCCACCCTCACCACTAGTATCTCTTCTGAATGAGTGCCACATAACGTCCCCTCAGTGGTAACTGTAGGTTCTGACAGGGGGACCCTTTGGCAGCTTCCCCAACCCCGTAACCAGCTGTCTCTTATTTTTCCTAGGACCTCTGCTCCAGAATCCGCAGCCTCTCCCAGTGTGAGGACCTCTGAGAACCCTCGTTCCATCGATGACCGTTACGTGTTCCAACCATTTCTCACTTGCTCCCAGCGCATCCACAGAACCTCCTAGAACCTCAGCTCCATCTCCACATCGCCTGCCCAGGCTGACAACTCCACACCAAAGACAGTCAGATTCCTATTCTTTTCCCAATTCACCAGGAAAAAAAAAAATGTCTTGGGGCACATCCATCCTCATCCCCACATTCCCAGACCCCCAAGTGCATTTTTTTAAAAAAGCATTTAAAATGGAAATGAAATGGGACTGGAGAGATGGTGCAACAGTTAGGGTACTTACCTTACAGGCAGCTGACCCAGGTTTGGCTCCTGGAACCCCACCAACAGTTCCTGAGTGCAGAGCCAGGAGTAACTCCTGAGCATCGCCGGGTGTGGCCCAAAAACAAACAAAAAGAAATCAAGGCGGGCTGGAGAGATAGCACAGCGGGTAGGGCGTTTGCCTAGCACGCGGCCGACCCCGGTTCAAATCCCAGCATCCCATATGGTCCCCTGAGCACCGCCAGGGGTAATTCCTGAGTGCAGAGCCAGGAGTAACCCCTGTGCATCGCCAGGTGTGACCCAAAAAGCAAAAAAAAAAAAAAAAAAAAAGAAATCAAGGCAGGAAGGAGAGGTGGATGGAGAATAATCAGAGGCAGGTGCCAAGGGCCTCGGTGCATTGTTGGGATAGAGACGTGGTATAGTTATATATCCAAACAGCAAGAGCACAAAACCACAACAATCAAACTTAAAAATGTGGGTGGGAGGGAAACTGGGAACATGGTGGTGGAATTGGTGTTGGAACATTGTATACCTGAAATTCAACTACAAAATAACTTTGGTCTCTTAATAAAAAAAAATTTTAAAAATAATACAGAGAATTCCCATAAGACCCATTCTGAAGTCTGAATGTTTGTGTGTCCTCCAAAGTAATCCACTAAAATTGTCAGGCTGTGATGGTTTTAGAAGGTGGTATCCTGGGAGGTGATTCTGTCGTGGGGATGGAGTCCTCATGAAGAGGATTAGTGCCCTTAGAGAAGAAATCCCAGGGGTCCAGGGGAACTCTGTAAGCCAGAGGCCTGGGTTCCACCTCTGACACTGCATTCCCCAACCCTGAACCTGGCTTTGATTTCTCAAGCATGGCTAAGAGATACCCCAGAGCAGGGAGCCGGGAGTGGCCTCTGAGCACTGCTGGGCATGTATCTCCCCGCCGCCGCCTAAAAGAGAGAAAACCCAGGCACTGCCCCATCAGGACACAACCAGGCACCATCTGTGTATGAACCAGGAGACACGTCTCTGTACACTGATCTACAGAGCGGTGGTCTCAGACACAGCCTCTGGAACGCCTGTTTATAAGTCACCCCATCTGTGGCATTTGGTTACGGTAACCCAAACAGACTAAGACTTCCTCATCTAGCTTCCTCCGGTTTTATTTCTTGTTTTGTTTTGGGAATGCCTGGTGGTGGTACTCATGGTTGGGGCTTACTCCTGGCTCTGAGGACGCTGGGCGCTGAGGACCATTTGCGCCAGGATTGAACCCAGGTCGACTGTGTGCAAGGCAAACACCCTGTCTGCTGTACTCAATTTCCAGCCCCAGCTTTCCATATGGTTAACATGTTTTATAGCCACTACAATGATCCACACCAGCAAACTAACCAGTGCTGGTGGCTGCAGGGACCAGGCGACACTCCCAGCATAACTGATTGCCAGAAGGAGCCCAATATCCCATACTGCATTTAGTTTGGTACTCCCCCAGACTCTGTCCCAGTTCCCTGCACCCTGCACTCCATTCCCTCTGCCAGTGCTGCCGTGACCGAAGTGCACACACTCTCCTGATGGAGTGCTCGCCGGCCAGGAGGGACGCTTCCTGCTGCAGGCCTTGCATGTCATGGGTTACCCCTCTTTAGTTGTGCTCACTTGCTTGCACCTGATTCACTGAGGTGCTGGAGAGCTCAGGGAATAGATCTGCCAGGATCCTGCTTAGCACATGCAGTGGTACTGGGCCTCAGACTCATGACCTCACACTCACGGGCAGTCAGTTTAGCCACTGAGCCATCTCCCAGCGCCCTAAGTCCTTTTTTGACATTTATAACCTGGACACTTTTGAAGAATATTGGTGAGTCCATTTGTCAAATGCTCAGCCTCCCCCCTTCAATTTGTCTGATTTCTTTGTATTATCTAAACACATTTATATGTTTCTTGCAACAATGCCACAGAAATTGTGGTGGGTGCTCCCCCCACCCCCAATATACAATAGGCAGATTCCTATTTCTTGAAATGATAAATGATATATGCGGCATGTGTGATAGGCTCTGAGAACTCATTCCCTACTCTTATTTTAAATGCCATTTTCACAATTGTATTGTCCCACAGGCCTCTCATGGGTTAGAAAACACTGCGCAGGACCCCTGGATGTTGACACCTTCTCTTTCATCTACAAGAGGCCTCTTGAATCATTCTGCTTTCTTTGCCTCCCTGGTACCTCACTTGGCGATGTTTTCTTCCTTTCTCCCTGACTAGCTCTTACCTCCACAACTCTGGGTGGCCAGTTCCCTGCATCTGTCCAACAGCATCTCACCGAGCTCCTCAATGAGCTCATCTGCCCCCTGCATCATAAGGTACCTCTCCACCCAGGGGACCCCATCCCTGTTCTTCCGCAGTTTTCACTTCTGCTTCACAGCTGCCTGCTTTTGTTTGTTTTGGCTTGGGGGGCCACACCTGGCAATGTTCAGGGGTTTCTCCTGGCTCTGTGCTCAGCGCTCTCTCCTGGTGGGGCTCAGGAGACCATATGGAGTGCTGGGGATCAGCCACGTACAAAACAAGTGCCCTCCCCACTGTACTATCTTTCCAGCCTGGAGGAATTTCTACATGGCTGCTTAGTGGCACACTAATCTCAATAGGCCCCAAACAGACACCTTAGTCCCTCACGTCCGCTCCCTGTGAAGGTACAACCTTGTCTCCTCCCCACTTTTAGATATGTGCGCACTGCCAGGTACCTAGAATGGGCCCCAGCTGTGTCCTCTTGACCCGGTTTCTTTCCATTCGGTGTCCTCATCCACCCAGAGAACATCAGAATGACCTGCAGGGCTCGTTCAAAGACCGGTCCCACCCCCAGGCTTATTCAGCAGGGCTGAGATGGGGAGCCTATCTCGTCCATTCTTAGTTTCCAGAGGAGCTGAAGCAGCTGAGACAAGCTGCCCTGACAGTCCCACAGACCCCAAGTCTCAGGACTCAGGGAACCTACAGCTGTGGGCCTTGAGCTGGAAGCATGACTCCCCCTACCCAGGTCTGAGAGTACCTGTGCTAATGCTCATGCCACAGCCCTCCGGGTTCAATCCCCTGCATCACATAGGCCACCCCTGAGCACTCCAGGAGTCACCCTGAGCGCAGAGCCAGGAGTAAGTAAGCCTTGAGCATCACTAGGTGTGCTTCCTAAACCAAATAATATATATATTTAAATATCCCACTGCTTTACCAGCAAAAATGCCCTGTCCAGACCCACCCCACCCCTACATTCTCCCCGGGTTCGCCCACCCCCAAGACCCCCCTCCACACACACCCCCAGCTGCAGCCTCTCCAAAGCCCTTTCCTCTGCCACTGGGGGTGGGGATGGGGGTGGAAACGAAGGCATGGGGACACTTCCAAGGTCAGGCCCGCCTTTCCAGGCCCGTTTCACTGCCCACGTCCCCTATCCTGCTCTCTCTGCACTCGGCCGGCTCCTTCCACCGAGACGGCTCGCAGATCCTGGGCACGAGCCCCGGCCGGGCGTGCGCCCGCGTGCCAGCACCGGCCCCGCGCCCTGCCCTCTGCACACACGGGCGGGGGTGGGGGTGGGGGCACTCGGAGAAACGGCCGGGCGGAAAGATCAGGTGGGGGCTGGGCGCGAGGGGCCGCAGCGCCGGGGAGCCCCTCTCCGTGGACACGCCGCCGGCGTCTGCACCTCCCCACGGCCGGCGGACGGCGCGGAGGAGGCGAGCGGCGCGGAGGGCCCAACCGCCCGTGGCCCGGACGTGGCGCCGCCCGGGCCGGCACGGGGCCGCAGTACCGCGGGCCGCCGGCAGGTGTCTCTGCGCCGGCCTCGGCGCCTATTGTGGACCCGGCAAATGGAGGCTCGGACGCGGCGGCGGCGGCGCGCGGGCGCGGGCACGAGCCGGGCTCCGGTCACGTGGGGCGCGCGGGGCCCGGCCCTGGTTTCCGGAGCTGCCGGGGGCTCGGGCGAGCGTGGCCCCGCGCTCCCCTCGGCGCGCTCGGGGAGCGGCGCCCTGTGCCCCCACCCCCGAGGGCTTCTCCTTCCCGGAAAGCGGCGGCGGCGGGGCCCAGCGCTGCTGCTGCGGCTTCTCCCCAGGGGAGCCGCCTGCCTCACGTGTCTGGGTTGGAAAGGGGCCGGTGCGTTGGGTAACGACCCGCGGGCTGGCGTCGGAGCCCTCGCTTGGGTTTTGCTTGTTTGGTTTTTTTTTCCCCCTTAGATCTTGATGGATGATCTAGGGGGTTGCCAGGCGCAGCACGGCACACTCGGGGGTGAGCGTGGACGCCCGGGCCCTCCCCGCAGCACCCACGGCCGTCAGTGACGTTTCCGGGAGAAGGAGGGGGGGACAAGATGCACTTGTGGTGCCCAGGACTTGAACAAACGACAGGGCTCGGCGCCAGCCAGACAAAAGCGTGCAGGAAGCGGGTGGATGGAGGCCTGTGGTCCTAGCGATCTTTCTACTTCCTTTTACAAGTGACAAAAACCCTTTGCTCTCGGGCTCTGCCGTGTGGAGCAGTCACTGCCCTGCCCGGTGGATTTTTTGTCTTGAACCCACGGATTGAGAGAGGACAGACAGACGTCCTGCCAGCAGATCGGGGGATGGATCCAAAGACCAGCCCCACCTCCAGAAAGACCATGCCTTGCGGTCCCCCTACATGCTAAGGGGGAAGTAGTATGAGGAGCACCCCGCTTTTGAGCCTAATCTGCTCTGGCGTAATTGCTCCCGGTTCCCCTGAAGTTCCTAGTACTAGCATCACACATGCGTTGATTTACCTTCCCTGCACCCTGTGCAAAGGTTCTGTTCTACAAAGTGGGAGAAACAATCATTCCAGCGCCTGCCATTAAGCAGCTCAGCTGTTTTTTTGAGGGGGTGGGGGCAGTGGCTTGGTTTACTGTGGTGAAAGGCTGAAAGGATGCTTGGGCTTTGGGGATTTTATTTTATTTTTTTACAAAGTTTCAAAAAGCCCCAATTCCAGGAAAGACCTTGCAGACTCAGGCTAACAGAACACTCGCTGGCGGCTTCCAACCTCCAACGTTTACAAGAGCAGAAAATCTCATCACATAGCCAGAGAAACAGCCACAAATTCCCCGGACACACTTACAGGCAGTGTCTTGCTTTTGGCTGGCTGCAGCGCTAAGGGAGTCCGTCAGAGCTGGGGACATTAGCTGGAAGGCGCCTAGAATCCCTCCACATGGAAATTTTGTGCTATTTTTTCCCCCAGAGTGAGAAACACAGAGTCCAGTCCCCGTAATACTTTTTGTTTTCATTTATTAAAAAAAAAAATTCTCCGGTACAGTGTTTTCTGGGCTCTGTGTTAATTATATTCAGCATTTAGCACTGGGTTCCAAAAAGAAAAGTTGCCTTCTTGAGAAAAGCATGCAAGAATCTTGTTTACTCCTTGGTCTGCCCATACCAGGACAATTCCTGATTACCTAACTAACCCTAGGATAGTTTATTTCCTGTCGTGGCCATTGAGTGCTGAAACCATTCTCCTTTATTGATTATGTTTAAAGATGATTACCACATTGGATATGTGAGTAGAGAAAAAATAGGGACATTTCAATCATTTTAAGATGCTCTCAGAGAATAAACATAATTCCCCATAAAACATTTACTGCCCCCCCCATTTTCTTGAGGGGGGGGGCAGGCGCAGTTTTTCTTTTCTAAATGTTAAAATTTCAAGCCATGTTTCACAAACTGGGAATCAGTTCTAGAAATTGAATCCCATTATCACATTGAAAACATTGAAAATGTGTTCACATACAAAGACGACTTCAGTTGACCAAACTTAAAAATGTTAATAAGAAAGAGGTGGCCTGACCCTACACAATCTCAGAAAACTTTGGGATAGGGGGGAAAGCTTGAATTCTATATCATATACATACATAAACATATTTGTATCTGTTATCTTTTGTTGTATGTTATGTATATTCATTATATAGATGCCTGATATATCCCTGACAAGTGATTTTCTCACATCTAAGGAACTACGTCTAGCAGTAAGGAGTTTTCAGACACCCCAACCCTTCTAGTTTTTGGAAATAATCCTTCACACCGAGCCTGAGATTTTCCCAGGCTCCTTTTCTGGAACACCCCCTCAAATTTTTAGTCTAGCCACATGGGGAAAGCCAGATTCCAAACATTCTGAACAGGTTTGGGTAGTCTTTAGATAGCCAATGGCGAGATCCTCAGTTCCGACTCATTAGAATTGGCACCGTGCTTCAGTCTTTACAAACGGTTTTGGACTTGGGTTCTCTCGTTTTCATGCACTAGCTTTTCCCTAATCGTTGTCACCAAGTATTTCTTCAGCCTTACACCATACTGACTTGAGAAAAGCCAATAATAGCATCCTGTGGCGAGTCGATAGAGACTAGCCTCAAAGTTCAGTCCATCTATCCCCAAATGACTTTTGGTAAGTGATTATTCAACCAGCTGCAAATCAATTGAATTTGTGCTACATTTTCTGTACCTCCCTTCATTAAACAAGAACACTATGAATGGGTCCTGTCTAATATCATTGAACTCTACACAAGCTACCTCAAATTTCCAGCCCAACCATTGTGTCAAAGAAATCAAGATCTAGTTACACACAGTTCATACTTTCTTGGGTGCCCGTCTTTTAACCTGCTCTGGATTTTCCTCTTGATCAGAGGCTCACCTGACATCAGATATGGCCACGCCTGGATGCTTGCTTCCTCTCTTGTACTGTACCTGTAGGGTAGTTTTGAGGCCTTGTCTTTGGTTTTGGTGTTAAGTTTGTCTTCTGAATGCAAATACTCATGTAACTGGAAAGTTGTGAGTCAACTGCAATCATTTAAAACACAATGTACGTGTATAATGTGCTCAGTTGTTTGATCAATAAAGTTATCAATAGCTCCCTTCCTTCATAAGCCCAGTTTTTCTTAGATGAAAATCATTTTAGTGACACAAATATTTTTTTTCCCAATGCAGATTTTTGTTTGCCTATACTGAGTTTTCTCAAAACGTTATCATGCATTTAAATCACTAATAACAGAGTAGGGCTGTAGTAACTTAAATCACCAGTAAGTCCAATACCTGGCACGTGACATTCTCCTGCCAGGAAACTCTTTAACCTCAAATCTTCAGACTCAGTAAGATAAATAGTATTTTTTTTAATTGGTAGTTTATGTAAAGATAAACAAAAACAGTTTCCATTTAGTTTTATATTTAACCCGAGTTATTTTCGAGTCATCATTGAAAACTAGATCATCCTTTGCAAACTAGATCATAACCTCCATGAAGACAGATGTCCTAGCTGCTGATTGATGGTACCTTCAGAGCTAGGGAAAATTCCTGGACTAAATGCCACAGGTGCTCTATAAATATTTCTTGAACATATAAAATGACAATAGGATATATTTCCAAAACAGTTTATTTATAAAAATTATATTCATTCTGCATGGAATCAAATGGCTAGGAACTTTGGGGGACAAGTCACCATTTCAGAAGCATAAATAATAGTGACCACAAGCAACATTTTAGTCTCTAGAACATAAAGTTAAGGATGTTATACATTTTTAAAAATAAATGTTTCATTTCTTGGGTCATGCCCAGTGGTGTTTGAGGTTTATTTCTAGCTCTGTGCTCAGGGGACCACTCCTGATTAAGATTTGGTGGACCGTATGGGTGCCATGGATCAAACCCAGGTCAGCCACATCCAAGATAAGAGCCCCATCTGCTGTATTATTGTTCCAGTCCAGGACTTCATACTTTAAAAAAAAAATAAAATAAAGACAGTGCTTATTTTTTTTTTTTTGCTTTTTGGGTCACACCCAACGATGCACAGGGGTTACTCCTGGCTCTGCACTCAGGAATTACCCCTGGCGGTGCTCAGGGGACCATATGGGATGCTGGGAATCAAACTCGGGTCGGCTGTGTGCAAGGCAAATGCCCTACCCGCTGTGCTTTCGCTCCAGCCCCAGGACTTTATACTTTTCAATAAGGGTTGTGAGCCCAGACTTTCTGATTCTGTAGAATATATCTATAAATTTTACTGTATAAAAGTTTTAACTTAATTTTTATTGATTTATAAATAATAGAGATAGATTCAACAAGAGATATTAGTAAACAGCACAGCTACATGCTGAGCCATATGAAACTGACTCCCTCCACCTCCATAAACAAAAACAATTCAAAATGTACTAAGTACCTGCATGCAAACCCCAAAACTATGAAATACAAAGAGGAAAATATAATTATGATCAGAATTTAAAACATTGTTGGGAACTCTACGATGGGAAATGAAAGTCGAAACAAACAATTGGGACATCATCCAATTAAAAAGATTCTCTAGGATACAGCAGATCTTGTACACGATCAACCTGGGTTTGATCCCTGGCACACCTTATAGTCCCCAGAGCCACACCAGGAGTGATCACTGAGCACATAGCCAAGAGTGAGCCCTGGGCACAGCCAGATGTGGCCCCCAAAGCAAAAGCAAAAAGCTTCTTCAGGGCCAGGGAAACAGCACAGGGGATAAGGCACTTGCTGTGCATGTGGCAGATTCTGGTTCAACCCTTCGAACCACATACTGTCCTCCAAGCACAACCAGGGGTCAGCCCTGAGCACAGAGCCAGGAATGGACCCTAAGCATCACCTCATATGACCTAAAACAAATAAACAAGCTTTACAGCAAAATGACATATTAGCATAATAGAAAGACTGCCTACTTATGTATCATGTAAGATTTTAGTACCCAAAGTATATAAAGGACTTGTGCAATTTAACAAGAATACCAATAAACCTATTTGGAAATGGTCAGAAGACCTGAATACACACTTCTCCGTAGAGAAAGTACAAAGGGTTAACCAACAGGCACATAAAAAATTGATCATCATTACTTATTATCAGGAAAATACAAATCAAAATCACAAGTTACCATCTCATGTGAGTGAGATTGGCTTACGACGAAAAGACAAGTGTTGATGGCGGGGATGAGGGGAGTTAAAAAAAAAGAGGAACTTATTTTTACAGTACCAGGTGGGAATGTAAACTGGTGCAACCATTTTAGAAAATACTTCTGTAGTTTCCTGAAAATAAAAGTACCATATGATTCAGAACACCATGTTTGGCTATCTAGTCAAAGATTTTTACTTACTCCAAAGAGTTCTGTGCATAGCAATATTTATCATGGCATTATATTGCTGAGACATGGAAACAATTTTGAGTGCCCTGGATAAAAGATTAAAGAAAACATGATATATATATATAAGGGTGGAAAAGTTCTGATGGAGAGGGTGGGGCTATAAGGGAGTGCTTTTGGTTAGGGATTACGGAAAAAACAAAAGCAAAGAACTATACCATCATGTAATGAACCCCAAGAAATAAAAAACCCAGTTGTGGAGGCCCATGGAAATCAATTTTGGGGGCCACACTTGGTGGTTCTCAGGGCTTATTCCTGGCTCTATACTCAGGAATCACACCTAGCAGGGTCAGGGGACCATATGGAATGCTGGAGATCAATCCCAGGCTGGTACAGCTGTATGCAAAGCAAACACCCTCTCCCCTGTACTATCACTCTGATCCCAAGATTTAATATTTCTTACCTGATAAAAAGTCTGGAGGGGGGCTGGAGCAATAGTACAGTGGGTAGGGCGCTTGCCTTGCACGTGGCCGACCTGGGTTCGATTCCCAGCATCCCATATGGTCCCCTGAACACTGCCAGGTAATTTCTGAGTGCATGAGCCAGGAGTGACCCCTGTGCATCAGCAGGTGTGACCCAAAAAGCAAAAAAAAAAAAAAAAAAAAAAAAAAAAAAAGTCTGGAGGGAGGCAAGTACCAAAGGAAGTCTAACGATATCAGTTTAATGTTTGTCATTTTCTTTTTCTTTCTTTTTTTTTTTGCTTTTTGGGTCACATCCTGTGATGCTCAGGGGTTGGTTACTCCTGGCTCTGCACTCAGGAGTTACTCCTGGCGGTCCTCGGGGGACCATCTGGGATGCCGGGGATTGAACTCAGGTTAGCCGTATGAAAGGCAAACGCCTTCCCCACTGGGCTATCACTCGGGCCCCATCTTGGCCAGACTTCATCCACCATGGCACATGCTGCCATGTTCCTGAGAGGGAAGAGAAACAATTATTATGGGGGCAGGGCTCCATGTTTAGCCCATACACACACAGACCCCAAAGTGGCTGCAGAACCTGACTGGATATGGGAGTGAGCATTCCAGTGCTGTAGAAATATTTCAGATGGGGGGGCACCCCTGATCTTATGCCCTAGTAAGTCCCTTACAGGGATTCTTTTCCTTCTCACCACAAATTTGATCAATATCTCTTCAGTTAGGATTGCTTGGAGTAATCCCCTACCTCCCTCCTGCTCCCCCCATCCTCTCTCTCTCTCCCTAAGGGGACCTAAGGAGTAAGAAAGAAAACAATAGTTTGCATCCAGCTTAATAGTGTGCCAGGGATGAGCTGAGCTGAGTGTTTCTCTGTTGGAATCCTCCCGAAAACCCTTTGAAGTAGGACTGGTGGTGGTCGTGTTTTCATTGCTTTATACTGAGAGACTAGCATGGGCCACCTGGCCGGGGCCCAGAGACGTGCTGCAGCTATGGGCTGCTCCACGGCCATGAGGAGGCTGGGCCAGGCCGCCACTTTATTCTTCTGTTTCTCAACATTTGCTCTCTGTGCCTGCCACTTTTGTAGATTTCTCATTAATGTCCCAGAGCACTGCAGGGGCAGCCTGGGAAGCCTCCCCCAGGCCCCAAAGCAGTCTATCATGTCTGTGTCGACGAACCAGAATCACACAGGGAACGAGGAAGGGAGGCAGCCAAGCTTTGACTCCAGACTCAGTGCCCTGAGAAAGTGTATTTAGCTACCAAAGCTCCAAACTCTGGGAGGGTAACATGGAGCTAGAGAAAGTTAGCATGTGGTGTGACTCCTTGTAGAAAGTATATGTAACTTGAACAAGGGATTTGGAAAGATTTAATACCTGATTGATTGCTGACCCAAGAGTCTCCATATTCTGAGAGATGCTTGGGGGAGTAGTTGTCGACCAGAAATTTCTGTAACTGTCCGATCAAGGTCACATTAGCTTTTAAATAAATGCAGATAATAAGGGTAATCTTTCAAACATTGGCTTTGTCTGAAGCTCTTGAACGAACCAGAACATTCCTGTAGGGCCAGGCACATAGCTTAAAGGGCTGCCTGGGGTTCAATCAACCACCTCTGTTGTGACCAAAAACTAGAAAGGGAAAGAAGGACAGTTCCTCCAGAGAGGTGTAAAGCCATTGGTATGGCACTTTGGGTTGAAACCCCTGCCTCTTCCAAGAAGCATGAACCCCAAAATACCTGAGTGTTCACTTTTCTTTTTAAGGAAAAAATCACAATAAGTTCCTTTTATAGCAACATAATTGATATGTGGTGAAAAAATATTTTCCCGAACAAAAACAGATTCATGAGAAGAGTGACTTTTTTTGTGTAAATCTCTTGAATTTCCGATGTAGAGAAAGTTGGGTTCTCATATCTGCTTCTGTGGTATATTTCATGACATGTGGCACCTAGAAAACTCTGCCATACGCTCCTAAGAGAGAGAATGACAAATGCAGACAATCTCTCACTGTTACTATGAAAACAGTCTTGACCTGGGGACCCTCTGGAATGGGCTTTGAGATACCTAGGAGTCCCCAGCAAGGCTCATACTCCCCACCCCCATTACTACCTGGGGGCACTGTTGCCCCCCCGACCCCATCCCGAAACAATAGGAGACCACATCGATGAGGCCTGATGGCCTGGCCCATCTGGCTGGGTATTGCTGGGAGTGGTCTGGGCACCCCTGCCCACTTCCCCTGTCAGCACTGCTGGATGCTGCCCCTCAATGCGAACACACACACACACACACACACACACACACACACACACACACACACACACACATCAACGTGCACAAGTTCAAACATTTCTCCTTTCTCAGCATCCTGCCCTGGCTCTGTGCTCAGGGACCACTCCTGCGGGGTTTAGGGTACTGTTTGCAGTCTGTGCTCAAAACTGGGGCAGCTCAAGGCCTAGAGCAAGCACCTTATCCCTTGATTATCTCTCTGGCTCCTTACTGGACTTTCTCAATAGAGCACAGAGGATAAAGGTCGTATTGCATGGAAGCTCTAAAAAATATGCAACAAGTTAGACAAAGACTCTGAGTTAGACCTGCTCCTCAAAGCATTTCTGAGCGGTGACGGACGCTTAGAATAGTCACCCCATCTCAGTGTCTGCCCACCTCACTTCATCTGTCTGGGACAAAGAATTGCCTTTCACGAGCCGGTGAGGAGAACCCCCAGCACTCCCTATGTCATAGGTCCTCTTGTGGCCCCTTCAATGGATCAGGGTGTACAACTGACCCCAGTTGTGGCGGGGGGGTGGGGGGAGAAACCAGTCACATTTTCTCATGTGTGGGAATCAGGTGAGTGCCAACACCTCCACAGAGATGCAGTTAGGGAATGCATTAAGAAGAAAGTTGATTTGCAAAGAGAAACAAGGCAGAGAGGAAAGCTAGAGGAGAAACTGCCTGGGTTCCCACTAGCCACCTGTCCTTGGTCATTGGGAGATTCTGCTATATCAATCTATTTCCCTTCATGCTTATGTCAGAGCCAGAGTTGATGACTTGCAAGCAAAGGTCTTGAGGAAAGAAAATTCAAAGCCAGAACTCTAAGGGAGTTTATATCTACCATGATTGCTCGTGGAGAGCAGCTGTCCGTCCAAGCTGTGCATGGACTCGCAAAGGTTTCTGCAGGCTGCACATTTCTCCATCCAGGGCTAGCCAAGCTAGGACGTGCATTTCCTCCAGCTTCCCCTTCCCCGAGGGCCAATGCACAGAATTCGCAATGGACACTGCAAGGAGTTAGTGTTTGCTCAGGGCACGCGCCCAGGGACTTGAATGACAGAAGTCTCCTGGTGCCAGGGAAGAGCTGGCAATGCTGCTTCCAGTCACCTGCTTGTCCTCCACTTCTCTGCACCAGCACTGTCCCTGCACTGACATTTGGCGACCAGAGGGCCTGCCTGCTGGAAACAATAACAGAGGGAGGTGATGATGATAGAAGTTGAAATTATAATTAATGCTGGAGGACTTCTCTTTCTCTTTCTCCTTCTTCATCTTCCTGCTGCTGCTGATTCTTCTTGTCATCTTTCTCCTCCTCATTGTCATTCTTCTCTTATTTTTTTGCCCACTCCCCACGGTACTATCACTTCTGGCAGTGGTCAGAAGACTATTTGCCTGGGATGGAACTGGGGTCTACCATATCTAGAGCCAGAACCCTAGCCCCGTAGTATCTCTCTAGTTAGTACTCGGAGACCGAATTTCCGGGGTTTTTTTTCTTTTATGATTTTTGTATCATACCTGGCTCTGTGCTCTGGAATCACTCCTAGCATTGCCAAGGAGGCCATATAGGATGCTGGGGATTGAACTGGAGTTGGCTGTGTGCAAGGCAAGCACCTACTGGCTATACTCTCTCTCCAGCCCCAAGACTGACTTCTTACTTGCTTCTGCGAGCCACAAGACACTGTAGGATGAAAGGGACAGTGAGGATGGGGTGCTGTAGGCCAGGAGTTGGGGGTGCAACTCTTGCCTTTACCCAGAGTGTGATGGCCACTTAATCAATGCCCCGCCTAGGGCTTAGGAGGTCAAAGCAGAGGTTTTTGAATCCCCTGCACCCTTGACTTCCTGTCATCTTTGTGCGCTAGCAAGACTGACACAAGAACTTCATCTTGATCTTATTACCTGGACTTCATCTTCTTAGAACACAGATTGTGTGTGTGTGGAAATATCTGAGGTGCTGCTAGCCTGAGTGCCTCCCTCACTGCTCTGTCCTCGATAACTCCTCTACTCAAGTCACCCCTGGGGGTCTGGGGGCAAAGCATAATGTGGAGATAGTGTTGGTCAAAAGGTAAATGCCAGTGCAGACCTTGTCCATCATTTCTCTCAGCGTCAATGGGCCTGGATGTGATTCTGGCTTCCCAAGGGAACAGGTTCCATCAAACGTTGGAATTGCCAGGACAGTGCCTGGTGGTGGGGGTAGGGGTGTCAGGGCAGAGCAGGTGGGTAGCAAGGAGATGCTTGGGAGCAACCTGAGCCGCTGTCCGGGCCCAGATCCAAGAGCACTTGCTTATGGAGGAAGCTTTGGCAGCTTCCGGCCTTATTCAGGGTTTTCCTCCATCCCTAATTTCAATTCTTTTCTTTTCAGGGTGCCTTGCAGGTGGTTTGCCCTCCAGGGCTTCCTTTTCAGGACCAGGAATGCCTGGAAGCAGGCCCCAGTCAGAGAAGGGAGCCCTGGCTTCCGATTCCACCAACCAGGCTATGACCACAAAAATGACCGCATGGCGGTCAGCTGCCCCCATTATGTTGTGGGGTGACTGGACTCCATGGAACTGTTTTCCTTCTCCACTTGATTGCCAGCCTGAGGAGTCACCAATACACTTGCAACCCTCCACACCAACACCCCAAGCAAAGGTTGAGTATTGCACTATACAAAGCTTTTTTTGGTGATATGTATTTTCTTCCTTCCTTCCTTCCTTCCTTCCTTCCTTCCTTCCTTCCTTCCTTCCTTCCTTCCTTCCTTCCTTTTCTTTCTTTCTTTCTTTCTTTCTTTCTTTCTTTTTCTTTCTTTCTTTCTTTCTTTCTTTCTTTCTTTCTTTCTTTCTTTCTTTCTTCATTTCTTCCTTTCTTTCCCTTCCTTCCTCCTTTCTTTTGCTCCCCTCCCTCCCTTCTTCTTCCTTCCTTCCTTCCTTCCTTCCTTCCTTCCTTCCTTCCTTCCTTCCTTCCTTCCTTCCTTCCTTCCCTCATCTGGCTTAGGGTTTGATTTTGTGGCTGCAGGGGTCGAACCCAGGGTCTCTCATGAGTGAAGCATGTCCTCATTCCCCTAAGTTATATTCCCACCCCACCACTTCTATTCTTAACTTGCAAAAACTGAGGGAAAGCTAAAGAGGAAGGTAACTTCCATGCACGCCCACGGAGGATTTTATTAATATGGCAGCTATATGATGTTTAGAAATAAATGAACCATTATACAATACCCTGAGGTATTATTCCAAGATACAGCACCGTAGGCTCAAATTCCCTCTGCTCTTCACTCGAACATGTGTAGAACATTCTATCAGAAAGTCAGACTTCTCCACAGACACTCTTAGAAGGCTGGACTGCTTTAGGGCCAAACTGCAAGGGCATTTGCCTTCCAACTAGCAGACTGGGGTTCAATCCCCTGCACAGACAAAAGAAAGTCGGGCTAAACCGAAAAGACACTAAATGGGAGAAAATATATGTACACGATACATCGGATAAAGGGCTAATATCCAAAACACATACAGAGGAATAAGCCCTGAGCACCACTGGGTGTAGCTCCAAAACAACCAAAAAAAAAAAAAAAGACTGGGCTTTGTCTCTTTTTTCCGTGAGAATCAGATTATGTTCCAAGGATTTAGAAGTGCATCAGTGATGAGTAGTAAAAATTAATCTATAAACATCTTTAGTCATGTCTTGAACCCTCGGGAAAGAAATTATCAAAGGTACCTAAGGGTTCCTCTTTGCTAAGGATGAATGGGAAAGGAATGCTTCAGAGCAGAATCCCAAATGTCCCAACCAACACTGTGGGCACCAGACACCTCCCCAAGTCTCCAGAGTAAACACCTGGTGAAATACCACCAAAGGGGCCGAGAGCGATAGCACAGCGGGTAGGGCGTTTGCCTTGCACGCGGCTGACCCGGGTTCAATCTCCAGCATCCCATATGGTCCCCCAAGCACTGCCAGGAGTAATTCCTGAGTGCAAAGCCAGGAGTAACCCCTGAGCATCGCTGGGTGTGACCCAAAAAGCAAAAAAAAAAAAAGAAATACCACCAAGACTAGAAGAGAATCCCGGTAATTCTTGGGGCGCTCAGAGTTGTGCAGAGATCTGGGTGTGTTGTAAAGCTTCCATGAACCCTCCCAGTTAGTTGGACTTGGCTTTGTAGGCCTTCCTCGCTGCTGTGTCTACTTCCTTTGAAGAATGAGGAGTGGGGAACCTTGGCAAATGCTATTGCCTATTGCAGCAAACTCCCCACCCTACCACAACATTAATGACAACCTGCACAGTTTTCACAGGAGCCGCCAGGAGTCTGAAGGGCCGAGGCAATAGTCTGCAAGTCCAGCCTGGAAAGGGTGTAGGAATTCCGAGGTTGCAGCTCGGCAGCAACCTGATTCTGCCACTGTGACTGCAGTGTGGGAGCGCCCTGCACCCAGAGCCAGTGGCGAGTCTCCTCCTTGGCCGGCTTCACTTCGGATCTGCCCAAGCTGACCTGTTGGTCTCACACCAGCTGATCGCACCGGGGGGGGGGGGGGGGGGCAGGGCCAGGCTCTGCGTTTGAGACCTGGGTTTGCCCCAAAGAGCCTGTTTGATCGTGGCCCAGCCTCCGCGCCCCTGCACCTCCGGGCCCCGGTGGTCAGTGGGAATAAAGCTCCCTGTGAACTCTGGAAACACTGAGTTTCAAGCAGGGAGCGCGGCACGCAGAGCGGCGGCCGGCCAGGCACGCACTTCTGGCGGCACCCACCGTCCCACTCTGCCCCGGGGCCCAGCTCGCCGGATCTTTACACCCACCTACCGCACAGCGGGGAGCAGACGCGAAATCCTGCGGCCCCCGAACGCACCAGCCACAAGGTCCTCCCTTCCCTCTCTCCGTCCCTTTTTTGCGTCCTCGCCTCTAAATCCCAAGGGTCGCGCTCCCCTGTCATCCGGACCTGAACTCGTGAAAAGGCGAAAATAAAATAAAATACATACATACATACATACATAAATAAATACATAAATGAATAACGAAAAGCAGCAGCTCAGGGCCTGGAGCTCCCCGCGCGGCCCAGCCTGAGCGGCCACCAGCAAACTTTTCTGTCTACACTGCGCAGCCGGGGAGCCTCGGGGGAGGAGCGGGCTGGGGAGCCCGCGGAGTGGGGGTGGGAAAGGGGAACGCAGAGGAGGGGAGGAGGAAAGTGGGGAGCCGCGGGAGAAAGAAAGGCCGAAGGGGGGGGGGGAAGGAGGAAGTGGGGGGAGGCGAGGGAAGCGGGTGTGGGGAGGAGGAGGAGGAGGAGGAGAAGGAGGAAGGTGGGGGAGGGGGAGGGGCAGAGGTGGAGGACGGGCCGGAGGGCTGGGGGCGGGGGCCCGGGTCGGACGCCGAGTGCCAGCTCGGCTCCTGGCTCGCACGATTTCGGGGGTGGGTGGAGGGAAGAGGGGCGTGATTGCAAGTTGAGTTTCTTTAAAGCCCGGGCGCAGGCCGGAGGTTCAGGTTGGCGCGGCGGAGCTTTCGGCCAGCACACGCAAACACATGCACATGCATGCGCGCGCGCGCGGAAACACACACACACACACACACACACACACACACACACCCGCACACACAGAGACGGCAGCCTGAGGGGCCCCGCCCCGCCGCTCGGCTCCATGCATGCACGCACGCACACACGCACACACACACACACACACAGCCGGACAGGGCGGCGCAGCACAGCACTCGGAGCGCTCTCCCGGCGAGGGGAGGATTCCTGGGCTCCGAACTCCACCGGGCTACCCTGATGCCTTTTGTCTTACGGTGGAAAACTACCATTTCAAAAACAGAACCGTGGAAATCAGGGAAAATAGAACCTGCCCTCCTCACTTCCTGGAGCCTCTTTGTCGGGCCCCGGGACCGGGAGGTCGTTGCAGGCTCGGCAGTAAGTGTCTTTTCCTCCTTCGCACCCAGGCGTGGGCGGGGGGTCTTGCCCGCCGTAGATCACCACTGACACAGTTCAGGGCTGATTCTGCTCTGTTAGGTTCCTTTCGCCTCCCTTGCTAACACAAGTGCCTAAACGTTGCAAAAATAAAGGGACAAAGGGCGAGGGAGCTTTTGAACCCTGCCAAGCAAGAGATATAAAAAAAAATCCTCTAAAGCCAGGCCGGTACTAAAAAGAGACCTAAAAAAAGGTCATTTAGACCGTGGGTGTGAACAAAATGTTTGACTAGCTCCTATACATCCTGCATAAATTTAATTATTAAATAATAGCTACAAGAATCCCATTAGTTTTTCCAAACTTCACATTTGAGAACACTTTCTTTTTTTTTTTTTACTGGGTGAATCATATTCTGGGGTCTTTGTGTGAGAGGAAGTGGAGAATGTCTGCTCTGGAAAGCAGCCGTTTTAATGCTTCTGTAGCGCGAAGTTCCAAGTACAATTAACTCTAAAGCGTCTGCTTACTAAAACTGTAGTTCTCCCGGATGCTTCACTCCACTTACCTTTTGAATCAGTTGAAAGGCCCGAGAGTCCAATGTGAAATTGACAGAGGCCACTTGGAGAGCACTCGGAAGCCAGAATGACGCAGCCCATGATAATGGTAAATGAATAGAAAGCGCTGTTGGTTTACAAAAATGTGGCATCAGAGGCACAGCAATGACGCATGTTTTATCAAATTAAACCAACAGTGCAGGCAGGGCCCTACCATACTGTCAGCTTCTGGCCGGTCTTCTACACTTCACTCTGAGCAAAGCGCCAGGTCCGACAAGTTTACTGTGACCCAGGCTAGAGGTTGCTGGTGGCATGCTGGCTGGCAGCTCTTGGGTTTTTCACACCTGTGTCTTGGACCTGTGTGGAAATGTTTGAACGAATTATCTGTATTTTACCACCTCCATGTTTCACATAAAAATCAGACTTTGGACATTTCTTTGTGGAATAGGAGAAGGCCCGGCAGGGCAGGGCAGGGCTGTTGTCTAGGTCAGAACCCACTGCTAGGTTCCTCTGAACTGCCTTCAGGCCGGCCCTGTGTAGACAAATTTCGTAGTTCTGCTGCAGACCACTTCACCTAGCTCTGGCCTTTTTAATAAGAATTATTAAAGTCAAGGATAGTCTCGAATCGAGCCAGGGCCTAATAAATATAACAAAAATCTCAAAGGAAGTGCTTGACCACTGAGCCACTGCCCTTGGCCCCGGACCTCTAGAATCCTCATTTCCAGAAATTCCATTTGGCAGATTTGCCTGATGAGAAAGTGACTTTGTGTACATTTCCTGAAGAAGGGCACTGCAAAACATCCTGGTTCCCTCTAGCCTGCATTTCCATTCCACAGAATGCAGTAAGACCTAGGGGAGCATGCCATCTTGGGAATGAAACAAACTGAATTTAGATTTGTACCAAGGACTTGCTTTACACTATTAGGCCTTTATTGCCTGAGCAGGTTTTATTAAGAATAGATGTCAGGGGAGTGGAGATAGTACAGCAAGCAGGGAGCTTGCCTTGTATATGGGTTTGATTCCTGGCATCCTGGCATATGTGGGGATGTGGTGGCACTTACCACCACATCCCCACATAGCCCATCCTTCCCAGCTGCAAGATTCCTGCGGGCAGGGATTTTGCTGTTGGACTCTGGCAGAATCTAGCTTCTGGTCCAGTGCCTGCTCAGTGAAGCAGTTCTGTAAATACCTGCTACATGGATAGACAGACATACACTAATCTTCGGAAGACAGATTCATCCAAGGAAACTAAATTTCACAGATATCTCAAGAATATACCTATACATTTTTGTGCTGAGTGTACAAGTAAGGCAGAGAGTAGGGTTAATACCGAGTAACTGGTGGCAGTATGACATAAGAACACACAGTGCTGTGGGAGGGTACTGAGCAAAGCACTAAAGTACTTTGTACTTTTTTTTTTTCTTTTTGGGTCATACCCGGCGATGCACAGGGGTTAATCCTGGCTCATGCACTCAGGAATTACTCCTGGCAGTGCTCGGGGGACCATATGGGATGCTGGGAATCGAACCCGCCCAGGTCGGCTGCGTGCAAGGCAAACGTCCTACAGGCTATGCTATCACTCCAGCCCCTAAAATACTTTGTACTTAAAAAAAAAAAACGTTTAACCCCCAGTATCCCAGTTGGTTCCCTGAGCAGGGCCAGAAGTGATTCCTGAGAGTGCGGAGCCAGGTGTGGCCTCACCTCAAAACAAAACAGAAAAAGTACTCAGTGCTAAAGTACTGAGGGTACTTTCTTTAGGAAGAAGCAGGCGTTTGGGATAGTATGAAATGGTTGGTAGGAATCTGAATGCCAGATCCTATACCTGGTATTCAGCTCTCTGAGCTCTTGGAAGACAGGACCTTTTCCCTCTTGTCTGTGGGGATGGGTGGTGGTAAATGTGATGACAGGAATCAAACCTACATACAAGACAAGCTCCCTGCCTGCTGTACTATGCCTGACCTTGGCTTCGGCCCTTATTTTCCTTTAACTCCTAGCTTGGTTCACTGTCACAGGGACTTTTTTTCCTCACCTTTTTTCCTAAGGTTAGGCTTTCCTAAGGTGAGGTTTTCCTAACCCTTTCTCTGCAGTGATTCCGTCTTCGGCCAGAGAATGAGATCTTTAGCCTGTGTTTTCCTTTGGGGGTTTTTGCTTTGGAGCCACACAAAACTGTACTTGGTGAGTGACTACTTCTGGATCATGTGGTGCTGGGGAGTGAATCCAGGGCCTGCCACATGTGACGCAAGTGTATGACCACTGGGCCACATTTGTGGCCCTGCATTTTGAATCAAACTTCTGCAGTACCTCTTGGCTTAACCAAGGTCAACCATTCATTTCCCAGGAATGCCCGACATGCTTCACAATGGGCTAACTTTGAAAAATGCAATTGGTCTTTTTTTTTCTTGTGGAATATTAGGGTCAAGGCTGGATAGAAACAAGCACCTTCACTATTCTATTTTATTTCATTTGTTTAGTTCTTTTTCAGTAGCTTAGGTATTACAATAAAATATAAAAATAACTCTGACTACTTTGCATTCATATCCCATAACTTATATTGAGTAATACTTTTAATAATTTATCAGTAAAAGATTATCTTACCATTTTAAAAATGTGATTTTAGAAGGGTATGTTTTGCTAAATTCTTCCTACGTTCTTTGTATTTTTCTGGGTCCGTCTTTTTCTAGAAAAATAAGAATCAAATTACATAATAAAGTGATACCAGGAAAGATCTTTCATTGATAGGAAATTTTGTTTTTGGGGGGTGGGAAATGATGAAGCATCCATTATTCAAAAGTAATCTATGAAGTCTACTACATCAGAAAATTCAGGTCAAGAAGAATTGTTCTGATTTTTCTCTGAAGAGTAAACATTTTATGAAAACGAAAAAAAAAATAATGTATTCTCCTGGGGCCAGAAAGATAGCTCAATAAGTTGGGACATGATGTGCTTTGCACACAGAAGGCCTCAGTTTATTCCTCAGCAATGCCTGGCTCCCCAAA
This sequence comes from Sorex araneus, assembly GCF_027595985.1. Taxonomy (NCBI): domain Eukaryota; kingdom Metazoa; phylum Chordata; class Mammalia; order Eulipotyphla; family Soricidae; genus Sorex; species Sorex araneus. The sequence continues at coordinate 238,909,774 of NC_073302.1, read as the reverse complement.
CACCACCAGCGTTGACTCCTTTACATGAAGCTGGGAGGAGACTCTGAGTATTGCTGAATGTGGCACAAAACCAAACCAACAAAAATCTAGTCGTTCTCCTTGCACAAGCCCATTTAGATATTCAACTATCTGTTATCATTTTTTTGGCTTTCAGTCGCATGCATTTTCTCAGTTCCCAAGTCTGGATGACTTTCTGTTGAGAAATATGAACTGGATACGTAGAAATCCTTTGAGGAGCAAATTCAAACACTGAGGAGTTCACTGTGTTTTGTGCAGTGAAATACGAAGTAAGTGATTTGATTTGGACACCCTCTCAGACAATCGTGACTCTGCAAATAGAATGAAAATGGTTGGTCATGGATGGTCACGCTAACAAGTAGGCAAGTTGTTGTGCTTAGTTGGAACTGCTATAGCTTGAATTCAGAATCTGTACAGATGTAGCCAGTGAATGTGGCTACATTCATGGAACTACCCACCAGAGGTGTTTTAATACCACACAACCTGATTGCTCTGCGAGAGGAATTCTGACATCATGATCTTGACAAACAGGGTCCAACCAGAAGCTAGTTACCTCTAGCGAAGACGAAAGAGAAGAAATAACATGCATCATTCCTCTGTGCACCATCCTATTTTGGGATAAGGTAGTAAGAAAGGAGGTGGAAAATGGGTGAAACTTTTCAACCTGGGTAGAGGCACAATGATAATTGGGAGAAATCTACTTGTGCTTTGCCTGATATTTCCCCATGCTGAACTGACTCACAATGGTTGAAATCCCTGGAGAACATACAAGAACTGGGTGTCTTGAAACAGTAGGTGGAGACAACCGAAGGTGGGGTGCAGGGGCTCAGACAGTCTTGGTGAGGAGAAGCAAATGAATGAGGGTGTCACAGACAAGAAGTCACTGCATCAACTCTTGTACTTTTTAAGTTGCTGCATCATTTTTTCATGCCGAAGCTTTTATTTTGCTTAACATTTTCATATTGCTCCCCAAAATCAGTCCAATAAGCTCTTTAACAAGGAACTGGGACCCCTGCATTGCCCTTGATAAATTGGTGCTAAGAGTTTTCCTGTAATAAATATACAGGAGGGGCTGGAGCAATAGCACAGCAGGTAGGGTGTTTGCCTTGCACACGGCCGACCCGGGTTTGATTCCCAGCATCCCATATGGTCACCCGAGCACCACCAGGGGTAGTTCCTGAGTGCAAAACCAGGAGCAACTCCTGAGCACCGCTGAGTGTGACCCAAAAAGAAAAAAAAATTTAATAAATATACAGGAGATTTGTCCATTCTGTTTTTATGATATTTTAGAGATAGAGCTAATAGTTTGTGTTTGGGAGATTTTTTGAATATGAACTTTAATGAAGGGATCAAAAAGCTGAAAGTTATAGAAACTATTGTGAGTAATTTTTCATTTTATTTCATTTCATAAAAACTATTGACATTGGGGCTGGAGCGATAGCACAGCGGGTAGGGCATTTGCCTTGCACGCGGCCGACCCGGGTTCAAATCCCAGCATCCCATATGGTCCCCTGAGCACGGCCAGGGGAAATTCCTGAGTGCAGAGCCAGGAGTAACCCCTGTGCATCGCCGGGTGTGACCCAAAAAGCAAAAAAAAAAAAAAAAAAAAAAAACTATTGACATTATTATTAACCCAGATTCTTTGACTTTTAATGTGTAATAAAAGTTTTCTTTTTCTTTTCTTCCTTTCTGGCAGTATTAGGAATTGAATCCAGAGCCCCACACATGTAAGGTAAGTGATCTACCACTGAGTCACATACCCAGGCCCAAGAACAATTTCTTTCTTGAATTCCAGTTTTCATATCCATCAGGATCAGTTCTTGTTAATATCATCAAATTAGGAGAAAACCATGTAGCCTAGTCGCCAAGTGTTTTCAGGATTTTTATCTCTTGACAATGCCATAGCTAATGTCTTCTTTCATATTGTTTGCTTTGGGGCCACACCACTAGTGTTCAGGGATCACTCCTAGCAGTGCTCGGGGGACATATGGAATGCGGGTGATTGAACCCAGGTTGGTTGAGTACCAGGGAAGCAATCTACCCACTATACTCTGAATACAGCAATCGGGGGAGGTGGGTTTTTCTGTTTTTTTTTTTTTTTTTAGTTTGGTTTTTTGGACCAAACTTGGCTATGCTCAGGGCTAACTCTTGGGTCTGTGTTCAGGAATCACACCTAGTGAAATTCAGGAACCATTGGAAGTTCTGGGAATCCAACATGGGGCCAACTACATGTTAGGCAAACACCTTACACGCTGCACTATCCCTCCAGGCCCTATCTTCTTGAGATACATTTTGGGTTCAGACTGGAGTGCATACTTTGTATAAAGAAGTTTGATCTTTGGCATCACACGGACCCTCAAGCACAGCCAGGAGTAACCCCCTGAGTATTGGCAAGTATGCTCCCCGCTACGCCCAATAGAAATATATGGTTTCATTTTACAGCTATGTTAGGTAGCTGAGAGTTTTCTGGTGAGCCTCTTTGTTCAATAAAGTGGTCAAATAAGCCTGCAGATGACCACATGTACTCATACCTAGGAAAGGAAGAGCTGCCCGCCAAGAGGGAAGGGAGCCATTTCTCCTGTGACTCTGTGATGGGTGTGATTTATCTTGCTATTGTTGGGGAGGATGCGGGTGGCTAGTGTGGGTAGATTTCTAAACTCCCCGAGAGAACATAATCAGGAAGCTCCCAGCAGCCATGGAGAAGAATCAGACAGCTGCCGGGGAGGAAGCTAGAGAAAGATGGGGAGTTCAATTCAAGAAAGGAACTTGAATTGTTTAAGGTGCAAAGGATAAAGTGAGGGCATGAGAATTTTCCTGTCTCTGAAGAAATGGAAAACTGAGGTGGTTCCAGCCCAACTACAACATGATTTTATTGATTTAGGGAAAATATTTTTCAGCCACAGCTGAACACAAGAAGGGGAAATTTTTCATTTTAGAACCAACCATTGCCATGTGTTGATTAAAAACATAAGCTGGCCTAAAAGTAGTAGCCCAGACTGGAGCCTGGAAAGAGGCCATTAAATTGCCTGTTGAACTCCTGAATTCTCTCAACATGTTGTCTAAAGTATAAGCATCTAGGTGAAGACTGAAAAGTGGATGCCCTGATATTGTACTGCCACCAAACATATCTAAACGGTCAAGCAGGGAGACCAGAGATATTGTGCAGCAGGTAGGGTGCTTGCCTTGCATGCAGTTGACCCGGGTTCGATCCTCAGCACCCCAGCACTGCTACTAGTGAGCAGTGCCCCCTTCACCACCCAGCAGAGCCTGGAAAAAGTAATCCTGAGCACCCCCAGGAGTGGAGGCCCAAGCGCCCTTCCAGACAAAAATTAAAATGTAAGTGAGGTTACTCTGGCCACTCGAGGTCCTTTTTGTCACAGTGGAGTGAATTGGGGGGGAGGGGGCATCTTTCCAAGTGACTTTTCCAGCTTCATAATGACCAAGTCCATATTTTCCATGAAAGCACTTTCCTTTTAAGTTTTGGGAATAGATATTTATTTTCACTCTGTTATCTTGGGGTAAAAAGACAGAAACAAAACAACAATGTGAGCGCCTCCCTTAACTCAGACAGTGGCCATTTAGAAACACAGCCTCGGAAACTTCCAAGTGATCGAATGTCCGGCTGCTAAAATAGCCAAACTTCCATCTGCTTTAGAAACCACCCAGGCCGGTCTTCTGAGTCACCCTGGAGTTGCTGACCTCACTCTAGGCTTAGGTGAAGTTAATGTTTTTCTTCCCACCAGCTCACAATGGGGCCTTGGGGGTGAAAATGATGAATGTGGCAAAGTCCAGTGCGGATTTTTTCTCATGCCACTTGAAAACGCAGATGAAACAGCATTTCCCGTCTGTGAAATGTAGCCGCTGTGTGCAGGAGGCATGACACACAGTTCTCTTGGCTCAGGGACAAAAATATCTGTCTTCCGAATAATTCCCCACTGAAGGTGAAACAGTACCATGGAGGAGTTTGAGAAAGGAAGCACAGTGTCCTTTGTAGGCTAACAAGGCAAGTCCCGTCCCTTTCCTGACGTTCCATGAAAGAACATGCGGTCGACAGCAAGCTGTTTTATCACTGATGCCTCTCGTGAAGAAACCTCATAATTCAGATCTCCAAAACATGTTTTGTTTTGTTTTTTTAGATGCAGGTTCACTGCTCTCGAAAGGAGCTAGAATGAGGCTTCCTCAAAGGAAAAGTGATGGATATAATTTTAGGTTTGGGGAGGGTGCCCAGGCTGCATCTTTTGTTCATTCTCAACTCTTGCTGTTGCTTTAAAATATCCATATTCATGCCCCTGCATGGTCTCTTGCCAGTGTCATACACAGACTCCGTACTGGAATACCTTCCCCTCCATTTGCACACACGGGTGTGAGAAGCGCCAGCTCGCAGGCAGCCCACACGCTCCGGCATCTGCCGCCCCTCACTTGACAGATTTAACCAGGACTCAGGCTGACTCGATTCTAACAGAGAGAGAGAGGCAAGGCCCTCGTCAGTAAGGAAATTGCTTAGAATGCCAACAAGCAAATTTAGCTCTTCCTTGGTGGGAATCCCAAACTACAGATGACCCCATGGAGGTAACTTGAACATGGGCTTTGTCATGGAGCAGCAGGTGGGTCTCTGTCATGAGCAGAGACAGAGGCCCAGCACTGGGAAGGAAGTAGTGTGGACCGCGGGTACATTCTTAAGTCACCCACAAAAGTTTAAAGGATGCCCCTCGGGGTTGCAGAGCTAGTGCAGTGAGTAGGGCACTTGCGTTGCATGTGGCTGACCTGGACTCAATCCCGGCAACCCATATGGCATCCCACCCTCTACCCGAGCAGATGCAGGAGTAACCCCTGAGCATTGCTGGCTATAACCCACAACCCCCGCTTTCCCGCCCTCCCTTCCAAAATGATGCCCTTCAAACATGTGGACATGCTTTGTAAGTCACTGCCAGGCGTGGATGGAAAGGAAAGCTTGCAAGCATGTCTGGATGTTTTGTTTTGGCTGATGGGTTTTTGTTTTTGTTTTGTTAGTCACCAGTTGGGAGCTACAACTTGAGATGCAAAAATGCCTGTCTCTGGCTTCTTCTAGCCTTAGGGAAAGTGTGGAAAGACAGAAATGTATTTGCTTATTCCATCCCTCATTTGTGCAACAAGCTTTATTGAACACCTATGATATATACCAAGCAGCAGGTTTAGTGTTGGAAATCCAAATGTAAAGAAGACCCAAGTGCTGTCTTCTGGAGCTTCCAACCCATCCTCCAATTTAAATTCTGCAACATGTGCAGTTTTTTGGCTAATTTGCCCAACCGGACCACCCATTTCAGACATTGGAATCAAAGACAAATCATTTCTTGGGGGTGACTGGGGTTGGACAGCATCCCAAGAGGTGCTCTGGAACCCTGACGACCCCATCTGTAATTCTTGGCCAAATGGGTTGCTTCAATACAAAGGACACAGCACTGATTAGGCCCAGTGATGCCAAAAACACTTGAATTTCCGGGGCCAAGGACTTCTAGGACTACCCTGATGGTGCCTGGGGCCTCCAGAACTGCAGCCAGTGATATTCAGGTGGACCATGTGACATCAATAGTCAAAAGGTAAGTCAGCAGCATGCAAAGCATGCGCCTTCTCCCTCATACTATCCCTCCAGCCCCAACAACTAATTTCTTGAATTCATCAATAACCAATTCTCACTAAAAATGCTCCATATAAGTACATGAGTCTCATAATTTATTTCAAAGACTTTATTTAAAAGTGCTACCATACCTCCCACCACCATTGCCATGTCAAGTCACCCACCAGCCCTGCTCTTCCAATTCACGACTAAACCCTTGAGGAGATGTAAGCAAAGCAGTTGAAATGCATGTATACACTGGTCTTCATCAGAAAACGTTGGGGCACCCTTCGGAGGGGGAGGGCGGAGTCCTGTTCCCGCCAAGCCCTGGCAGCTGCACCCACACCCCACATCTGCCGCCACACCAACAGTCCAACTTTCCCACTCCACTAATAATCTCTGCAGGGACACCAAACCGTGAAAATTCAAGGCACTCAATGTTCAGGCTGAGAACTCTAGGGCCTTCCTAGAGTGGGGGCCTCCCACAACCTTTCGACTTCTAGAAGCCCCAGGAGCCATGTCTCCCTCCCCAGCTGCCACCATGTAACTCAAAGGCCTAGTTCTACAGATTCTGAAGTTTCTGGGCCATATGGCAGTGATACCTCCAAATTCCACAATCCTGAAATTCCAGTAGGAGTACACCAAATTAGATGTGAACTAAAGATGGGAAAGTGATGGGTATTCGAGCATTGTATAACTGAGATTTAAACCTGAAAACTTTGTAACTTTGTAACTTTCCACAATAAAAAATTAAAAAAAAAAAAATAAAGATGGGAAAGTACCATAGATGTCAACTAAACTCAACAACAACAATATAACACAGAAGGATCAACTAGCAAACTAGCAGCAAGCAGCCTAGTAATTCCTCAAAGACTTAATAACCCCATGATGAGCTGTAACAATTTTCACAAATTTTCTTTTAAGTTTTTTTTTTTTTTTTTTTTTTTTTTTGGTTTTTGGGTCACACCCGGCGATGCACAGAGGTTACTCCTGGCTCTGCACTCAGAAATTACTCCTGGCGGTGCTCAGGGGAACATATGGGATGCTGGGAATTGAACCTGGGTCGGCCTCATGCAAGGCAAACGCCCTACCGCTGTGCTATCGCTCCAGCCCCAAGTATTTTTCATAATAAAAAAATTAAATTATTGTGTACCTGATAAGGGGGCAGGCTTGGAAGATGGTTGGGAAAAGGGGGGCAATGGTGGAGGGAAGTTGCTCTGGTGGTGGGATTGTGGTTTTGAAACATCAAAAGCCCACAACATTGCGCCTGGGAGATAGAACCTCGGGTTGGGCATTTACCTTGCATGTGGCCAACCTGGGTTCGATCCCTGGTATCCCATATGGTTCCCCAAGTGCCGCCAGGAGTAACTCCTGAGTGCACAGCTAGGAGTAACCCTGAGAATGAGCATTGCTAGGTGTGACCCTCCCCACCAAAAATATAGCAGGAAAAAAAGAGTCCACAACAACTGTACTATGAACTTTTAAAAGCATAGTTTAAATAAAATAAACTGTTTTTTATTTTTTAAAAAGCACTATCACTATGGTCTTCACTTGGTAAACAAAGCAACGAACTTTTAAATTCTAAGATGAGAGGCCAGAGAGATGGTATAGCAGCAAGGCACTTGCCTTACCTGCAGCTGACCTGGGCTTGATCCCCAGCACCCCATATGGTTCCCTGAGCACTGCCAGGAGAGATCCCTGAGTGCAGGGCCAGGAGTAAGCCTTGAGCACAGCTGGCTATGTCCCCACCCCCTTACCCCCTCACCCCCTCCAAAAAAACCCAAACAAACAAAATTCTAAAATTAGGTGGTATTACCATATATATATTTGCGGGGTGGGGGTTAGGCCATACCCATCAGTGCCTGAAGGTTGCTTCCAGCAGTGTTCAGAGGACTATGTGGTGCCAGAGATCAGACCTGTGCTCCTGCATGCTAAGCATGTGTTCAGACTGTTGAGAAATCTTCCCAGTGCCTCCCTGCTTCACCGTGTATGGTTTGGATTCAGACCTGCTAGTGCTTGGTTGCTTTTTTAGCAGGATTTGCAGAGCTGATGCCAGGAATTAAACCTGGGGTTCTTGCCTGCAAAGCATCCATCTCCCTGGAACCATCTCCCTGTCCCTGCTTTCTTTTTTGTTTGTACTACCTACTACAACACAGGAGAAAAGGTGAGGTTGAGGGGAGGCTAAAAGGTCTCAGTATCACTCCCTTCTTTATCCATGAGGCTTACAAGGCCATCAATCTCAAAGAACCAGGAGGCAAACCCAGCTGTGATAGCTTCATGCAAATGCAATGGCATCAGAGAGACTTGATTTTCAGAGGGGAAGAAAAAAAACAAAACAAAACCAACCCTTATTGAGGGTGAAATTGGAGAGAGCCTGGAGGCAAAAGCCCAGTCTGGGAATGCCCCTTGATGGTGACCGAACACACTGACCTAATCACCTGACCTCTTGAGACCCGATTTCCTCACTTGGAAAATGAAGGCTTTGGACCTGAAGGGTCTGAAGCCCCGTTTAACATCCTATTGTTTTGTGATAAAGGCCCCTCTGTGCAGTATGTATGACAATTTTGACTCCTCCGTTAGGTAGTTCATCAATGGCCAACACTACTTTAGTGCTAAGATTAGGATAATTATGGTAAGGCTTCTAGGTTAATCATTAACTAAAATAAATGAGCCATTTCACACCTCTGCTAGTTCTCTCCTTTCCAACTCTTAGCAGGAGTACAAATAAACAGCAGACAGCAATGAATTAATTCACAAGCAAAGATTATTTTTGGCAGTTAGGAAAGTTAGGCATATCTCTCTTTAAACCTACCCACTATATACATAAATATATGTATACATTTATAAATATGTATAGACATAGTACCATGTGGCATTAAATATGAATATCCTCAAATAATATAATTATGATGACTAGGATACCTTTTATTGTGGTACCAGGGATTGCACCCAGGACTTTGTAGATACAAGGCATATAGTCCAACACTGAGTTATGTTCCAGCTCCTAGAACATTTATCGAGCACAAATTAAGTGCCGAGCACTGTTGATAATCTTATATACATTATTAGTAACTTCTTTTGGTTGTTTCCTTCTATTTTCCATTTTAACACACACAACTGCTTTCTCAAAACATAGATGCATACGAATTTTATCACAAACATCCTGTATGGCAGGCATAACTCTGAGTAGGGAAACATTTTTTAAAATATTCTTCATTTGTATGATATTTTAGTAAAGGCTGCTCTGGAAATTCATGCAATTGTCTATGCTTCTGTCAGGAAGTAGGGATTCTGCCTCCAAATGAAATTAAAGTTTCAGAAGGAAAACTTTCTTCTTTTGAAGAGAGAAAACCTTGGACTTTATAAAGAATGTAAGATATTTCTGTCTCCACTGGGGCAAGAAAAAAAAGTAAGGTTCAAAGAAAAATTTCCTGGTGAAGAGGGTCATGTTCAGAAAGTTGCTGTTACTTAGAGCATGTGTCTGGAAACAAGTTATAGAATATAGTTTTCATGTAACTGAGACAAGTCAGGTGTGGTTCTTTTAGTATGATCTCTACCAAAATCTCCATAAAGAATAAACTGTCACAGGGTCACTAGGTCCCATATCCTGTGCTCTATAAAATCCCAAAGCAGTGATAAAACATTTAGTAGCATAAGGAATGTGTTTCATATTATGATGATTATAATTGTACATGTTTTCCCAAAATGTATAAATATAAAATGTGCTATGTTCTTCTACTCGTGTGCTGGCATATGGAAAACAAAAATTATTTACTTTTGTACAACAAATGTCATTCTCTTGCTTAGTGGCTTTTGATATCCTTCTGTCAAATCAAACACACAACTTCTCAAGATACAAGATCCCGTATTAGAAAAGATAACGAATCTCTCACTCCTGGTCTCCCTTCTCTTTCTCTTTAAGTGACTCCAGTGTTAAATAAAGAATGGGTAATGTCAGCTTTCCCAATTGCACTACTAGTATTTGTTGCTATTTCATTAGTAATTTAGGAAAGCAACTGAAGCATAGAGAAGGTAAATTATTTATTACTATAGCCGCCTCTCCTGGATAGCACTATAATCTTCAATATCAATGCCACTCTTGCAAGGTTGGAAAATTGAAGTCAGTGAGTTAAACTGATAAATAATTATGACATGTTTTCAGGTGAATATCTTATCCTGATTTTAACATCAAACCAAAGTAGTAGCTCCCTTAAAGCAGGTATTATTTAAATATATAAAAGCCAAAGACATAGTATAGGGACAAGGCACTTGACTTGCTCACAGCCAATCCACATTTGATCCCCAGAACTACATATAGTCAAGTCCTAAATGAACAGCACTTTCAGGTTTTCTGGGCCTACTGATGCTTCCATCCTCTTCCTGAATCTGACAATTATTTTGGACCCTGTTCCTTACAGTCCACTTCCTTTCCCACTCTGACCCAGCCTCCGGCTCCAATTCAAGTTAAAGCACCCTTTGTATCATGACTCATCTTTCGCTCAGAACACACTGCCCTCCTATGAGCTGGCGTTGTCCCCTAGGCTGGAGAGCTTTTCCTGATCCTACAGTCATCACAGGTGCTTGACTCATTCCTGAGTCTGAAACTTCATATTTGCTTTACCTCCTTATTCCCTTAAGGTATGGGGGTTCTTTTGGTATTTGAAGAATTGCTGTTTAGTTGTTGCTTCTTTTGGGGACAAATGTTATTAATCCCCCTTCCCCACTAGTAGTCAGTGGGTACCTAAGGAGTGGGTGAAGGCCCCCATTAAGGAATATTAGAATGGTAGAAACTTGTCAAATAGACGGAATGTTTTTCGGTATAGAAAAACTGAATATTCATTTTGAGCACACAATATAGAAAATGCTACATTGAAGCATATGAATAGATCTTAAATATCTGTAGAGTACAATAGGAATTACTTTTTATACTTGTTTGTTTTGGAGGGTGCACACTGCAAACTGACTCCTGGCAGGGCCTGGGGGACCTTATGTGATGCCAAGAATCATATAGCCAGGTTTGCTACATGTAAGACAAGTGTACTACCCACTCTACTATCTCTCACCCAGGCACTACTTTTTTTTTTTTTTGCTTTTTGGGTAATACCTGGCAATGCTCAGGGGTTACTCTTGGCTCTGCATTCAGGAATTACTCCTGGCAGTGCTCAGGGGACCATAAGGGATGTCAGGGATCAAACCCAGGTTGGCTGTGTGGAAGGCAAATGCCCTACCCACTGTATTATTGTTCTGGCCCCCCAGGAACTACTTTTTAAATGGTGTTTGGAAATACAAGAAACACCATAGGCTAAAAATGACAATGGAAAAAAGAATTTGGCTAATATCTCCCAACAGACAAGGAAAGGATGAGAGAAATTGTACTGCTGCCTTCGCACACCCACACTCTTTCTGACTTCTGGGGAGGAGTAGAAAAAGGCAAATTCCATAGGTCACAAATAGTAGGAAATTATACTAGGAAATAGCAGTAGCCACGGCTTACTGCTGATAATCTAAAAGTCAGCTCCCAACTTCCCATTGGCCTCATCCCAATTAAAGTGACTTCCAGAAATAATTCTTAAAAAATGCATTGTCTGAGAAAAGGCTGCTTTATTAATACTCTACATCCATCAAGGCTTGGCAAACTCTCCATGGGCCAGGTCCAGCCCACCTCTGGTTCTGATCGCCATTTTTGGAACACAGCCACACCCATTTATTTGTATTATGAATGGCTTCTTCCCACCCCAGTGACAAGAGCTGAGGCCCAGTGACAAGGACCTTATGACCCACAACATTCAGAATAGTATTTGGAGGGGCAAGGAGGCGGATTTTGTTGACACTTGATCCTACAAGGTCTAAGGATATAATAATTTGACTGGAAGTGCCATGAACTTGCTTTCTTCAATGGGAATGTGGCCTGGTTATGCATCTGTATTTCTGAAATAAGTAAGAGGGCCAAGCCTCTCTGATATTCTTTGCAGCAGGGACAAACTTAGAATCTGGCTACCTTGATAAATAGTAGAGTTATTTCCTGTTACCACGTAGAGCAAGTGTCTTCTAGTCTTTCAGGGATGGTCGTGGTTTTAAATTCAATTCCTGCATCTGAAAAATGCCTCGGCCCTGAGCAAATCAGTACGGTTGGGCCACTACCCAGACTTATAAATAGCTCATGGTACCTGGGGCAGGCAGATGTGGGTTCAAATTCCACTTTTGTATCCAAACTGTGAAGTGCTGGAATAAAGATAGACTAGTAGAGCAATGGAGCAGAATTGAAAGCAAAGAGATAAACCCTCAGATTTATGGTCAGTTAATCTATGACAAAGGGGCTAAGTACATAGAATGGAGTAAGGAAATTCCCCTCAACAAACGGTACTGGGAAAACTGAATAGCCACGGTAAAAAAAGTGAAACTGGAGCTGTATCTCATACCATTCATAAAAATTAAAAAGTGGATTAAAGACCCAAAAGTGGATTAAAGACCTGGAGATCAGAATCCATAAAATACACTGACTGAGGAAAACTAGCAGAACTCCCCAGGAAATGGACCTTAGAGGGGTCTTCAATGACTTGGCTCTAGAAGCAAAAACAACAAAAACAAAAATAAATAAATGGGACTATCTTAAACCAAAAGGTTTTGCATGGCAAACAAACAAAAAACCTCTCTGACTAATATGAAAAGACATTCTTAGAGAAGGGATCATTAAGTCAATGATGGTTGGAGGGATCGCTACAGAATGGGAGATGTGTGATGAAAATTGACAAAGGACCAAACATGATGGCCTCTCAGTATCTGTATTGCAAATCATAATGCCCAAAAGGAGAGAGAGAGAGAGTAAAAAGGAAAGTGCCTGCCATAAAGGCAGGGGGAGGGGGTGGGGGAGGGGGGAGGGATACTGGAGACATTGGTAGTGGGAAATGTACACTGGCGGAGGATTGGGTGTTTGATCCTTATATGACTGAAACTCAATCATGAAAGCTTTGTAACTTCATTCCATGGTGATTCAATAAAAATAAATAAACAAATAAATAAAATAAAAATAAAAAGACATCCTACAAATGGGAGAAAATATTTATGCACTATACATCAGATAATGGGCTAATAGTTCAGATATAATGGGGGGGGGTTAGGAAAAATAGTACAGCACTGTCTGTAGCACTGTCATCCCGTTGTTCATCAATTTGCTCAAGCAGGCACCAGTAATGTCTCCATTATGAGACTTATTACTATTTTTGGTATATCGAATATGCTACTGGTAGCTTGCCAGGCTCTGCTGTGCTGGTAATATCACAGCGGGTAGGGCTTTTGCCTTGCACTCGGCCGACCCGGGTTCGATTCCTCCATCCCTCTCGGAGAGCCCGGCAAGCTACCGAGAGTAGCTTGCCCTCGCCCAGATATAATAAACTCTCACAAAGCTCAAGAACAAACAAATTCAATGGGGAGAGATGAACAGACACTTCCCCAAAGAAGACATACAGATGGCGAGCGGGCGTATGAAAAAGTGCTTGTCGTCATTTATTATTAGGAAAATGCAAATCGAAACAACAATGAGATATCATCTCCCACCATTGAGAATGGCATTTACCAAAATGACTGGAAACAACCAGTGTTGGAGGGGATGTAATGAAATAAACCATCATTCACTGTTGGTAAGAATGTTATCTAGTTCAGTCTCTATGAAAAGCAGTATGGAGATTTCTCAAAAAACATAACAGAACTCCCGTAGGGCCCAGTTATTCCTCTTCTCAATATCTACCCCTCACCAACCATAAAAGCCAAATATTAATTAAAAAGGATATATGCGCACCCATGTTTATTGCAATCTTGGTACAAGAGCCAGGATATGCAGTTGGGCCAAATGTTATGTTATACATATGACATTATTATATACACATTATATAATGGAATGTCCTTCTCGGAGAGCCCGGTAACCTACCGAGAGTATCCCGCCCGCACGGCAGAGCCTGGCAAGTTCCCCGTGGTATATTCGATATGCCAAAAACAATAACAACAGGTCTCACAATGGAGACATTACTGGTGCCTGCTCGAGCAAATCAATGAACAATGGGACGACAGTGCTACAGTGCTTAATTACGTCAGGCATTTTAATTATGGCATATAATGGGGTACTATGCAACTATAAGAAAACATAAAATCATGCAGTTTGCTGCAACCAGATGGAATTGAAGGAGGGTATTGTGTTAAGTGAAATAAGTCAGAGGGAGAAGGACAGATACCAGATGACCTGTCATCTATGGAATAAGTCAAAACAAGAGAAGAGTCAGTGCTAAACAAAAACGTTTGGTAGTGAAATACAGAACCAATCTCCAAGCAATGCAGGCAAGGGACAGGTAGTGGAGACCAGAATAGTAGAGTGTAGGGATAGAGGTGGAGGGTCTAGTAATTTTGTATATTGAGCTCATAAAATTTAACACTGTTGTAAACTACCTAAATTTTATAAATTTTTTTTAACAAAAGGGGTAAAAAAATCCCATACACACAGAACTGGGGGAAAATTTCAGTTTGGTGACTTTATACTTCGCTTCTGTGATCAAATTACTTAATTTCTCTAGCCCTTGGTTATCCTATATGGCCTTGCTTTTAAAACTGCGGGTTGCAACCCCATATGGAGTCACAGAACTGTGGGTGTAGCAGAAAAAAATGGTGGCAGCAGCAAAAGGTTTATGAATTCACAACCAGCAAAAATTAATTCACAATCGTGTAATGAATCTGAGGTCCTTCTAGCATTGCTCACTTATGTTGCATATCCCAGGCAAAAAGGGGTCATGGGAGGAAAAAGCTGAAGAGGCTCTACTCTATGAAACAGAACTAATTCTATCTTGAGGGGCTGTTGTAAGCGTTTGGGTTGTTAGGAGATAGGTACAGAAGGAGCCCACCACTTCACAGGCACCGACAGAATATTCCTTCCCTTGGACTACTGTGAACTAATTTTTAAAATCCAATATGTAGAAAAAATTGGTTTTTTTTTAAACAAAATGATCAGATGGACTATTTCTTATGTTCTCAGTTTTCGTTTCTTGGTCCATCACAAATAGTATCAATAACTCATTCTGTGGTAGAGGAAGTATTTCATACACATCAAATTTCCTGATTTTCAACTTGACAACTGTTTTATAATTTAAGTTCTTGGAGACACTTTGAATACTTTTTTGTTCTACTATAGATACAGATACAGATTTGCGCTACCCAAAGAGAAAAAATATATCTTGATGCCTCATGTCCATAACCAGGTGCAGAATTTCTAAGGAATGAGGTCTAGGACTTTTTCTCATCTAGCATTTCAGGTCTCTGAGGGGAAACGTTGACAGGAAGCTGATGGAGGCTGCCTGTACTACCTCACTCGTGCTTCATCGATGGATCAGTATGACGGATGCGCTAAGTGGACCAACATGCTCATTAATTTTTTAAATAGGTTAATAATACACAGACAACAGTGTAGAAATCTGATTGCACCCTACCTGGCTTCAAAAGTTGTCAGGATAATATAAAAGAAATGGGGCAACACTGATTTCATCCTAGCAATCAGCATTTTGATTTAACAGCCACTGGGTTAGCAAATACGCAGGTTGGGATTAAATAATGGGTAGTTTCACAGTCATATACAAAATTATACTTACTATCCTTGATCCCCAATAGATACGATATCCTTTTATTGTTTTACCTTCCTTTATGTGGGGGAAAGGGCTTGGGTCATACCCAGCAATGCTTGGAGCCCAGGTCTATTCTCACGGCTTATTTCTGCAGTGCTGGGAGAGCATGTGATTTGGGGATTGAATCCATCCTCCTAACTGCAAAACATGTCACCCCGCACTTGGAGTTTCCTCTCTTGGAGAAAACTGCCCTCCAGTTTCCTTCTAAACTATAGTGATAGAAGTTTTGAGAAATCAAATTTTTATTTTTATTTTTATTTTTTAAATTTTCTTTTATTTATTTATTTTTAAATTTATTCTTTTATTGAATCACCATATGGAAAGTTACAAAGCTTTCAGGTTTAAGTCTCAGTTATACAATGCTTGAAGGAAATCAAATTTTTATTTAGTGACTTGGTCAACATAATTCAAAACTGGGAAATAGATTGTGTGAACTTCTGCGGTGGTACCTCATTAGTAAAGTTTCAAATCTGTGCACAATTACAGCAGATCGCAACAAATTCCATTTACTGGCGGCTGCATGATTGTAGTGACTCAAACTTCTGAATTCATTGGTCAATCAGTCAAAACTTTGTGATTTCAGTGAAAAATAAAATTAAGACTGGCTGATGGAAATGGCTAAGGCAGCAACATGAGTCAAATTCTTAGAAGACAATCTGCTTCATTTGACTTCAACTACAAACACCTGTTGGTTCTTTTCCTGAAAGCCCTGTTTTCCCAACGTGCCTGCGTATTAGCAGTCCCTGGGAACCACCCACATTTAGAAAGCCCGGACTGTACTTTAGAGCAGTATTGCTCAATTAGTTTTTGACTGTGGCTCCCTTCTAAATTTGTTTCTTTCCTATGCTGCCCCCCTGCCACCAGTTCTACCAACTAGTCCTCTGACCTCATCCTGAAGCCTCATTGGGTGTCCCGAGGGCCCACAAGAAGGCCCCCTGGTTTGAGAAATGCTGCTCTGGATCAATTAAACCAGATCCAGAGCAAGACGTATCTCTCTGGGGGAGAGACACAGGCATATGTACATGTGTAAGTTCCCCCAAGTGATCCGACTTTCAGACAAGCTTAGGGACTACTGACATGAATTTCCAATACTTAAAAATGAAGTCATCTACCATGCATGGCATGTAAGTGGAAGGTCAAGGTGAAGAAGGAAAAAGAATGAACCATTGTGATAACAGACAAGTAATTATTATAAGTGAATGATTTATGATAGAATTTGTTATCATTGTTGAAACGTCCAAGTGAGAGTTGTGAATAAGTTCCAACCAAATGTGAAGTTCAGTGCAAGTATTTTGTATGGACTAATTTTATTCCTCCACCCCTCTCGGAGAGCCTGGCAAGCTACCGAGAGTATCTCCCCCACATGGCAGAGCCTGGCTAGCTCCCCGTGGCGCATTCAATATGCCAAAAACAGTTAACAACAAGTCTCACAATGGAGACGTTACTGGTGTCTGCTCGAGCAAATCAATGAGGAATGGGATGACAGTGATACAGTGATTTTTATTATATTCTCACACTTGAAGTCTTACACGAAGTCATTACATTATTGTGCCATCATTTGCAAACGGGGAGGTTGAGGGACTTCCCTCAGGACACCCAGCTGAGAGCAAGCACAAATCAGCATGGCTCCAACTGCCAGTGTGCTGCATTGATAAACCAGAGACTTGAAACTCTATGCTTCTGTAGGCTTTCAGACTTTTCTACCTTCCCTTTTTGGGGTATTGGTTTCTATCACCTTTCTCTGTTTCTGGATGCCCAGGCCTCTTCTAACAGTGCATGAAAGCAATTTCTGACTCCCCTGGGAAAGAAGTGAGCCTGGTTTTATGGATATAATAGGCAGAGGAGTTAATATTCTGCATTAAGATCTCCTTTTCTCTCAGGGGACTTCCTGGCAGACTTAGAGCTCCTCAGCAGCAGAAAGGAAACCCGAAACAAAACACCCACCTGGAGGAAACAGACATATTTCCTAAAGTGTGTTTAAAATTTAATTGAAAACAAGAAGGAGTGAAAATACATAATGGAGAGTCCCATTCACTCACTGAAAACCTTACTTCACAAAATCTTCAGTGTTAACCTGTTAACCTGTATGAATTTGTTTAAAAGTGTATGTGTGTATGTGTGTGTGTGTGTGTGTGTGTGCGTGTGTGTGTGTGTGTGTGTGTGTGTAGGGGCTGGAGCAATAGCACAGCATGTATGGCGTTTGTCTTGCAGCCGGCCAACCCGGGTTTGATTCCCAGCATTCTATATGGTCTTCTGAGCACCGCCAGGAGTAATTCCTGAGTATACAACTGGAAGTAACCCCTGTGCATCGCCAGGTGTGACCCAAAAAGAAAAAAAAAAGTGTGTGTGTGTGCATGTGTGTGTGTGTGTGTGAGAGCGCATGTGCGCGTGTGCCACCTACCCCTGTTTTGAGATAGGTCCCTTAAGTAAGGTGTTAAATACTCAATTTTTAACGGTTAGACGAACACTTTTGTTGATGAAATGCAAATTTGAGAGACAAAACAAAACGATAAAAATGTCATGTCACAGTCATTTGTACCATTTCCTGGAACAATTCTGGTGTTCTACTCTCATTTTTGAATTGTGTCTTTTCTGTCCTTTTCACAGAAAAGCTGAGAAACGAGCTAAAACCACCCAAGAAGCTCCCGGAGGACTGAGGCGGGCTGTCAGAGCAGAATCTGGGCCAGTCTCCACGCGTGTGTGTTAGTTTTCAGCCTACTTACCTCAGGAGAGCAGTTTTTCTTCCTCCCAGGTGTCACTCACACTCCCAACAGCCACCAAAGGAAGGAAGGAAAGAGGGGCGTGGGTGACAGCCTTGGCCTGCACCCCACCCAGCACTTGCCCTCCAGACTGGGCCTAGGACTCAGGCACAACGAAGCAGTCACCCTGCTCAAGCACCGGGCCTTGGAGGGGACCGACCCCTCTGCAGTCCCAGCTTCAGGTAGATCCTTTGAGAAAACAAGGCCCAGGCCTCTTAGCAGGGGAAACCCCAGAGGGCTCTGGCCCTAGCTCAGCGCGGAGGGGAGCAGGGGCAGATGTCGAGCGACTGAGCAAACTTTCTCCCCCTTCCAAGGCTGAGGGCTGGAGGCCAGCTCCCACTTTCCACTGGGGAGCCCTGGCCCCCAGCCCGCGCCCTGTGCAGAGTGTGGCAGAGCCAGCCCACCTGGGCTGTAATTTCCTCGGAGGCTTCCTTTCCCATGGTCCTTCATAAATCACGTGCACGTCTGTTTTTGAGCTTAGGAATGGGGCCAGAAGACCACGGGGCCTGCAGCTGAGGAGCAAGGGGCCGAGAAAACTCTTGCCAGGAGATACCGGATCAAGAGAGAGCAAATCCCAAGGACTCGGCCGGGCGCCGGGCGCACGGAGGGCCGCCTGCCCCGCTGCTCCCGTGTACCCCTGGCACAAGGGGCTGCTTCCTGCCGTGAGCCCCCCCCACCCCGGGGGGTGGGGGCTGTCTCCAGGCCCGCCACCGCACGCCAGCTCTTCTCTTGGAAAGGGCCAGGGGAAAGGCTCCCATCTGCAGCCGTGCGTCGGCCTGCATCCCCGGGCGGCCGGCGAGGGTGCGAGGAGGCCCGCGGCCCGCAGCCGCTGGCACGCCCTCCCCGCCGGCCGGCTCCCTCCAGCTGCAGCTGTCGGCGCTATTTGCAGCTCTCCACCTCGGAGGCCCCTCGGAGGGCGGGTGTGAGTGCGACACGCGCGCAGAGACGGTCCCCGGGAGTGCTGGGGCGCAGGAGGAGCGGCGGGCCCGCGGGATCAGGGGCGGCCCGTGGCTCCCGAGGAACCCCCGCGGGGGCCGCCCCGGGGTCCCCGCACGCCAGCCTGCAGCCACCCCCTCCGGCAGAGCCGAGAGCCAGGCGGCGGGCAGGCGGGGCGGCTCGCGCGGGCTGCAGAGGCGCCGGCTTCCGGCCATTCTCCCCGCGCAGCGGCCCACAGCCCGGGCTTTGTTGCCCGGTGTCTCGCCGCCCTTTGATTTTCTCCGCGGCCCGCAGCGCGGCCAGGGCGGACCGCTGAGATCACCTTTCGTAGCTATTTGTTTGCTGCTTCGTGGTGTGTCTCGCCCGGGAAAATGTTAGATTCCCCGAAGCCTTCCTTGGGGCTGTTGGGTCCCGCCCGTCCCAAGCCCGGAGCCTGGATCCCGGCTAAGCAAAGCAAGGCGCGGGCCTCCTGCTAATCGGCCGAGCACTGAGATTTCCCAACTGTGCATTTCCAGGAGGAAATGTACCAGCAACGCTTGTGGCCAGCAACAGAAGAGAGGAGAGATGGAATGTATTTGGGGGAAAGGAAATTTTATTCCCCCCTCTCCCCATCCCCGGTCTATATATTTTCTATCCTATAAGGGAAACTCCAAGTTTGAGTGGACTTCAGAAAAAAGCTTCTTTATATGATGCCTGCCATTTGTCCCTATCCCATGTAATCTGTCATTTAAAGAAGCCAAAATTACAAGGTCGCCAGAAAGCTACAGTAATACAATCTTAGAGAAATTCACTTAGAGGAAGATTCATCTAACACTTGGTGAAAATATTTTTTGAGAAAGACTCAGTTCAATTAAACAAATTTGACTTAGTGACAGAGCCCATGGAATCTGTTGTATTTAATAATAATGAAACCATAAAGGCAGATTTAATGAAATTACCTCTCTGTATTAATGGAACTGCAGGAGTCTTAATTCTAAAAGCAAGTGTTCTCTAGACCTCAATATTTTACAGTCAAGGAGAAAATCAGCTGAAAAGAATAAGCTTGTCAAAAGTGACAGTTCTGATAATGATATACACATTGGGAGAAACTGAAAATTGTGATCATATTCACTGGATATGTTAATGTCCATTTTTTTCTAAGATCTCAGGGTTCATAACTTACTTCTTTATAATGCGAACGAACTTTTCCCCCTAGCACTATCCCAAATCCCTCCAGGTCAACCTAATTTCTAGAAGTGACATGTCCTGCTCAGTATTGGAACCAACAAGTTCGAGTGTAGTTTGTTACAGAGAATGCGTTAATCCAGGAAGCCGTTTAGAGAGCCCTGCGCAGATAATGAGTACTCCATGAGGCAGGAGCTGCTCATGAACCTACTGGAATCACAACCCACCAGAAAAGTATTACCACATTGTTTGAACAAAGTCACAAATGTTTATGCAATTTGAATTGCATTTTGACTTCTTGCTTCCCTAGTAGTAAATGGACAAAAGAAATCTGGCGTGTGTGCCAGACTTGAAAGAGATGTGCCTGGGGGTGAGAGTACTGAAATTCCAACATCACACCAGATATTTGGGAAAAAGAGAAAGAATTTGGGAGCTGGGGCTGGAGAGATAGTACAGCAGGTAGGATGCTTGCTTTACATCCGGACTAACTCAGGTTTGAGCCTCAGCATCCCATACAGTCCCCGCAGCACGCCAGGAGTGGTCCCTGAGCACAGAGCTAGGAGTAACCCTTGAGCATCGCTGGTGTAGACCAAAAGAGTAAAAAGATAAAAAGAAAGAATTGGGGGATATGTGAAAGGGGAGTCTGCCACAGGCCCCGGCCCCACTGGGGAGCTCTGTGGGATATGTGGTTTGGGCTAGCGACCTCAGTGGCCCGACTGCCCTGTTTTACGTTTTACTGGCTGTGGCCACAGAAAAGGAGGTTTGGTCAGGAGAGAAAGTATCTGATGAATCAGTAGGAGAATACCATGTGAGAGGATAGGAGACATGAGGTCAGCCTTTGTCATAGAATATACATATTAGGAGGTGCGCTCGCGTGCGCGCGTGTGTCTGTGTGTGTGTGTGTTACTAAGGATCAAACCCAGGGCAAGAGTTTGCTGCCAAGCCATGTCACTAACCCCAGAGAAGATGCACTTCTAACCTGCTGGCTTTGCTCGTACCTTGGACTCTCCCAAGGAAAAACAAGTACTTGCCCTGTTTTTTTATTTTGATCTCATTTTTAAAATATACATTAGAACTCATGCTAGACCAGTTCAAGATGAGAAAGGATGCCTCTACACAAATGTTCAGTCAGTGCTGCAGTAATGGTTTGATTAGAGCAGTCACACTTTGATTAGCAAAACTTTTTCTAATGGTTTTCATAAAAATTCAAAAACACTTTATGGGGCCAGGGAGATAGCTCAAAGGGCTGTAGCACCCGTTTTACATGCAGGACCAGGGAGATAGCTCAAAGGGCTATAGCACCCATTTTACATGCAGGACCCCAGATTTAGGTCTCTAGCATTGTATAGTCCCATGAGCACCCAAAAGGACCTTCACAAACACAAAGCAGGGAATAGGCCCTGGAAACCACCTACTGTAACCCCAAACCCAAACGAAACCAACAAACATAAATTAAAAGATTTTTTAGTGGGGCCGGAGACATAGTACATAGTACTAGACATTGTATAGTGGGTAAGATGCATGCCTTGCATGTAGTTGACCTGGGTTCGATCCCTGTCATTTCATATAGTCCCCTGAGCACTTCTAGGAGTGATTCCTGAGTGAAGAGACAGGAGAAACCCCTGGTTTGTCCCCCAAAAAAACAAAAGGAAAAGAAAAACCTTTTTAGGATTGGGTTTAAATTTAATCACAACCTTGACTTTGATCAGCTTTACCCTGAATTTACTACTTTGCTACTTTTCCCCTTAAAAACTTTCTTCCAAATCTATCTCCCCAAAGCAACCCCATATGGATTTTATGTTTTGTGTTTTAGGAAAATTGGCAGATTTGATCTGGAAAAGAATCTAAAATAGGGGGAAGGATCATTGAAGATGTCACTTTTAAGTCAGTTCTATTACTACCTACCTCCTGCCTTCTCTCTGAATTAGGCCAGAAACTTGATGGAGACCTCCCTTCCCAAGCCCTTGAGAAAGAATAACCATTTAAGAAATTCCTTTGTATTTCTGAAAGTTAGTAGAAGTAACTGTGTAAGTCTCTTGTGTGAAAATGAAAACCCACAGCACCTCTCATTAGGTTGCCTGTCTCTAAGAAAAATGATTCCAGGTGCCCCTTGCCTGGGCTTGAAGCGGGCTGTTCCTTCTCAAAGAAGGAGCTCCAAGTGCATTCTGGCCTGCAGCATGGCCCTGGAGGGATCCTCAGAGCCAGCACTGCCACCTGGGTCACCGGGTGGCCCAAGAACCTCACTGTGAGTTTCATATGGCAGGGTTCTTCCCAACAAATCAAAGGAGGTGTTTTGATCGGGCACTCAGTTGTCTTATCAATAGAAATGTCAACAATTGTGCAACATTTCCCAGAACTGGCCCTTTAAGCCTCCTGGACCTGGACCCCCAGCAGGACCTGAGGCCTGCTGACCGCCATACCTACCATAGGGTCATCCACTAACTTGCCAATTTGAGATTAGAACATCTCCAAGCACCTGTGCCACATGCCTGTATTGATGGCGTTCAGATTTCAATGAAAGCAAGTGTACTTGTTCTTGGTTTCTCTCTCTGCAAAGTTACTTTATTTGATGGTGGAACTATGAAAGCTATTAAAGGGGAATTTTATTTGCACCTGTGGTTGCTTAATGATGGGTATTCCCATTTGTTTAATTAATTTGGAGTTTGGGGCCACCCCTGGGCACTGCTCAGGGCTACTCCTGGCTTGGTGCTCAGGGGCCACTCCTGTTAGTGCTATAGGGCTCTATATGGCACTGAGGATCGAGTCCAGAACTCTTGCGTGTAAAGCATGTCTCTAGTCCACTGAGCTATCTATCACTCCAGCTTTATATAATTTTTGCCTTCAAATGCAAATATAATTTATATACTTGTATACTCATACTTATTTTTCTCTAAAATGGAAATGTGTTCGTGGTTCATTTAGAGATGTCTTAAACAAACCTGTCAAGGGTGAGGACAAAATTAAATTTTGCCTTTGTTAACAATGAATAAATAAGAAAAAATAATGGCTCACAAGCTGCATTTATGGTTTGGGGAGGTTTTTTGTTTTGTTTTGTTTAGATTGCTTTACTCTTAAAGTTCTTTAAAAATTCCCCAAACCTAGGGCCAAAGTGTTAGTATGATGGGAAGGTTGCATGCCTTGTATGTGGCACACTGGGTTCGATCCCCAGCACCAAATTTGGTCCCCCAAACCTCCCAAGAGTGATCCCTGAGCACAGAGACAGGAGTAACCCCTGAGCATCACCAGGTATGACACCCCCCCCAGTACACACACACACACACACACACACACACACACTCACAAACCTCTAAAGACTTAAACATTTAACTTTTTGTTTTGTTTTGGGGCCACACCTGATGATGCTCAGGGGTTACTCCTGACTCTGTGCTCAGCAATTACTCTTGGCAGTGCTCAGGAGACCATATGGGATGCCAGAGATTGAACAGCGAGGCTAATATCCTACTTGCAGTACTCTCTCTCCAGCCCCTCAAACATTTAACTTTTTGAAAAATTGAAGTAATATTTACAGTTGAATAATTGTACAATAACATAGCTAATGAAAAACCAAAGTCAGTTTTTTTCATAAAGTATTATACTGATGCTAACAATTATCTGTATACGCTCATTATATATAAATTCATAACATAAAGTGTTACAGTTTTGAACTCTAAAATTTAGTTTCGGGGGCTGGAGCGATGATAGTACAGGGGGTAGGGCGTTTGCACGTGGCCGACCAAGGTTCGATTCCCAGAATCCCATATGGTCCCCCGAGCACCATCAGGACCACCACCAGCACCATTCCTGAGTGTAAAGCCAGAAGTAACCCCTGTGCATCGCCGGGTGTGACCCCAAAAGCAAAAAAATATAAATAAATAAAATTTAGTTTCTTAAAAATGATGTGAAATGCACACCATTTTCATTTTATCTATATAGCATAAAATCCAGTACTTCTCAACATATGAAACAGATTCCTACAGGATTCACTAGAATATTTTTTAATTAACTCAGTTATTTGGTTGTTGCCATTCACTAAGATATCCTTTCCAGAATTGCTGCTCTATCATAAATCATAGTTAAAAAAAAGTTAACTTTGATTTAATTTCAATAAAATTAATGCTAATCAAAGAAAAATATTCTGATAGAATTTGCTTATGAGATTTTAAAACTATGTAGATAAAGAGTAGTGATGTAATGAAAAGCAGAAAGCATTATTGCTTTTGCTAAAGTTTCAATGTTTTTTTTCACCCATTCCAATAGATCTACCTTCTCTTTTTATAGTCCTGCAATTACTTCAATATCAAAACTCTTTCTGTTAATCTTCAACCTGAAAAGTAGTATAAAGACATTTCCACCCATTTGCTCTCCAGGTTTTCTAGGCTTTTCATCTGCTTGCTTTTGAAGGTTTCTCACTTTCACGATTTCCCCCACTGCTGGGGGCTTGACCCTTTATAAAATCTTAGAAACCATGACCTGCGCTGTGTTCCTTCCATGTAAAATTGTCTGAATAGCCTTTGAAATAGTTGTTCCATTTGGGTGAAAACTTTCTGAAGGCAACTTCATAAGATACTGAATTTGGTCCATCTTTTAATTCAGCAATTTTACTTTGAGGAATATATTTGTAACCTGACAAAATAATCGCAAGGGGTGGGGGGCAGTCAGGGATGTATCTTGGCACCAATGCCTGCCTTGTGTATGTGAGAACTAAGTTCGATATCCTGCGCTGACAACCAAAATCACGGGCACAAAGATTTGGGCTTGAGGAAAGGATACTCATCCTTGTCTTTCCATGATAGTAAAAAACACAAGCCACAAGAAAGACACAAATGTCCAACAATGCAGGCTTGACTAATTCATTTTTGTGTTTTTACATTCACTTTGTGACATACCCTGCAGGTATTAAACTTGATGCCACGTGGAAAATAATACATGATAACATAACCTTGTTTAAGATAGACTGGTAAGCAGAAAAAGCACTCCACTGAAAAATAGAATGCTTATATCTTTCATCTTTGTAAAACACAAACAACACTCGAAACCAAAGATAACTGATTAAAAGATGGGCAAAAGAGATTAAACTATAGTTATCCAGATATACCAATGGCCCATAAGCACATAAAAAAGATGCTTCATATAGTCATCAGGAAATCCACAATGAGACACCATTTCACGCCACTAAGATGGTTATTTCACTGTATCACTGTCATCCCGTTGATCATTGACTTGCTTAAGCGGGCGCCAGTAATGTCTCTATTCATCCTAACCCTGAGATTTTAGCAGCTTCTCTTTACTCGTTCTTCCCAGCGGTGCCACATTGGAGGCTCTTTTAGGGTAAGAGGAATGAGACACATCATTGTTACTGTATTTGGCATATTGAATATGCCATGGAGAGCTTGCCAGGTTCTGCCGTGTGGGCAGGATGCTCTCGGTAACTTGCCAGGTTCTCTGAGAGGGAGAATTAGACTATAAGAGGTCTTCTGGAAGCTTTGTTGTATAGTCTCTGGATCTTGGCCACTGATGGGATTACACGGCACCAGGGTCAGTTTCTGAGTGTAACCTCCTCGCTGCTGGTAAATAGGGGGTCTGGGTGGAGAAGGCCCAGTCCCAATCCCAGCAGGCTTGGAGATATCAGCCCTGGGTCCTGCATACCTGGGTTCCTTTGCCGGTTCCTTCATGCGTGAGGCTCGTCCGAACATGTGGAGAGGGGCCTTGAGCATGGCTATGGCTGGGTTCTGGAGGTCTTCAGCTGCTGGGGTGCTGCTCCGGGCGGGGAAGGAAACTCAATGCCCACTGCTCTGAGGGGCCCCAGTGAAGACAACCCGGCGGGGGGCAAGAGACTCTGGTTATTTATTATTGTTATTTTCAAAGAAAGTAGGGGCCTGGAGAGATAGGACAGAGGTTTAGGTTCTTGCATGCAGCCAGCCTCAGTTCAATTCTCGACACCACATTAAGTTGCTGAGCACAGAGGCAGGAGTAAGTCCTCAGCATCACTAAATGTGCTGGATGCCCCTCACCTCTTCCACAAAAAAGGAAAATAGGAAGCATTGGGGAGGCTCTGGAGAAACTAGGACACTTAAACGTTGTTGGAGGGAGTGTAAAATGGTTCAGCTGCTATAGAAGACTTTCAAAATCTTAAATACAAGGGCCAGATGGCCAGATCAATAGTACAGCGGGTAGGGTGCCTGGCTTGCATGCAGTTGACCCGAGTTTGATCCCTGGCACCACATATGGTCCCTGGAGGCCTGCTAGGAGTGACTCCTGAACATAGAGCCAGGAATAAGTCATGAGCACTTTTGTGTATGCCCCCCAACTAGAGAAAGAGAAAGAGAAAGAGAGAGAGAGAGAAAGAGAGAGAGAGAGAGAAAGAGAGAGAGAAGAGAGAGAGAGAGAAAGAGAGAAGAGAGAGAGAGAGAGAGAGAGAGAGAGAGAGAGAGAGAGAGAGAGAGAGAGAGAGAGAGAGAGAGAGAGAAGAAAAGAAATAACATTAAACACAGGAACCAGAGAGAAAACACAGGACAGGGGTTTAGGCACTTCACTTGCTGTGGCTGACCCAGGTTTGATACTTGACATCACATACCGTCTCTTGAGTACTACCAAAAATTTCTCCTGAGCCAGTATAGTAGCCCCTGAATACCGCCAAGTGTGACCCCCCCAAAAAAAAAAAACCAAAAGTGTTGAATAGAATTATCATGGGATCCAGCAATTCTAGTCATAGGTATCTAAGGCAAGAAATTAAAAGTAGGAATTTAAATAAATGTGTACATGCACATTCATAGTGGCACAAGTGACACTAAATGAGAGGACAATAGGACAGATGCCAATCAATGGATTGTGAAGTATATACACAGTGGAATATTATTTAGCCACAAAAAGAAGTGAAGTATTGGGGCTGGAGCAATATCACAGCGGGTAGGGCATTTGCCTTGCGCGCGGCTGACCCGGGTTCGATTCCCAGCATCCCATATGGTCCCCTGAGCACCGCCAGGAGTAATTCCTCAATGTATGAGCCAGGAATAACCCCTGGGCAATGCTGGATGTGACCCAAAAAGCAAAAAAAAAAAGTCAAGTATTATAATTATAATGTGGATGAACCTTGAAAATATGATGGTAAGATAAATCAGATCCGAATATGAAAAATTGTATTTATATGAAATATCCAGAGTAGGAAAACCTTTACTATTGATGTAGATAGATTATTGCTAAGGGCTAAAGGATGTGTGATTAATTAGTATGGGTATTTCCTTGTGAGGGGGTGAATATGTTTGAAACTATACAGAGGTGGAAGCTATGAGTACAGTGAATTAGCAAAGTACATTGTTCACTTTCAAGAGGTTAATTTAAAACATAAAAATAAAAATCGACAACTTAAACCTCACCTCAGTTAAAAAGTTAGTTGTATTTATTAAATTAATCCACTAGATATAGAACATTTAAAATTAGAAGGGCACACAATATGTGAATGGTATTTCTGGGAACTTTTGTTTTCTTGTTTATTTCTTGCCAAGGAATGCAGATTTCAGTCCTAGCAAGAGTAAAGTTTTATTTTGTTTTCTGTTGTTTGCTTTGGGCAGTGCTTGGGGTTCCAGTGGTCTGACCCCATACCAGTACAGCACGCACTTAGCCTGTTGAGCTGTCTCTCTGGTCCTGGGTAAACTTTTAAAAATTACTACATTACCACTCTTCCTTCCTATTTTTTGGGAAGGTTAAGTTGTTATTCTAAGGACATGAGGAGTACACATTCATCTGGTACTGCCCAGTCCTTTTGAATCTTCTACTTTACAACTTTGATGTGTCTTGTTCTATTTTTTCTGGGTGTTTTTCTGAGTCAAGGAAGAAAGTAGGATTGAGAGCAATCAGAGATGGCTGAGTGCTGCTAAGCTCAAGTGTTGCTAGTGGCAGTCCTGCGAGAAGATCCCAGGCAGGAAAATGAAGGGGCCATTGGTCCTTCCTCCTGGGATCTGCCTTTTAAAGTAGATGGTGTGAGAAATATCTCAGTGGCTAAAGTTCCTGCCTTGCGCGCATGAGACCAAGAGTTGCATCCAGCACATCATGCCACGTACAGCATGTGATCCTGGAAGCCATTTCCATCAGTGCTGCCGTCGAGTGTGAGGCAGTATTGTGACTGGAGGGGAAGAACCACAGTCAAGATTGTAATGCCACCTCAAGGGACCCAGCCCAGCAGCTGAAAACCTCCAGAACTCAACTGCCGCCAAGCTCACGGCCGCCCTCCACATGCCTCCATCGGAGCCTCACTCAGAAAACCCAGATATGCGGGACTTTGTGACTGAGAACTCTGTGTTCAATAGAACTGGGAACAGGGATCCTCTGCCTGTATCCTCCTGTCTCCAATGACTCAGCAGTCACGTCCATAAGCCACCTCTGGCTGGCACCAGATAATCCTGTCATCGGCCACCATCCAGATCGCATGTCCTTCTCTCTTGGAAGGGAGCATAACATGACACTTGCCATAACCATGCTGCCGCCGGACCCCATGCCAGACTGTTTCATTTGGGGTGCCCCAGAGGGGGGCAGATGAGAACTCTCCTCACCCCAAAGGACCCAGTCCTGGCAGCCGAAAACCTTCAGAACTCAACCGCCACCATGCTCACAGCCACTCCCCACACTTGGGCCGAGCCTCACCCACGAGTGAACCCATTAATGGGGCCATGCAACACTTCATACCACACACCACCCATACTCCAAAAGTACCACACCACATTTATGGAGTTTGAAGTAGAAAGCAATCAATCTTAGAAATATATATATATATATATATTACATATATATACATATATATATATATATGAGCACACAAGGCTCAACCTTTAACAACATGTTAGTGATCTCTTATAGAAGGGCTTAATAGCCCCTGGGTGAAATACAACTATCTTCACACTTTTTCTTCTAAGTATACTTTTTTTATAGCATTTTCAGTGGTTTTTCAATACAAACAATACAAAATATATTATTTTGGTTCTGCTTTGGGACAGGGTTTGAGGTTTGGGATGGAAACATCTGAAATATGGTGGTGAGAAGGTGTAATGGTGGTGGGATTGGTGTTTGAATATTAAACGTAATCAAATATTGCAAACTACTTTATAAAATAAAAACATTTTTAAAAAATGTGATGCCAAAGCACATGGGTATCAGTGTTGCTGAGTGACCTGTGACCTTTGCGCACTTTCTCTTGGAGGCGCCATTCCCTTCAACTCTGGATGTGCAACCTTCTCCTGTGACTTTGTGTGGGAGCCCCACTGAAGGGGTATCCTGCATCCAGCTTGGCGTGTGTCACTTCTTTCATTTTTGTGAGTTTCTCTTTTTTCTAGGACTGGAACGATAGCACAGCAGGTAGGGTGTTTGCCTTGCATGCAGCTGACCTGGGTTCGATTCCTCCGTCCCTCATGAAGAGCCCAACAAGCTACCAAGAGTATCTTGCCCACACGGCAGAGCCTGGCAAGCTACCCGTGATGTATTCGATATGCCAAAAATAGTAACAAGTCTCACAATGGAGACGTTACTGGTGCCCGCTCGAGCAAATCAATGAAGAATGGGCACGACAATGTTACAATGCTCTTTTTTCTAATTCCTATATAAGAACTCAGTATGAGCACTGGGACTAAAGTAGCGCAGCCCCTAATAGGCATCACGGCTGAGTGGCTGAGACCCTGGAGAGTATCTCAACCAAGGGTGTGTGCTGCCTCCCAGTCATCAGGCATCAACCAAAGGGCGTGAAGTGGGGGTGAGGGTAAACTAAGTGAACAAAGAAGGACCTCAAGCTGGCTTTGCACCTACTGTGGACTCCTAGTTTTGGTCATCTGCTAGGGCCTTGAGCTAAGCCTCTGAATCTGACCCACAAGGACAGGCACAGCTTTCAGTGCTAACCTTTACTTTAAGCCCAGAGCAATGACAACTCTTATTCCTCTTGTGACAAGAGAGACGCTGCTTCTCAAGTCTGAGCGTGTCTTCCCTGATCACTAAGCCTGTGTCCCAAGCAGGCCAACTGGCTTCTAAACTGCAGAGCAAAGGCCAAGTTCCTGGAAATTCAGGTGGGGAGCAGAGGGCTTGCCAAGTCCTTGCTCTCATTGGACTCCAGGTTCTTACTCTTCACACCTCTTTGGGCATTATGCTGGGACCTGAGGGTTTAACCACTGAGTTTGCTGTTTATACTCTCCCACACACGTTATTTCATTTTAGGATTTAGTTTTTATGTCCATATCACACTAGATCATCTCTAGTTGAAACCCAGAGGACATGTTTCAAATTCTCTGTCATGAGAATTTCTATTGTAACTTCAAAGAGCAAGTTTTATTCCACCTTAAAGTCTACTAACTGCATTTATAAGTGGAGTATTTCCTTGACCTTAAAGTACCATCACTAGCAAGGTGACCATAGTCAGTTTGATTTAATTCGGTAGATCTTCAGTATCCATCCATTCCACTTTTCCAAACAACCATTTTCCTAGTGTCCAGAACTGGGCTCACAGAATTCCCAGCTTCATTTTGTGGCCAAACTTCCCTTTTCAAAATGTTTGGCTGCAGTTTCTATATAGGTTGACATATAATTCAGCTAGGAGGATACTTAAATGGGAAGTTCTTAACTTTCAAACAATTTTTTTTTTACTATTATTGCTGTAACTTTTTAGAGAAACAATTTAATCAGATTTCTGAATAACAACCAACCCAAAGGTCTCAGTTCTGTCTTATGTGGTTTTGAACAAATGCTGTATTTTAACTTTTGTCTTTTCAAAATGGATTGCTTTCGACTCTCACAGAGCCAAAGATAAGCAGTAAAAACTATGGCTAAAATGTTTCACATTAAGTAGATAGCCCATTGGGGGGCAATTTGTCAGCATCTGCCCAACTCTAAAAGGGTATCTTTGACTAAGCATCAAAAATCCTTATACACATAAATGTACACAGATGTTCATTGCAGGAGTATTAGAAAAGCACAAAAATGGGAAGTAACCTTAATGACACCAGTGAAGGAATCATCAGATAAATGTATCGTGAGGCATCCTACTTTGGGATGGCATGTCTTATTTGTGAGACTAGGGAAAAAGAACTACATACAAAAATTGGGAGGATCCCTTTAATCTTCATTCACTGATACTCTTCTTTCGTATTCACACACCTTTGTCATAATCTCATTTTAAGGTTTATCACAATTCCTCCTGGAATTTCAGATCTCTATTTTTTTCCACCCAGTGGGAAACCAAGTTCAACTACATAGAACATTCAAACACATGGACATGCCTGAAGGTATATAAAATTACTTCCTCCTGGGAGATAGGATCTACTGGAAGATAGGCAGGAGTGTGAAACCCATATTAAGTTATACTTATGTCATTCTGCCCCATGTGGTATGTGCTTTAGTTTATCATAAAATAGTATTCTTACCACAGGTGAACATTTTGCTTCATTATTCCATTTAACAATTTAGCTTAGGGCCAGGGAATTTCCCAAGTTATGGCATTAGTTTTGCTGATCCTGTTAGTTATTAGAAGGGACCAATAAAATGAGGTACCTTGCATCTTTTGCTGGTCAGTATTCAAAATGTTTTCTGGTTTTTACAGTTTTAGAAGGTATTTCAAATAACTTCTCACAAACATAAGGGGTAGGAGAGATAGTACAGTAGGCAAGGTGCTTGGGGTTGGATCTCCAGCACCCCATATGGTTCCCCAATCTCCACCAGGAATGATCGAGTGCAGAGCCAGAAGCCGTGAGTACTAGCCGGGTGTGCTGAGAAATTAAAATAAAACTTTTCTAAAATAAGTAAGTCTCTACAACCCCCTAATAAGCAGCATAGTCAATAACTACTAGTCAATGATACACATTTGAACAATCCCAAAATTAAGTATTCATTTAATGCAAATTTGCAGTGATTCCATCCTATGTATAGTGTCTAGCTTTTACTTATAGACAATTCCTCCCCCCACCCCCCAGCCGCCTTGAGACAGCACAGGTGTTGGTACATACTGAGCATGCAGCTGACCCAAATTCAATCCCCAGCACATGTGGAGGATCTCTCATCCCAGCACTAACAACTACCTACACATGGCTCTTACATTGAAATGCCACGCTAGATGCACGAGGGGTGGGGGTTGGGGAGGTTTTACCCTGGGCACTGCTTGGAGAAACTCCTCCAAAGAAATCAGAACACAAAACCTAGAGGTATACCTAGCAGACCTTGAGTTGAACCTTCATCAGATTATGTAATGCCAGTGGGGGAAATTAGCCATGCTTTTCATTTTTCTCTCTAGGGTAGTTTTCAGTGAAGCTAGATACTATCCTAACATCTGCGTATTTTCATTTCCCTTAGGCTGTAAGGCAAGTTATCTGCTGAATGGTCAGTCACTTTTCATCTTTATCACTTAATTCTTAACCCCCTGTGGAGCACAGTACAGATTACCCTTTCCGGATTTCGCACTAAAATACAAGTGTGGCAAATGTCAACACCTCCCGAGATGAGCAGTTACAGTAAACTAGCTGACAGCAGCTCCCAATCTTTGTGCAATTGTATTGAATATTAGACCTTATGTTTTAAAAATCCTTAATACTGAAATTTAGGTGGCTTAGATAAGAAAAATCTCTATGGCCCATATTGTCCTATTTTTAAACATTAAAATGTTCCTGTATGCTAATAAAGCCTCTGGTAAGACAAAAGTTAGCCAACTGTTAGCTAGCTGTACAACTCAGTGGGTAAATTCCAGGGACTATCATGAAACATAGTAAACTGAACCTTAGTATAGTTCAAATTGAAAGTTTTAGTCCACTTTTCCTGTCAAGACCTGAAGCTAGTGAATACACCAAGTTTCCTAAAGACAGAGTTCACTTTCAAATGGATTACTAATTAGCACCTGATGTTGACAATGCTGGTTCTATAGTAATAGAAGACACTTTGAGAAATATTTTGTTCCCTTTTAAGTAAAAATTTGTAATTCAGTCTTCAGGACCTTATTGAGGTCCTCTCAATTGACTTAGGCGGGAAAAATCTTTTATAATTACTATCAGTTTCGTTTTTTTACTTATATGAGCCTTGCCCTAAAGCAATCACTGTTGTTTAACCCAACTCTCTTAAAATATTTTCCTCATTTACATATATAGCACATCCTGAAACTTAGAATGGTTAACAAAAACTTGAGTCCATTAACCATCTTAAGCATGAAATGTTTCTGAAGAGAAATTTTGCCAGTTCTTAATACTTAAATGATATTACTAAGAAATATTAGAAACAAGATTATAACAAAATCTTTAGACTTAAGTGAAAGCCATTTAACTAACGTTTAAAACCTCTGCAATTATTAGTTTATTAGTATCATCCAGGACTCAGATGTTCAGTATTCCTCCTGAAATTACATAAACAAATGCAAATGGAAAGAATCCAAGTCAAAATTATATAACAAAACAGCACTCCATCACAAAAGCGTGTAAAATTACAAGAACGCTATTTTAAAACACTGGCACTTTAAGAGAACGATAATCTCAAAAACCACAATTGCCAAATTGTTTCCCTAAACTGCTAAGCAGATAACATTATGACCCTTATGGATGAGCTTGTTTTATAAGAAAATTCAAACTAAATTGATAATTCAAACAAAGTTTAAATGTCTCCTTCCCTCAAGTCCACTAGATTACAAGGGGACAATCCATTAAGAAAAATATACCTGATTTTTCGCAATTTTTAAGTTGGCCCAATTGATCGAAAACACCAGTGGAAACTCATGTAGCCTATTAATCAGAAGACATTTATAGCCAGCACTTTTCAGAGCCTTTGCTAGGACTAAAACCTCAACAACAAAAGAACCAAAACATTGGACAGTCTTGTATTTTAAGTTCACGCCTTTGGAGATACATTCAGGTCTTCTTTAACGTGGGATCTGCAAATATAACTGCCATTACATGGTAATGGAAGTTAAAGAATGTAGAGTCCTCAAGTAAAGATTAGAACATTGTTTTCTATTAGTCCTTCAAGGACAGACTTTCAAAATGTTTGATTGTAATAATCCCATGTTGTGAGTGCATTGGCTTACTCTTCACTTTGTAAATATAATGGGGCTATGTGAAATTTGCTATCAACTGAGATTCAAGATTCAGTTATGGATGGAAATTGTCCTAAATCAACTTTTATTACCCTCATTATGAATACGCAGGGTGTGTAGACAAAAGCTTTACGAGTCAACTGTATGAAAAGATAAACACTGTAAATCATTCTTGTGTTCCATAATGGGTAAAAGCAAAGGACTAGCTCCCCCTCAAGAAGAAAAATTTCAGACCTATGAAAAGGACAACAATACTAATAAAAAAAATTGTATTTACTTAGAAGCATTCAGAATGTCAACAAAACAGCTGCAACTTTTTTCTTTTTCTTTTGCAATTACAGAGTGGTATTCAGTTAACAGAACAACAATTATTTCATATAAGCTGTATCAGAGACAACTGAAGATGAAAAAAACTACCATCCCCATATATAACTAATTTGTGCTGTGCACCAACAAGAACCTGCTTTAAATTTCCATGCCAATTTACAACCCCCATACTGTACCAGGCAAGGTTAGTGGCTATTGAAAATACCACCGGGACAGGGCTATCTAAAGACACATTCGGTAGTGTGTTAACTATACAAAAAAAGACACTGTACAGTTTAAAAACAAATCTTACACAGCCTTACATTTCAATTTTTTTCTTTAAAAGGAGTGAGTTGTGTACAGGGGGGTTAAATGCTTTATAGACAAGAAAAAAAAACTGCGCTAGAACTGACTTATTCATCATCATCATCTTCTTCTTCATCTTCATCTTCTTCATCCTCCTCTTCTTCCTCATCCTCTTCATCTTCTTCATCTTCCTCCTCTTCCTTCTTTTTCTTGCTCTTTTCAGCTTTAACAACTCCCTTCTTGGCCACATCAGGCTTTCCTTTAGCTCGGTATGCAGCAATATCCTTACAAAATAAAGGCAGCCAAAGTGGCAGGAGAGGAAAAACAAAAAGCCAGTTAAGAGGAGAAAAAGAAAAGCAAGACTAAAAAGAATCAAACATTTCACATACACTTAAAATATCACAGTATTTGGAGACCCACACCCCAACTTCCAAAAATGATTAAGACCACGAGAAATTCATCTAAGAAGATTATAGGACAGTTTTAATTAACCACCTCTAACGGATGGAATGCCATGGTTGAGTATTGGCAATGTTACGCCTCACTGAAGTACAATTATGTACCACCATCCTCAGTTTAGTTTATTAAAACTAGAATGTAGAGACTTTGATTAAAGGGTAGACACTGCCACCTTCTGAATGCGCAAAAGCATTCTACAGGTTTATATTGTTAGAACCCAATCCACAGCAGTAAATTGTTTCAGTTAAGTAATTTGCCAATAAGTACACCATTAAGAAATTTCTACAAATAGATTAATTCTCACAGAACTAAAAATCTTTATTTCAAATCAGAGGGGTTATAGTACTTTCTTCATACTACATTACTTTACAGATCAACAGCCTAACAATCTTTTTATAGTACCTTTACAGTACTTTCTTTATACTATATTACTTTACAGATCAACAGCCTAACAACATTTTAGCTTAACAAAGATTTTTTAAAGGAAATACAGAGTGCTTCAGGCATGTTCACAGAGTCTAGTGTCTATCAGTATGGAGATATGGGGGTGAGGAAACAAATTAAGTGTAAGGTCATTACTCAAGTCAAATTATATTAAGAAATACACAATATGATCCTCTACATTTAAAAAATAAAAAGGCTTAAGACTACAGTCAACAGCCGAGAATGGAGCTGTTCTTGTACCAGGCAAATACACACTTCTTACCTTTTCGTATTTCTCCTTCAGCTTGGCAGCCTTCTTTTCGTAAGGCTGCTTATCATCTGCAGCAGTGTTGTTCCACATCTCTCCCAGTTTCTTTGCAACATCACCAATAGACAGGCCAGGATGCTCTCCTTTGATTTTTGGGCGATACTCAGAACAAAATAAGAAAAAGGCCGAACTATAAAGAGAAATCAAGTCCAGAATGTTATTATTCAATGTGTACTTTATTGATAAATCACTATAAAACCCCTCTGTAATTAAAGCTTCTTACATATATCCTAAGATATTATAGTCTCACACCGTTAAACTTCATAATATTCTACAAACCTGAAGGGGGGGGAACCTCGAAAGAGACATTTTTCAAGAAATAAGACTACGAAAATCGTATCGGGGAAATATGTACGGTAAAGGAGGCAAGTGTATGTAAGTGTTCTGGCTAAAAGTACCACTTAACAGGAACTATACTATAAACTTGGGTGGGCAACTATTAGCTAAAAACTTGTATTATACTCTAAACCCACAAGGTGGCTTGGTAGATTTCATGTTACCTAACTGCTCAACATTTTTTGAAAATAAAATTGGGCAAAGATACTTACGGAGGCCTCTTGGGTGCATTGGGATCCTTGAACTTCTTTTTTGTTTCCCCTTTAGGAGGGATATAAGTTTTCATTTCTCTTTCATAACGGGCCTTGTCAGCCTTTGCCATGTCTTCAAATTTTCCTTTCTCTTTAGCAGACATAGTCTACCAAAATAAAATTATTTGTAAACATAAGCTGATGTGGAAATTTAATACATGACTCAAAAGAACTAACGTTAGAGTCCTTTATTTAACAGTCTGTTCTAATACCACCAATGTTTAAATCCTCTTACCTTCCACCTCTCTGAACACTTCTTAGAAAACTCTGAAAAGTTGACGGAAGCATCTGGGTGCTTCTTCTTGTGCTCCTCCCGGCAAGTTTGCACAAAGAATGCATATGATGACATTTTGCCTCTCGGCTTCTTAGGATCTCCTTTGCCCATGTTTAATTATTTTCTAGAAAAGGAAGGAAAATAAGTGTTTGGCATTCAATAGTGACACAAGCACTTTAACTTCTCAGGCGATGACATATAAAAAAATATTGCGACCCACACAATAGTGACAATATCCTAGAGACCAAACAAGAAAATTATAGCGACACCAAGCCACCCCTACCCACAATTTAAAAAAACAAAAAGAAAAAAAACCCCAAAAACCACCCCGAACGATCCTTCACTGATTTGGAAAAAGTGCAGACGCATGGGGTGAGCCCAGAACGACTATTTTATCTGCCCCCTCCAAAGGACTTAACTGGCAACCTCCCGCCTTTCCATTATTCACGCCCCCCCCCCCCCCCGCAATCTCCCAAACCAGCCTTCGTGCACAAAACCCCGGGGAAGAAAACAAGTGCCTCCAAGTCGTGGATGGTCACGACTCCCCAGAACTAAGGGGTGAGAATCTGGGCAAGGAGCTGCCACCAGGCGCAGGCTCCGTCCCCCACCCCGACCGCAGTGAGGGCTGGGGGTGATTTCAAAAAAAAAAAAATAAATTTGGAAAAAAAAAAAAAACTTCCTCTTCGCAGGAAAACTTCGAGGGGAGGCGGCCGCCCCGAACGCCTTGGCCCCGACACGCAGTTCGCCTGGGACTCCACGTCCGGTCTGAAGTTTTCTGCGCGTAAACAAGGACGAGGGACAAAAGGCGCTCCTGCCCCGGGGCTCGGCGCGCCCCCGGCCGGCCTCCCCCGCGGCCGCCCGCGCGTGTCTCCCGGGCGTGTGTCGTGTGTGTGCGTGTTTAATCCGTTAAAAAGTTCGGGCGCCGCGCGGGGCGGGCTCCGTCCCCCTCCTCCGCCTCCCCGCACCCCGCCCGCCCCCTCCCCCAGCCCCGCGCCCCCGCCCCGACTCCGGGCCGGCCGCGCTGGTCGCCGGGGCCGCCACGTGCGCCCGCCGCCCCCATTTTGTCAGGCGGCGGCGTCGCAGGGAGAAGCCCCGCTCGAAATGGGGGCTGGCTCCGCCCGCGGCCGCGGGGCCGGCGCGCACGGAATGGCCGCCGCCGCGAGGGCGAGCGCGAATATGGCTCCTTCCCTTTGTGTGTGTGTGTGTGTGTGTGAGTGTGCGCGCGTGTGTCTGCGCGTGTGTCTGTGTGTGTGTGCGCGTGAGTGTGTGCGCGCGCGTGTGCGGGTGTGCGCGGGGCGAGCCCGCGGGCGGCGCGCTCTGGCGCACACGCTCGGCCATGACGGCGGGGGAGGGGCGGGGCGGGGGGCGCGCGGACCCTCCCCTCCCCCCGGGCCCGCCGCCGCCGCCGCGCCCCGCTCTCCCCCGGCGCGGCCCGCGCGCCCCGCCGCCCCCGCACGGAAGGACGCGGGGCTGGGGGGGGGGAAGGGGAAAAAAAAAAGTTGCCTGGGAACTGCTGCGCCCAGCGCCCCCGCCCGCCCGCCTTGTTTTCTCTCCAGCCAGCAGCAGCGCCGGGCCGAGTCAGCCATGTTCCAGCGAGCGCAGCGCGGCCGCTCCCCCCGCCGCCGCCGAGCCGCCGCGCCCGGGCACAGGCCGGAGGGCCGGGCCCCGCGCCCCGCGCCCCGCGCCGCCCCCGGCCCGCCTCGCCCGCAGCGCCCGCCTGTGCCCGCCGCCGCCGCTCGGCTCCCCTGCGGCGGCCGATGCAGCCCGGGAAAGCGCCGCCGCCGCCGCCTGCCCGGCCCGTCCGCTCGCCGGCGTTCGCCCGCCGGCCCTCCCCGCTCCCGGCCCCGCCGCCTCCCGCCCGCACGAACGCTCGGCCCTGCACACGGTTACCCCCCCCCCCCCAAAATTTTTTTTTTTAAATGGAAAAAAAAATTTTTTTTTTTGCGCCCGTCAGCGCGGTCGCCGCCGGGGGTGTAAAGTCGCGGGGCTCGGCGTTCGCAGCGCCTCAGGCAGCCTGTGGGCCGGGGTTCCGGCACGGGGCAGGGCTCCCGGCGCCCGACCAGAGGCTCGCTCCGTGCGCAGTTCCCCCCACGGTCCCCCCTCATTTGCCTTTGTGTGGATCCTGACCCGCCGGCTCCCGGCCGCGGGGATCCGGCCGCCGCGCGGGCTGGGGAGCTGCCCGAGGCGCTCTCCCCGCCGCGCCGCTGCCCCACACTCACCCTCAGCGAGGCACAGAGTCGCCCAGTGCCCGTCCGGCTCTCACTTGCCCCGGCGCTGTCTCTATGGAGCTCAATGTACTGCAATGGCTGTGAGAGCGGGAGCCAGACGCAGCCTCCTCACTCTCTCCGCTCTGTAACATTACTCTCCAGCCAGCGCGGCTCCTATTGGCTACCGCCAACTCACGGGGCCCGCTCATTGGTCCGATCCCTCCCATTGTCCTGACCAGAGCCCGCTGGCGATTGGCTGTCTCCGGGGACACGTCATCAAGGATTGAAACAGCGCGCAAATCTGAATGTGTGTGTATGCCGGGCAAAGAGGCTGAGGCGGGAGAGGCAGAGGCAGAGGCAGCAGCTGCTACGGGAAAGCAGAGCTCTATGGTGTATGTGTGCATGTGTCTAACTCAAGCCAGCCCCGCACTGGAGCGGCCGCCGGAGCGAAAAGGGCCTGACTTTTCCACAAGTGTCTCCAACTCCTCAGGCAAAAGAGACACCCACAGGCCTCCCCCCCCCTTCTTAGCCCAAACTCACTTCCAAAGCCAGGGAGGTGAGAGGCCCCAGACCTTCTCTCGACCTTCCAAAGGGAGAGCGGCCCTTGGGGAGACTGTCCGGGAAAAACTGGGGTTCCAGCCGGCCAAGAGGGGCGCAGGCAGCCCCGATTCGAGCCCTTCCCCAGCATAGGGTGGCGGTACCCCATAGGTCTCTCGCAATGGCAGGATTTTTCCTAGAAGAACGCGACACCGGTTTCCAAAGAAGCCCTTTTCTGGGCGCTGAAGGCCCCGCTCCAGGCTTGCGGAGCGGCTGAGATCCGGTCTCAGTGGCCAGGCACTCGGTGTCCCCTCCTTTTTCTGGGTTCGCTCGAGTTTCACAGCCCGTCTGGAACTTTTTAATTTATTTATTTATTTAAATACAAAGCCCCGTCTTAACTTCCTGGAAATCAAATCATTGTCGCGTGTAATGCAAGCACGGCCCCTCCGTGTCCATGGGGGGGACCCGGGCAGGAAACGCTAGCGAGGGCCTGCTGGAATGAACGAATTCACCGGAGACCACATTTTTCACGGTTGGGCCAGTTTCTTGGCCTCGGTGTGGATTACCGTGCGAATCAAACGGATCCTTGTGGTGCTATCTTTCCCCCCATCACACCACTTAAGTGCATCCATGTTGCCCCTCTAGGATTGCAGGAGCTGTGGGTGTAGCGTTACCCCGGCGAGCCGGGCGCGGGCAGAGGCTGCAGACGCCCGGGGCCACGGGCCCGTGCTTTCACTCACCAGGCGGGTGGCCGAGTTCTCTGTCGGGGGCGAAAAACGTGCTCGCCTGACGGCTGGTGCTGGGAGCGGCCCTTCTCGGTGCTTAGGAAACGAGGATCGATTCCTCCTCAGTCTGAGTCCACCACAGCCCCCAGCAGTTAGAACCGTCTGCCCCCCTCTGCACTCTAATACAGGGACGAGCAATGGCATTTCCTCCAAAGGTAGGAAGTAGTTCAGCGTTCAAAGACAGCACGGTTAATGTTCAATTTATTTCTGGGCTGCTCACGGGAGCATCCTTCACCTAATGTAGTGGCTCAAATGTATTCATCCATTTCAGAATTAGGTTTCAGAGCACTTTGGCTCATTTCAAATTTTGATGTTTATCCCTTTTGGAGGATATTTTTGGGGCTTTTTTTTTTTTTATGTGGGGGCCTATCCTTGGTTTTTCGTGGCAGGGGGTCAAAGCCAGCTTCACACATGGCAGGCAGGCATTTTATCCCCCAGCACCTTTTTTAAAAAAGTTAGTTGGACGCAGAAATTACACTCTTGGTAGATGGACAGACAATACACCGCATGTGCACATGAATAGAACATTAGAATGTACAAACTAGTTAAATGTGCTTGATATTTTTAAAAAGCAAACATCTAAAGTAACTTTGGTGTTCTTTTCAGGCATACTAACTTTTCTCTACTGCTGTATACTAATCAGGTTTTCTGTTTTATCTAAATTTGGAACTTTAGTTCAAGTCTATCTTTTGGAAGCCTTCCCTGCAAAATATTTATGAGTGGTACTTGAAGTGGTATCAAAATTTGACTATCATTTGAAGATGGTACTATCAGAATATTTCAGAAGCAGGTTTGCCTCACCACAGGCATTTACCAGTTATCTATAGCAGCATACTCTTGCCAGGGTGAGTTTATGGTCACAAAGCAGCATGAGATTAATGGGCCCATGCAAGTTTCTATTCCAACACAGAGGTACTGTAAGTAATAGGCACTGCATTTGAATAGACCTGGGTTCAAATTCCACCTCTGCTATTTACTAGTTTTGAAAGTAAGTTTCTTAACCTCTTTGTACTTTAATTCTCTCTACTGTGAAACAAAGGTGCTCTCAAGGGTAATTG
Organism: Sorex araneus; assembly: GCF_027595985.1. NCBI lineage: Eukaryota > Metazoa > Chordata > Mammalia > Eulipotyphla > Soricidae > Sorex > Sorex araneus. Next base: position 238,868,340 of record NC_073302.1, on the reverse strand, counting down.
CAAAAAAAATTTTTTTAAGGTTTAAAATTATGCTGTTGTAAATTCCCTCAAACTTGTGACTTAGAAAATCTCAAGTACAGTTAACCTGCAATTTTTCTTTACATTTTAATTTTATATGAGGGCAGTATTTGCAAATCTAATTGGTTTTCTTTTTAAACACTGGCTCTAAATATTCAGTCTAGTGAGGGGTGCCTTTATTCCCTTGTTCCCAATTCTAACAGAAGCAACATCAGAAAGAATAAGAACCGTCTCTTATAGGCACAACAGTTCTTACTGTTTGGGGAAAGACAACAATATTAAGACACTTAAGCAAACAAAACTTAGAGCTTTTAACTATAGTACTGGAACTGTGATGTCTACCTTGTCACAATATTAGATCCATTTTTCCCTCAACATAAATTATTAGCCACAAATTAGCATCTCTTTTACTTTCCAGTTATTGAGTGCTTTATCCCAAATTAAAAAGTTACCTAATTTCTAAGGCTGAACCTTGTCTCCCATGCCCAATATTGCCAATTGGATTATAGATTGTTATCAATAAAATTTAAGTCCTTTTGAAGCTTGCCTGCTCCCTTCTAGGATAGGTGAATTACCTCTCTTCTGAGATCCCATGATAGTCCCCGCATTAATTAATGTGCTCACAATTGTAATTACCCCGCAGTGTGTCTGCTTGTACAGTGTACACTTCAAGGCAGAAACCCTGTCTCATCTTTGTATCCCAAGTATCTCGCAGTGTGCTTGGCATACAGCAAGCACTCAATAAAACCTGTTGAATAAATGAATAGGTGAAAGAGTACTTACTGCATAATATTGTTTTACTCTTCTTCCTTGGTGGTGAGCATTCAGTTCTCTTTAAATCAGAAAGCAGAAAAAAAAAAAGCAGTAAGTCAATGTTTGGACACGAAGATTGAAAATAGATGCCAATTGCTCCTCATTCTTATAGCTTAAAAGGAGGATAGTGTCCTTGGGGCCATAGTGGGTGTTTCAAAAGTAGTTTTAGTATACACTGTCTCCCAGTTAGGCCAAGATACTCCTTGTTGGATTCTGTGAACTATGGGAAGCCAAATAATTTATCACAGAAAACTGCAAAAATGTCTGCCAAAAGGTTGCTTTCAATGGGATTTTGAGACTTTAAATAATAAGGAAAGATCCACAGGCCAGAGGGATAATATAGTGGGTAAGGCTTGCACATGGCTGACCAAGGTTCAATTCTAGACAACATGTATGGTTCCACCAAAAGTGATCCCTGAGCACAGACAGGAGTAGGCCCTAAACACGATTGGATGTGCTGACCACCCCCCCCCAAAAAAAAGCTCAACCATCAATAACTTTGTAAATCTCGGTTCTTTAATGAAATAACATTTTAAAAAGTTTAAAGCAAAGTAAAGACAGAGAGCTATAAGTCTTTAATTGGCTAAAGGCAATCAATTCCTCCCCAGTGTAGTGAATCCTAAACTCAATATATATGAATTCTTTTCTTGTCTCCTTGAAAAAATTCAGTTTTGGAAAAGGCATAGAACCAGGGAAGCAAAATGCCTCATGAGGTTAACCAACTAAGGATCTCACATTCCTAGAACTCTTTTTTAAGGTGCTAAAAAAAATTAAAGAGAAATTCAGGAAAAGAAAAGCTTATAGCTTTATGAATTCTGATTTCTAACACTCCCCGAGCCCCCCTGCATCACATTTGAATGTCTAGTAGCTTCTTAAGGTCTGGGCTCAGTTTCCCCAACTCTAACTTAGAGCCACTGATCTCTTTTCTAACCTGAAGGCATCAGAGCTAGAGGACAGAGGTAATATTCCATGTCAGTGCTTGGAGAAGAGGAACTTCACACTGAGTTGCTGAAGTATAGCTGATTCTTGGTTAATGTTCAGCACCTATTAGTTGATGAGAAAAAAAAAAAGTCTCAAGCTCTCTCTGGGTAGAGTTTGCACAATCTCCGAATGTTCCTATGGGTTTTCCCTGGAGACAAGTTTTCTCCCACTTGCCAAAGTGGTGCTGGTAAAGTTTATTGGTGCATCAAAATGGTCCCAGTCTGAAAAACAAACAAACAAACAAAAATGGGCCCAGTCTGGAGAGTGTAGGTTCTGTGTGAGTATGCTGTTCAGTGTAACTGCACCCTGACCAGGGGGGAGTTCTGAACTTTTAGGGGAGAGGGGGGCATACCCAGCTATGCTCAGGGCTTGCTTCTGGCTCTGCAATCAGGGATCACTCTTGGTGGGGCTTGGGGGAATATTTGTGGTGTCATGGTTCGAACCAGGGTTGGCCACATGCAAGGCAAGCACCTAACCTGCTTGGTGCTTATTGATGCTTATTGCTCTGGCCTGGCCCCTAAGCTGGAATTCTGCCTTGTGCCCTGCATTGCTGGCCTAGACCCTGCACACCCTCAACCCTGCACTGGAATAAACTAGTTATAAAATGAATCAATCACTACAAATGATCATTTAATATTTCATATATTTGGGGCCTTTAAAATTAATTATTTTTAATAATTTTTTATTTTTTTTAATTTTTACAGTGGGTAGGACATTTGCCTTGCACATGGCTGACCTGGATTCGATTCCTCTGTCCCTCTCGGGGAGTCTGGCAAGCTACCGAGAGTATCCCGCCCACATGGCAGAGCCTGTCAAGATACCTGTGGCATATTCAGTATGCCAAAAACAGTAACAACAAGTCTCACAATGGAGATGTTACTGGTGCCCACTCGAGCAAATCGATGAACAATGGGACAACAGTGATACAGTGCTATTTTAGTTTTATCTTTTAAAAAAATTTTTAATCAAAAAAAATGTTTCAAAGGGGCTGGAGTGATAGCACAGCAGGTAGGGCATTTGCCTTGCACGCAGCTGACCTGGGTTCGATTCCCAGCATTCCATATAGTCCCCTGAGCACCGCCAGGGGTAATTCCTGAGAGTGGAGTCAGGATTGACCCCTGTGCATCGCCGGGTGTGACCTAGAGGGCAATAAATAAATAAATAAATAAAAATTTTTAGATGAAATACTGTGAGATACAATTACAGACTTACACACTTTCGTGATTACATTTCAGTCATACAATGGTCAAGTACCCATCCCTACACCAGTGTCCATTCTCCACCACCAATGTTCCCAGCATCCCTCCCACCACCCCTTTCTTCCCGATCCCCTCCCCCCACCTCCACCTCTGTGCAGGCACATTCTTTGGGGCCTTTTTTTGAAGTTTGGTAATTTTTTTTTTTTTGGCTAAGAGATATGTCATAGGAGCTGATACCTATTAGCCTTTGTCTCAAATTTTTGAGGTTTTGTTTGTTTAAAGTCTTAGTCTGTTAGGTCCTGGGAAACATATTAGATGAGGACTTAACTGTACTTCCCACCTCAGCCTGCGTTTTTAGTCCAAATGTGGATCCCAAAGTGGACAGCACTGACGAAGGCAGAAAAATTAGCACTAAAGCTAGTTTATAGCAACCATATCTCTAGCATTAGAGTAGTTCACTGTTGAGTAAGGAAAAAATAGTTCCTCTTTTATTTTGTGGGTTTGTTTCTGGGTCACACCTGCCAGTGCTTGGGGACCATTCAGTATTAGGCATGAAACCTTGTGCTCAAACCTTTTGAGCTATCTCTCTGGCCCAAACTATTATGCTTTAAAAATATATGTTTTTTACATTGGCTGGAGAGGGCAGCGGGTAAGGCACTTGCCTTGTATGGAGGTGACCTGGATTAGATCCCTGGATTCCATGGTGGTTCCCTGAGCACCGTCAGGAGCGATTCCTGAGTGCAGAGCCAGGACTAACCCCTGAGTATTGCTGGGTGTGGCCCCAAAACAAAAGAAAACAAACAAAAAGATGTCTCAGGCTGGAGAGAGAGGGCAGCAGGGAGGGCTCTTGCCTCGGGTGTGGCCATTCTGGACTTGATCCCCAGCAATTAATATGGTTCCCAGAGCTCTGCCGGGAGTGATCTCTGAGTACAGAGCCCTCAGCACAATGGGATGTGACTCCAAAACCTAAAACCTAAATAAAATAAAATAAATAAGATGTAGGGCCCAGATAGGGTCCCTTGAGCCCAGGCAGAAGTGATCCCTGAGTGTAGAGCCAGGAATAATCCCTGAGCACTGCCAGGTGTGGCCCCCAAACCAAATAAATAAATCATCATCATCATCATCATCATCCCATTGATTGTCGAACTTCTCGAGCGGTCTCAGTAACATCTCCATTCGTCCAAGCCCTGAGATTTTAGAAGCCTCTCTCCAATCATCCTTCCAATGATGCCGTACTGGAGGCTCTTTCAGGGTCAGAGGAATGAAACTCAACTTGTTACTGGTTTTGGCATATTAATACACCATGGGGACCTTGCCAGGCTCTCTCTCCCATGTGGGCAGGAAACTCCCAGTAGTTTGCCAGGTTCTCCCAGAGGGAGAAGTAGGCTATAAGAACCTTTGTGCGCGGCTGCAAAGGTTCCGGGAGCTTGCTTTTAAGTCTCTGGATGCTGGCCTTTGACAGGATTACACAGCCCGGGGGCAGTCCCTGGGTGTGACCACCTAGCTACTGGGAGGTGGGATACCTGGGTGGAGAAGGCCCAGTTCCGATCCGAGCAGCCTTGGAGGTCTCAGCCCTGGGTCCCACACACCACCTGGGTTCCTCTGCCGGTTCCTTCATGCGTGAGGCTCATCTGAACGTGTGGAGAGGGGCCGTGAGCATGGCTGTGGCTAGGTTCCAGAGTCTTCGGCCACCAGGAGTTCTGCTCTGGGTGGGGAGGGAAGCTGGAGCCCATTCCCTCCGAGGAGGCCCCGGGGAAGACAGCCAGGCGCTCGGGCAAGAGACTCTCTGCGTTGTTCTCTTCTGGGAACTGGCTTTTAAGTCTCTGGATGCTGGCCGTTGACAGGATTACACGGGCTAGGGGGCAGTCCCTGGGAAATAAATAAATAAATAAATCACCATATCACTGTATAATGGTCATCCCATTGTTCATCGATTTACTTGAGCGGGCGCCAGTAACATCTCCATTCATCCCAACCCTGAGATTTTAGCAGCCTCTCCTTACTCAATTTTCCCAATGATTGGAGGCTCTTTACAGGGTCAGGGGAATGAGACCTGTTATTGTTACTATATTTGGCATATCGAATACGCCACGGGGAACTTGCCAGGCTCTTCCATGCAAATAAATAAATAAATAAATACTTGTTTACTAGTTGGCAAATAATGGCATACCTGAAGAGGAAAATAAATAATTAAAAAAATGTATTTGGTTTTGTTTGGTAGCCAAACAAAAAACTCCTAGCAGTGCTTGGGGGCTATTCCCAGCTCTGTGCTTGCAGGACCATGTTATATGAGGGACTGAACCTGGGCCTTTGTTCACTGAACTCTCTTGCCAGCCCAAATAGTATAACTTTTATATATGCACAGATGTATACACGAGTGTGTGTGTGTGTGTGTGTTTGAGAAGGGGCACACACCCAGTGGTGCTCGGTGGTACAATTTTTAATTCTTTTGTTTTTGGGCCACACCCAGCAATGCTTGGGGCTTACTCCTAGCTCTGCACTCAGGAATCACTCCTGACAAGGCTCAGAGGACCATATGTAATGCTGGGGATCAACCCTCCTGGACCACATGCAAAGCAAACACCCTACCCGCTGTACTATCATTCTGGCCCCAGAAGAATACATTTTTTTTATTTAATGAAAAAATTATGTAGGGTGGGGATAGCACAATGGGTTGGGTGTTTGCCTTGCACTAGGTTGACCCAGGTTCAATTCCTCTGCCCCTCTCAGAGAGCCCGGCAAGCTACCGAGAGTATCTCGCCCACATGGCAGAGCCTGGCAAGCTACCCATGGCATATTCAATATGCCAAAAACAGTAACAAGTCTCACAATGGAGATGTTACAGGTGCCCGCTCGAGCAAATAGATGAGCAACAGGATGACAGTGACAGTGATACAGGATAGGGATGTGGCCCAACTAGTAACCACTGAGTTTGGTTTCTGGCACTAGACGTTACCTTGACTCTGAGCACTGAGAACCACTGAGAATACTGGTGTTTGTTTTATTTTTATTTTTTTGCAGTGATGGGAACTGAACCCAGAGCCTCACACATTTTGCCTCAAGCCAATTCATTTTTCTGAGCCCTGCCTAGCACTGTTGGGCCTGAGCACCACAGGGAGTGATACTGGACCCCTGAGTATCACCCAAAATAGCTTGCGGGGCTCCTGAGCACTACTGGGATCACCCTGGGCATGCCCTGCACTGCAGGATAACAGTGCTACCTCCTTGGGCCCTGGTATTGAACCGCTGTCTTGTTTGTTTGGAAAGGGCCAGAAATGATCAGTGAGTCCCCTTTGCAATGCTTAAGAGCTTCTCTCCACTCCCCCGACAATAAAGATAGCACTGTAGCACTGTTGTCCCCTTGTTCATCGATTTACTCAAGCGGGCACCAGTAATGTCTCCATTGTGAGACTTGTTGTTACTGTTTTTGGCATATCGAATACACCACGGGTAGCTTGCCAGGTTCTGCGGTGCGGGCAGAATACTCTCGGTAGCTTGCCAGTCTCTCTGAGAGGGATGGAGGAATCAAACCCAGGTCGACCGCATGCAAGGCAAACGCCCTACCTGCTGTGCTCCAGTCCCACCCAAAAAAGATATTTACAAAAAACTTGTGCATGGATGTTCATAGTAGCATTTTATAAAACCAAGAGAAAAGTAGAAATAACCCAATGTCCATCATCTCAAGAGGAAAAACATAATTGGTATAGCTATATAATTTGAATGTTATTTGGCAACAGAGAGGAAAGAAATACTGATTCATGCTACCAACATGGAAGAATCTTGGATACATTATGCTCAGTGAAAACAGCCAGTTACAGCGGCTGAGAATAAAAAGCATATGAAGTCGCGTGTCCGCTGGTTTTGGATTTCTGGTATTTTAGTAATTAAGTCCAGAGAAATTTCTGGCAGAAATTTCAGTCACATCACTGCAAGCTCGTACCTCTTTTGGTGGGCTCTATAAGATGGCGGTCGCCATGCTGCTGAAAGGAAAGGCCTAGAGAGGAAAAGCCTTCCCTCTCCTGGGGCGGCATGGGGCTGTAGCTTAGTTCACAGTCTAGAGGCATTTCTGCAAGAAGCCACTGGGTTCCGAAATTAGTTGGTGGGCCTCCGGGATCAGGGTCATTCAGGAGTGGAGCAGCCGTTCGTGTGGGGCTAAAGTCTTTGTTCTTGTCTTGGGGCCACATCTGGCAGTATTCAGGTCTTACTCCTCTCTCTATGCTCAGATTCATTCCTGGCAGGGATCAGGGCCATAGGTGACCCAAGTCAAATGTAAGGCAAGTACCCTACCCACTGTACTATCTCTCCATCCTCTAGGGATTTTTATTGACAGTCTGAGTTATTGTTAAGTCAGAAGAACCGTGATAGGTTAAATGGTTCAGTGCAAACTGTAGGTCTCTGACCTTACCTGCCACACTGATGTTTTATGTGACCAAAATAAAGCTTTTGAAAAATTGGAACGGCTGGTTAGGAATATAGCTCAGTGGTGGAACACATGCCTATAATGCTTGAGGCCCAGGGTTCAATTCCTAGCACCGCAAAAAAAGAATATTGAAAGTTGAACACATGAGCATGCATTATAAAAAGTCCACGTATCTGGCTGTTTTGAAGTCAGATCTGATAAGCTTGGCTCCACATTTATCAGGGTGATGGTCTTACGAAGGGAATAGTGGCTGTCTTGTCAAAAGTAGGCTAGTACCCTGTGATTTGCCTCAGTGCACACCCCATTTGCTACTGATTCCTTTAGACTTCTCACCCACTTTTGGTACTTGCTTCCCTCAGTTAGACATTTGAGCTTGCAAACTTTTAGTTAGGTCCTTAGTGGGCCTATGGACTTGTTGGCTTGAAAGTTGTCTTGATCAGATAGTTCTTTCCTAGGAAACATGTGTTCTATTATATAGAACAGAGTGGGAAATTCTAAAGGATAGCATTCCTTTGGGTGAGAATCACTGTACCACTGTCATCCCATTGTTTGTCGGTTTACTTGAGTGAGCACCAGTAACGTCTCTATTCCTCCCAGCCCTGAGATTTTAGCAGCCTCTCCTTAGTCGTCTTTCCCAGCAGTCAGAGGCTCTTTCAGAGTCAGGGGAATGAGACCCATAGTTACTGTTTTTGGCATATTGAATACGCCACGGGTAGCTTGCCAGGCTCTGCCCATGCGGGTAGGCGGGATACTCTTGGTAGCTTGCAGGCTCTCTGGGAGGTATGTATATACTGTCATCCCGTTGATCAATGATTTGTACGAGCGGGCCCAGTAACATCTCCATTCATCCTAGCCCTGAGATTTTAGTAGCCTCTCTTTACTTGTCCTTCCCAATGGTGCCGCATTAGAGGCTCTTTCAGGGTCAGGGGAATGAGACAATCACTGTTACTGATAAAAGAGTAGTATCTATTCTTTTATGTTATCCAACACTCCTCCTATGTTATTCAACACTCTATGATGTGTTATCTCTCTAAAAAAACAAACCCCAAAGTGATCATTCATCATTCAAAAAGAAATGATGCTTGTGTTCTGATATGTGTGCTATAATGTAGGGGTTGGGGTGGGGAAAGGACATTTGGTCTGTTTGTTGGCAGAGGATTAGATGGGCAACAGTGGGCAAAGTTAAATGAAACATATTTGGATTGGGTGAGAATAGAATCAGTTTTTGTGTCATCATAGGTAACACGGACTCATGAAAAAAGGAGTAGAGAGTTTGGCTGTGCTTCCAGAGAATGTCTTACAATAAAGGCAAAGTATTTTAAAAATAAATTTATTGGGCCAGAGCGAGTACAGTGGATAAGGTGTTTGCTTTGTACTTGCCTGACCTGGGCTTGATTCCTGGCACCACTTATGATAACCCACCCCAAGCCTAGTCAGGAGTGATAACTGAGCACAAAAGTAGGCGTAAGCCCTGAGCAGAACAGAGTGTGGCCTAAACCCCCACCCCATAACCTTTATCACATGGCAAGTATTTATTTTATTAGGGCTATAAATAAAATTTATCTAAATTTTAATATTTATTTCATATTTATTATTATTATTATCATGTTGCAGAGTACCTATTTGCAGAATTTTTTCCCCCTAAGATATCATTTAATCCTCACAGTGATCCTTCAGCAGGATGTTTATCTCTCTCTCTCTCTCTCTTTTTTTTTTAAAAATAAAGCTAAGCTCTAGAGTTAGCATTTAAGTTATCCAAATGTCAAGAAAGCAACATTATTGATCCAGTTCTGGTTCCAAAGCTTAACTTTTCACCAGGAAGCCACATGAACTTCCAGTTACTAGTTGAGCTAAAAAGAAAAGACATTTCTTCTCCCAAGTATATTTCATATGCTCACAGAAATAAATAAACAGACCTCCTGGGGGTGGCCCAAATGCCAAAAACAAAAGAAACCCCCAAAATTGAGCACCCCAAAATGGCTCATGGGGCTAAGCTGGAAACTATCAATCCCACTTGCTGTTTATGAAGTATTAAAAAAAATCAACAACAAAAATATTTGTATAGTTTTTAGGAAAATCTTGATCTTAGTTCTAAGATTTCTTTTAGATTTCCAGAATGGAATTAAGGAAGTCAGAAGGAGAGAGCATGATTTAGTATGTTCTAATATAAGTACAACCAGAAAATTATGTTCACATTCAGAAATTGAACTCTATCTGGGCAACTTTCATGGCATTTGATCATTTTGCTTCTAGGAAATATTTAGAAAATAATCAGAATCAAGTAAAGGTACAAAGTATGAATAAGAGTATTGTTTGTGGTATTATCCATAATGTGGAAACAACAACAAATCAAAGATCAATGGGATGACAAGTGATACAAATGATACAAGTGAAACTGGGTCTGGAGTGATAGTACAGCGGGTAGAGCATTTGCATTGCATTCAGCAGATCTGGGTTCTATTCCCAACATCCCATATGGTCCCCTGAGCACCGCCAGAAGTAATTCCTGAGTGCAGAGCCAGGAGTAACCCCTGTGCATTGCTGGGTGTGACCCAAAAAGAAAACAAAAATCTAAGGGGATACAAGTGGAAACAACTTAGATGTACAATAAGAAGCATTTGATTATATAAATTTTGACTGATGAGTTACTATTATTCAACTATAAACTTATTCTTAATGTTAAATTTAATGCCATATAAAAATATACCTAATATCTTATGATGAGAGAAGCTATTCTCAGAAGGTACACGTGAATATGAAAAAGACTGGGATAATATCTTAAAAGCCACAAAATAGTGCCATTTCTGTTGAAAGGCTATCTTTATCTTCTCTTTATACAATTTAATATTTTCCAAGTTTTCTGTAATCAACTTATATTATTGATATAATTAGAAACAGAAAACTCCAATTTAAGCAATTTTTGAACAATTAAACATTTGATTTTTAAATTTTTTGGCCACATCTGCCAGTGTTCAGGGCTTACACCTGACTGTGCTCAGGGATCACTTCTGGTGAGGCTAGGGGGACATCAGGGGGTGTCAGGGACTGAACATAGACCAGCCACACGCAAAGCAAGCGCCCTTCCTCCTCTGGTGTCACTCAGGCCTCTCTTTCCCTTTCTTAAGCTCACCAGTTTGTTCTCTAGTCCATATCTTGTAGAAATTTCCTTACTGGTGTCTTCCTATGCTGGCTTTGACTCCAGCAGCCTGCGATTTCTCCTTCTTCCTCTTCCCTTGCATCAGATTCTATAACACCTACTCACAATACTTTTGAATCTTTTCTTTTTCTTTTTTTTTAAAATTTCTATTGCCTCCAACTCTCATTCTGGCCTGTATTGTTTTTCACTCAAGAATGAAGATGTGTGTGGGGGAGGGGGGCGGGGGTACAAAGCAATAGTACAGTGGGTAAAGTGTTTACATTTCAATGTGGCTAACATCTCCAGGGTTGATTTCCCACATCCTATATGGTACCCCCAGCACTGCCAGGAGTAATTCTTCAGTGCAAAGCCAAGAGTACCCCTTGAGCATCGCTGGGTGTGGCCCCCAAACAAAAACAAATTAAAAAAGGATGAAAACTGGGGGGGGGGGAGCAGAGCAGTACAACACGTAGGGCGCCAGGGGTAATTCCTCAGTATAGGAATTTAAGTTTCAATAATACGCTCATATGCAGAGTTACTGTCATCCCGATGTTCATTGATTTGTTTGAGCGGGCACCAGTAATGGCTTCATTGTGAGACTTATTATTGTTTTTGGCATATCAAATACACCATGGGTAGCTTGCCATACTCTGCCATGTGGGCGGAATACTCTCGGTAGCTTGCTGGGCTCTCTGAGAGGGACGGAGGAATCGAACCCAGGTCAGCCACATGCAAGGCAAACACCCTACCCACTGTGCTATAGCTCCAGCCCATACATATAAAAAAATTAATCCTGGCATATAAATTGCTTAGAACACTGTAAATGTCCCATAGAAATGAGCTCTTGATCTTATATGATTTTTTAAAATGATGTTAGTATTTTTTTGTAATGTTAAAAACTTTCACTTTAATTACAGTTTCTTCCAAATAAACTACCCAATCTTCACCTGGGCTTCAAGGGAATGTTTTACTCTGTTCTCCCTCCCACTGCTCTCCTCCTTTCTAAACTAGATCTTTCACTTTCCTACTTTTGAGCTTCTGGGGCGGTTATTTCTTATGCTTGTAGTATCCTTTCCCCCACTTCTGTCATGACAATCCACCCTTTCAAACCTTCCCAATTTGACAAAATTCTCAACTCAATGAGCCTTCTTTCTTTTTGAAATCTTTTTACTTTGAGTTTCCCTGACTCTCATGGTATTGTAAAACTAGAAACATAATAGCCTATATAAACATGTGCATATAAATATAACATTATGCTGTTGGAACATTGAATACCCAAACCAACTGTATCATGAACGACTCCGTAAACCACAGTACTTAAATAAAGTTTAAAAAAATTAAATATAACAACGTGCTATCGGATATTTTACAAACTGGTGTAGAGACATAATATGTTGTTTCAATCATCCATATGTTTCTAATACTTCGTGTTCCTCACTGGGGCTTGGTACTTGTTAGCTGAATACATGTTAGGTGATGTGTTAACTTTTTGCTCACACCTATTCGATTGTTGATACTCAATTTTAATAAACCATATATAGAAGTCTCTTCCCTTCAAATATTAAAATACATTCTCATATGCTAGCCTTAGGACATGGTGCAAAACATACCATCATATCATTGGCTTTTATTTTATTTAAATATAGTAGATATTGGTAACTTCTTATGGTTTTACTTCTATTAAAGTGTTGGTTCCTAACCTGATGATTTGGGGCAGGGTTTTTACAAACTTCTTTTTAATTGTATTTATTTTGGGACTTTAGGGGCACATTGGGTAACTCTCAGGGGTTACTCATGACTCTGTGCTCAGGGGTTGCTCCCAGCAGCACTTGGGGAACCATATGTAGTGCCAGGGATTCATCCAGGATTGACCACAGGACAGACAAGTGTCTTAACCCCCATTTTAGCTCCCCAGCCCTAAACTGCCATTTTACAGATTTTCTTGTTTGCTTTTTACTATGTGAAGTGCTATGGCTCATTAACTCATAAATATTATTTTAATTTATATGACTTATTAAAAGTCTTGAGGACCTGGGAGATCTTACCAAAGTTAAGCCCAATCTCCTTCTAAATGGCTGTTTCCAATTGATCCCTGGTACCCAGATGGTCCTCTGTGCACTGCTCGGTGTGACTCCTGAACACAGAGCAAAGAATAGCCCCTGAACATTACTGAGTGTGGCCCCAGCCTCCACCCTCCACCCCTTACAAGCCCTCAAAGTCAAAACAATAAGACCAGGTTTCTAAATGACTGCATTTGTAATGGTGACAGACACTTTGTGAGATCAACACACATAATTAGTTATCACTATAGTTCATAAATTCTCTCCAGTTTTTTTTTCCTTATATGAAAATTCACGTTGGCCCAAAACGCTGGTTTGTGGAATCCAGGGAATTCCGTCTTAAGTTTGGAATGGCCAGAGAGATAGTGCAGTGAGTAGGGCCCTTGCCTTGCATGCGCCCCTGGGATTACATCTGTGACAACCCATGTGGTCCCCCAAGCACTGCCAGGAGTAATTCCTGAGTGCAGAGCCAGGAGTAAGCTCTAAGCATCACCAAGTGTGGGCCAAAATCCAAAACTACCACCACCACCACCACCCAAAAGAACAATGTAGAGTTCTGGGTGAAGTAGGCGGTGGTGAGAGTAGAGGATGGCCAACGTGGTGGGCCCCAGAAAGAATCTCCTCTTGGGTACTGTGGCTTAGATCACAGACTTACAGACACCAGTTCAAATCCCACTGTCCACATGCAAACGCAATGCTGGCAACTCTGCTGTCTCTGATTCCCAGAGCCACGCGCATTTTCCAGCTGTTCCATGTCTGGTGTGTGTAAGCACCATCAAGTGGTGCAAAACCGTGACCTAAATAAGAGTGTGTGCACCACAGCCAGAATGTGTGACCCTGGTGAGCATGTGCGTGGGTACCACGGCGACCCCAGGCGAGCACCAATACCTTCACTTGCGCCTGGGACTCTGGCACACGTGCACACCCCACAGCTGGACACCGTGCTTAGTGGGCACGGGGGCCAAGTGTGTGCGCCTTGCCAACCCAGAAATCACCACAGTTTGTATGCCATCCCCACAGCCTGGTGTGTGTACGACCCCTGCTCGTTGCGACATCATCAGCAAGGGGGCGGGGAGGGGAGGGGATTTTTTCTCTGGTATAGTGTTGTCTCCTCATTGCTAAGGTCGCCCATACTCGGGCATTCCTCCTCCCCACCCCCACTACTTCCCTCTCCTGTCCCTCTCTCAGCTACCGCTTCTGCTTCACAAACACAGTGCTGAAAGCACCTAGTTCCTGGGATTTATACTTGCCAAGTGGCTTTAGGGAACAAGTTTTTCTCAAGCCTAAGCATCGAAAGGCACTTATTTCAACACTTGAGGGAAAAATAGTAACTTAGGAAATCAATAATCTCATCCCAAGTAGACAAATGGATTTTTGTGAGGCTATCTCTATGGTTTCCTGCCTCTCTTTAAAAAGATGTATAATATTAGTTTCTTGAATCCCTTCTTCTGTGTTCTCTTAATTTTGTACCCCCCCCCAAAAGTATAAGATGTTTACAGGTATAAAGGAGACTATCATTTCATGTGTCACATGGCAACCAATTATCTTCAAATGCTAGTTTTGTTTTTTAATTAATGACAATTGAATAAAAGATATAACCTTTTGTAAGTGTCTAAATTTTTTCTGGTTAAAAATTGAACTTTGGGGCTGGAGCAATAGCACAGCGGGTAGGGCGTTTGCCTTGCACGCGGCCGAGCCGGGTTCAATTCCCAGCATCCCATATGGCCCCCTGAGCACCGCCAGGAGTGATTCCTGAGTGCAGAGCCAGGAGTAACCCCTGTGCATCGCCAGGTGTGACCCAAAAAGAAAAAAAAAATTGAACTTTGTGGGTCAGAGAGATAGGACAGGGCATAAGGTGGCTGCCTTGCAAGCAGCTAGCCACAGTTTGACCCCTGTTAATAGCTTAAGATTCCTTGAGCACCAACAACAGTGACCCTGAGCACAGAGCCAGGACTAGACTTGAGTTCTGCTGAGAGTGGCCCAACCCCCAGCCCTCACCAAATAAAATAAAACAAAGATGAATTTCATATGAATGCATTTTTTTATGGAGCAAAAGAAAACAAATGCAATGAGAGGAATTTTTCTTTTAGAGCAATAAAAGAAAAAATAATATCAAGAGGAAGAAAGAGGAAACAGTAAGAGGGGCTAATGCAAGTTCTTCCTTGAATCTCTCCACCATCTAAGGAAGGTGACTTGGAGGAGTTTGTTAGCCTGTCTGCAAGGGTTAGATGCTATCAAAGTAATAAAAAGGAATTTACATACATATCTCCTAATGCTGAAAGGTTTGGAGAGTACTCAAGGCAGACGACCTGCATTTTTCTCAAGTGAGATGCCAGATGCTTAGAACTATAAGATTCAAAGACAAAGACTTTTGGGGGAAAGTCACTCTATGAAGAAATGGAAACTTTGTCATTAAATTAATGTCTTTGTCATCAAATGATCCAGATACTGCAACTCAGTTCAAGGATTCTTTATCTTGGGGGCATGGCGAGGGGTGCCTGTTGTTGGCCTTCATTGTCTGGTGCTCAGGGCCTATTCCTGGCACTGTGCTCACTTCTGGCTGGGCTCAGGAGACCATAGGTGGTGCTGGGGGTTGAACCCTGGTCAGCTGTGTGCTAAGCAAACACCTTCCCCCTGTCCTCTCTCTCTGGTCATGGATTCTTCATCTTGAATGTGCTACCACAGGAGCATCATTGTCACATCATAGGTATTTCTTCCGTCAAGAAGAAA
The DNA here is from genome assembly GCF_027595985.1 of Sorex araneus. NCBI lineage: Eukaryota > Metazoa > Chordata > Mammalia > Eulipotyphla > Soricidae > Sorex > Sorex araneus. The sequence continues at coordinate 238,852,983 of NC_073302.1, read as the reverse complement.
ACGGATGTTACACATGAAAAGGAACTTTTTCAAGTACAGCTTTTGCTTTGTCTCAAGCTTAATTCAGATCTCTTCCCTTCCTCTTTTCTCTTCTTTTCTCTTCAGTCAAAACCACCCAATGATTCACAATAGGGCAAAGATATGGATACTTCCTCTATCCAAGTGAAGAGACAGCATCCTCCAGACTTTCAGAGCCTGCGGATGTAAGCGTGATAGGGAAGCAGAGAAGAAAGTAATATTTATTGGGCACTTACCATGCAAGTGTGATAAACGCTGTGCCTAATTGTAATTCTCACAACCTTTTGGAATAGACACTATGTTTTTTATTTTATAAACCAGGATCTTAAGTTTGCCCGAGACTACTCTGTCAGTGTCTCTCTGACTCAAATGTCCGTGTCCTTTATGTAACAGCCTGCAGGACATCTTCTGATACTCAGTTTGGGCACTAAAATTCAACAGTCCACATACACTTCAAAGGCAGCAAAATGACTGGAGCAGACATTGCTCATCTCTGTCTGCTTGGAGGGTGTCTGTGGAAAATGAAAAACAAAAGCAAATACTGTTTTATTTTCTTAACCAATTAGAGAGCAATCATAATGGAACAGGCGATAGGACAGAGAGTCTAGCTGGGGGGCAATACCCCAGTGCTTCTCCCCAGAGGTCAGTGGTCCTAGGAGGCCCGGAAGACCCACTTTGTCTGTAGAATCATCGCTAATCCTTCCAAACCAACTGGGCCTGGAAACTCAGCATTGCTTAAAGGTGGCCACTGCGACCTACCTCTGCGCTCATCTCTAGCAATTCCCAGGGTGCTCTCGGTTCAGATGCCTGGGTCAGATATCTGAGCGTCCTCATTATCCCAGCCTTTCCTCACTCTCAACCACCAACAAACCATCAGGTCCAGCGATTTGATTTTTGTTTTTGTTTTTATTATTTAGTTAGTTTTTCAAGGTTTTGGACACACTGTGATTTATAGTGCATTGTTGACAGGGTCTCATGCATCTGGTGTTCCTACACCTACGCTAGAGCGTCCCTCCTCAACAGCCCCCCCTTAAATGACTCCCATGGTAAGCTCAGACACAAATATTCTGCTTCTCAGATGGCCCTAAAGACACTTGGAGACAGACCAGGAGAGGTGAGCCTGGCTGGCTTTTCCAGCTCCTCTCTTTCCCTTTCCTCGGTGGTGGTCGTGGGGAAGGAATGCCAGGGGGTTCACATTTGCTTGTACCACTGTGGATTGTGATGGTGGAGCCAGTGATCGAACTCAAGACCTCATGCATGCAAAGCAAGGGCTTACCATGAAACCACAGCCTGCACTCCCCACCTGATTTCTTTTTTTCTTGGAGTGGGGGAGGGAGGCAACACCTGGTAGTGTTCAGGAATCTGCACTCAGGGATTACACCTGGCTGTGCTTGGGGGACCATATGGCATTCTGGGGATCGAACCCAGGTCGGCTGTGTGCAAGGCAAGCACCCTGCATGCTGTACCAACTCTCTGGTGCCCCAGCCTGATTACTTTTAAGTCCCCTTGCTCAGGACCACTGGCAGAAGGGTTGCCAAGAATAGGATGAGCAGAAATCCAGGGCCTATGGCCACCCCTTACCCCTTCTTCCTGGCAACCCCACCCACTGCTCCTGCAGTTCCTCCAGCACTTGCCCCCGTGAGAGCCTGCTGGAGCCTGCCAGAGCAGATGGGCACAGTTCACCCAGCGGGGCAGTTCTGAGATCCTCCTTCTCTGCAGCTCTGCTCTACCCACTTCTCTCCATCCCCAGGGGCAGCATTTAATGTGAAATCATCCTCTCCTGCTGGGTCTAACTCCATCAGTTTCTAACCATCTACATGGACCTGTCCCTGAAAAAAAAAAAAAAAGAAAAGAAAAATTCCAAATCACTTTCCTAAAGTAAATCCAATTATATGATGGTGTTTTCTGCTCCCTACAAAATGTCTCTGTATGACTTCCCATTGCCTTTAAGAGAATGTTGAAATTCCACACAATGCTGAACGTCCTTAGGACACTCGTGGTCAGCCTCTGCCTGTATCTCCAGCCGCACACTCTGACTCTCTACTGTCTTGAACCCTTGAGAGATCCTGTAATGTTGCTGCTTCCCCAGGCACTTGTCTCCCCTTCACAGGAGAATCCCCTGACCCAGTTCCTGCTTTCTTCAGCTTAGCACTCACAGCTCTGTGAAACCTCCTTTAACAACACAGCACCAGATCTGGGGGTTCCCTCAGGATTCCCTCACCACCAGAGCCCTAATTTTGTTGTTCTCACCTGGCTGGCCCATCTACCTACAGCCTTCCAGTCTCTGTAAGTCCCTCAAAAGCGGGCATGCTTTATTTCTGTTTCCCTCAGCCTCTAGCATAGAGCCTGACCTAAATGAATCACTCAATTGATGAAAAAAAATGTTTAAATATGGTAAAGTGGGGGACGTGATGAAGCCATGTGCATCTCATGGTGACGTTGCTACCAACTCCTTTATAACCTGCTGCTAAAAGTCACAGAAAAACAATGTCTTAGTGTTCTCAGCCCTCAAGTGGATTTCAACCTTCTTTCACATTCCCCACCCCCCACCAACTGCTCCTCTCTCCTAAGGATCAGGATGAATATGGATCTTCTTTTTATCAACATTAAAAAAAAATGCCATGAGGGCCGCGAAGATGATGCAGGGGTTAAATCTATCGCTAATTTCAATTCCTGATATGGTCTGACTCCCCAAGCACCTCTGGGTGTGACCCCGGTGGTCCCCAGGAGTTTAGGGACAGAGAAATAATGTATTATAGGGCTGAACATTATTGGGAATGGTCCCTCCCTGCACCCACCCAAGCTCCCCTAGAGGTGACCTTTATGAGAAAGATGATGTAGAAACATCCATGTAATCTTCAATCCTGCCTTCATCAGAAGACGAGGACCTCTGGGAAAAGATTTCTCAGAGCTGTGTGAATCTGAGCCAGTAGAATAGAGGTATTCATGAGGCCAAGAGTCAAGTGTTGGGAGGAAAGGTTTGAACTAGAAGATGATGGACTCTAAGCTCCTGTTTGTAAAGACAGGACAGGGAGACCAAGGACCCAACCTCCAAATAGGACCAAATTCAGTGTGCCTGTCAGAAAGTCACTAGACAGGAGGGTATTAGGAGGAAACAGAGAAAATACTTGGAGTTGATTCTACCTTCTTTAGAGCCGACAGCTTTCTAGAGATGGATAACAACAAGAAGAACAGAACCCCATATATTTACTAGAGGCTTCCTGAATAAAAGTCTAAAGCTGGAGAAAGGGGGAGTTATGATTAAGTTAATTCAGTCGTGATGTGCACAGAAATAACAATATGTTTTAGAGTTTAACCGGAGGGTTTAGAGCCAATTATAGGGGAACATATTATTTGTTTTTTTTGTTTTTGTGTCTCACCAGCAGTGTTAAGAGCTGACTCCTGGCTCTTGACTCAAGAATTACTTCTGGTGGGGTTCAGGGGCCATAAGGCAAGTGCATTACCCTCTATACTATCCCTCCAGCCGAGGGGATATGCTATCTGACAACAACATTAATATTTTAAATTCCATCTTCTCTTTACTATATGATTAGTAGTAGGTTAGGGAAGATTCGTGGAATTTTAGAACACAGTGACCTCCAAATCCAGTCTTCCATTGTGCCCCTCAGCTTGTGGATGAAAGTACTAGGGCTGGAGAAATTCCCATGTCATTAATCCCTTTATGGCTGAGTTACAGGCTGAATCCAGGATTCCAAATTCTTTTTTTTTTTTTTTTGCTTTTTGGGTCACACCCAGCAAGGCACAAGGGTCACTCCTGGCTCATGCACTCAGGAATCACCCCTGGCGGTGCTCAGGGGACCATATGGGATGCTGGGATTAGAACCCGGGTTCGCCGTGTGTAAGGCAAACGCCCTACCCGCTGTGCTATCACTCCAGTCCCCCAGATTCCAAATTCTTAACCTAATAAATGCACTTTCTGTTTGATCCTTTAATATAGAAACCCTAAAAGATGACTGAGACCTAGAAGGATGAAGACATGGCCAGATAAAGCATACATTGGTCAAGGAAGCAAGAATGTGCGATGAAATAATCTTGAAAGTTTGAGATTAGTTTAGTAGAAATTAATAGTTTTCTCCCCAGGAATCACATGTTGCCCCTTCAGAGGCAGGAGACCCCCCCCCCACTTCCTGATCCCCGCCTCCACCCCCCCCCCCATGCTTCTCTAAACCCATCTGAGTTTCTGATGCAGATTATGCCTTCCAGCACAATGGCCCACATGGCACATTCCCTTCAAGGTTGGCTCTCCAAGGCAATCCCAGACACTCTAGGAATGTGGAGGACCATGGAATTTTCCAGCCCTTGTTGGGTGGGGTGGGGAGCCAGACAGCTGCCACAGAAGTGGTGTGGAGGCCGGGAGAGTCTTCTGTTGGCTTGCTCTTCAAGCCCGTGTTCCCCTGTGAACACATTATCTCACTGGCTTATCTCTGCATTTCTTTCTTTTTCTTTTCTTTTCTTTTTTTTCCTTTTTTTCTTTTTGGGTCACACCTGGCGATGCACAGGGGTTACTCCTGGCTCTGCACTCAGGAATTACTCCTGGCAGTGCTCAGGGAACCATATGGGATGCTGGGAATTGAAGTTGGGTCGGCCGTGTGCAAGGCAAATGCCCTACTTGCTGTGCTACTGCTCCAGCCCCTTATCTCTGTGTTTCTTTGCCTGCCTATTTCCACTCTGGAGTAGTCTATGTTCTCTTGTGAACATTCGCTTCTCCTTTTCTCTCCCCTCACCTCTTTCTAAATAAGTTTCAATAAAAACTATCTCGGTTGGAGCCAGAGCCATAGGATAGCACTTATCTTGCAGGCAACTGACCTAGGTTCAATCCCCAGCATCCCATATGGTTCCCCAGCACCACCAGGAATAACTCCTGATTGCTGAGTCAGGAATAAGCCCTGAGCACTGCTTTGTGTAGTTCCAAATCAAAACAAACAAACCAACAAATCAACAGAAACTTATCTCGGAGAGGAAAAGAAGATTCTTCTGCTGCTTCTGCCATAGTCTGGTAGGCAGAATACTGGGGTCCTGGAAGGTTAGGAGAGGAAAATATCTTTAGTATTCTGTTCCTCCTCCTATGGCACAGCACATGCAAGAGTCAAATAAGGCAGAGGAATCTGTTGAACAAGATCAATCTTGTCTGCTCTCCTCCCCTTTCCTCGATGGACCTCCCCCTGAAAGAGGAAGATAGTTCTTCCTTGCTACCGGAAGAGAGGGCCAGCACTGGACACCTACAGGTAAAGTATGCCTGTTTGCTGAACGCTTGACATTTGGAAGCAAGCTGGAACTCTGGGATTCTGTGTCGGAGTGATGGAGACAGTGCTTAGACACATAATCACAGAAGAAAAGGAAGCTGTGTCAGCAGACACACTGCAGCTGAGAGATGCAGCCAAGGGACAGCATTCCAAACATCTGAACTACAGGGATGCCCCATGTCACTTTTTCCTTCATGCCCATCTTCTCTCTTCTGGGTGATGTTCTTTTTATGAAAAGATGCTTCAATGGGAGAAAACATGGAGTCACAGTCTGGGATAGCGAGAGATCTAGGCCCATAGCTGAAGGTGGAGATAAACGCAGGTGAGACATGGTGGTGCCTGTTTAGGGAGACCTCTGGGTACTTTTCCCTCTAATACCTTGCTAGGAGAGATGACTATTTTCAGCTATCCACAACCTCTGTGTGCTATGTGCTAGCAATCCATATCATGCAGACCAAAGCTGTGTACCCAGAGGCCCAAGCTGTGTACCCAGAAAGCTTGCTCATAGGCACATTTGGTGTGTCTTCATCTGAAGGGAGCAGGATGAAACATTCAGCCCAGAGTGGACTGCAGGAGATGGCCTCACTGGACTTTTCCTTTGACGACCAGCGGGATATTCTTTTACACCTTTCCCTCAGGATACAGCCTGGATTCATTTGTATTCATGAAGAGTTTTGAAGGGGAAAAACAAACAAAAATATCTCAATTAAATTCTGACTTGGTGATTTTTTAAAATTTTTTTTATGCTAACACCAAGATTTACCAAGTTGTTCATAATACAGTTATTTTAGTCATTAAATATTCCACCACCAACCCCACCACCAGTATGCCCTCCCTCTACCAATGTCTCCAGTTTCCCACCTATACCCCAGCCTACCCCTTTGCAGACAAACTTACTTCATATTATTTGCCACAACACAAAGGCAAAAGGAATTATCAACTCTTAAGTCAATGTGCTAATTTGTGATAATTGTTTTATCTCACAGTGATGCTACTAAAGTCATTGTCTGAAGATCTTTGCTGGTTGGTGCTAGTCGAGCCACCTGGATTATTTAGGCTCTTCAGCTTGAGGTTTCTACACTACTTTCCCATCAGGTTGATGAGGTTCAGTTGTGTAGCTGGCCATTTCACTGCTCGAGGGTTGCTGTGACTTCAGACAGAAAGAGGAATCTTCCTGCAGACTTGGTGACTTCTCTCCATTACCTATATGTAAGACTTGACTAACTCTATATCTGAAACTTGTGACATTTAGTTCTTCATAGTGAAAGATGAAAAATGATGTCTCCTTTGCTATTTTCCCTCTTCTTTTTTCTTTGGTTTCGCTATACCTGGAACTGCTCAGTGGTACTCCTGGATCTGCATTCAGAAATCACTCCTGAAAGTGCTGGGGGGCAGGGGTGCATTTGAGGTGTGGGGGATTGAACCCAGATCATGCAAGGCAAATGCTCTACCTACTGTATTATCACTCCAGGCTCCTCCTTTTTCTGTCACCAAGCGACTGCACCTATTTTATTTTACGGCCTAAAAATGATTGCATCTCATTTGGTATTCCACAAAGGTGAAATGGGAAAATTTATTTAAGAGTGTACAAAAACAGTACTACTTGCATAGACAATAAAGCACATGAGCCCTTAAGAATGGGAAATCACCAGCCACTATAACAGGGAGAAGACATTTTGCCGGATTTAGAACCGAACTCAAAAACCTGAGTTTGCATTGCATTTGGCATCCGTTAAAGAAAATTTTAATATACTAATTAAGGGGGGAAAATTATACTCATAGTAGTTCTAAAAGTCTTTATTGGCTCAATAGATTGGCCTGTACTTAGAAGAGAAAGACTTTTTCTAATTAAATATCCCTTCAAAATAATGCCTTAAAATGGAGTGGGAAAACACTTTTTCCAAAGTCTTAAAGAGTTACAAAACTGTTGTGTGACCATTGGGCCCAACCAAATACACCAGATGGTTGTATAAATCTTTTGTGAATATACAAAATATAGCGTCCAAAATAAAGTAATTATATCTTGGGGCTGGAGTGATAGCACAGCGGGTAGGGCGTTTGCCTTGCACGTGGCCGACCCGGGTTCGATTCCCAGCATCCCATATGGTCCCCTGAGGACCGCCAGGGGTAATTCCTGAGTGCAGAGCCAGGAATAACCCTTGTGCATCGCCGGGTGTGACCCAAAAAAAGCAAAAAAAAAAAAAAGAAGTTTACCAAGGGTGGGAGAGATAATAAAGGGGGCAGGGGCCGGAGCGATAGCACAGCGGGTAGGGCGTTTGCCTTGCACGTGGCCGACCCGGGTTCGATTCCCAGCATCCCATATGGTCCCCCAAGCACTACCAAGAGTAATTCCTGAGTGCAAAGCCAGGAGTAACCCCTGAGCATCGCTGGGTGTGACCCAAAAAGCAAAAAATAATAATAATAAAATAAAGGGGGTAAAGTACCTACCGTGCACGCTGCCAACCCTGTTCTATCACTGGCACCATATATGGTCTGCTGGGTACTGCCAGGAATGATCCAGAGCATAGAGCTAGGAGTCACCACAGACAGGTCTGTTCCCGCAAACAAACAAGCAAACAAACAAACAAACATCAAGATCCTCTTTAGACAGTTCAGAGGGTGGGGGTGCACACTTTGCACCCAGCCAGGTTTGATTCTCTGCACTGCTTGGTCCCCCAGCACTATCCTGAGTGAATCCCCCACCCCAGCACTGAACCAGGAGTAATATCTGAGCACTTCCCAGTGTGGCCCCATAACAAAGAAGTGAAAAAACAAAAGACCAGAAATAAATCAGAGGCCCAGGGATGTGGCTCACTGGGTTTGACCCCTGGCAAAAGGAAAGCCAAAAAAGAAATGCATCAGAAGCTGCTATAAGATTAAAACAAAAAGTTTGAGACCATAAGGACCCAAAGCAGGAAATCAAGAACTATTAGTGAAAGAGCTGAAGAGATAGTACAATGGGTAAGGTGCTTGTCTTGCATGCAGTGACCTGGATTTGATTCCCTGGCACCAAATACATCCCTGGAGTTCCACCAGGAATGATCACTGAGTGCAAAGCCAGGAGTAAACCCAGAGCACTGCTGGATGTGGTGCCAAAACCAAATCAAAACCACAATCACACACACACACACACACACATTTACCTCCCATCCTCTGCAAAGAAAACAAACAAATGAACTGTAAAGGTAAAAGCCATTGCAGGTATAAGTAGAAAAGGGACTTGTCTAGATTATTTTCAATTTGCTTTTGTTGGGTGCTTTCTTTGCATGCACCCAACCCTGGTTTGTTTGTAGGCCACACGCAGTGATGCTCAGAATCAGAAATCCTAGCTCTGCACTCAGAAATCACTCTTTGTAGTTCTCAGGGAGCCATACGGATGATGCTGGAGATCAAACCGAGGTGAGCTGTAAGCAAGGCAAGTGCCTTACCTGCTGTGCTATATAATTCCATGTCCCTCAACCTTGGTTTGATTCTGAGCACCACACAGTCCTTTGAGCTACTGGGTGTGCTCCCCACCCTTGTTTTCAAATAAACACAGTTAAGCAGTCATCTACTTCTCCCAATGGTTCATAGCGTTCCTTAATCTTTTATTTCACTTTGTTGTATTAAGACAAGAAATGGAGGGAGCTTGAGTGGCAGCACAGCAGGTAGGGTGCTGGCCTTCAACGCAGCCAACTCAGGTTCCATTCCTGGCACCCCATATGGTCATTTGAGAACCACTAGGAGTGATTCCTTGAGTGCAGAGCCAGGAATAATCCCTGGACACCACTGGGTGTGGCCCCCAAACCAAAATAAGTAAACTTAAAATAAGAGAAGTAGTGGAAATTAACATTTCTAAGATGTGTGATGAAATAAAAATACAAATCTAGATCCCCAGGCCCACTGGGTACTTCCTTCTCAGTGCGAAGTCTACCCATATTTTTCTGTTCTTTTCAGTAAAATTAAATTTAATATTGAGTCTTTTCTACTATTGTGTCTTTAGGCAATTCCTGCAATTCTCTTCTATTTATGAAAACTTCTTGGGGCTTGAGCAATATTACAGTGGGTAGGGTGCTTAGCTTGCACGCAGCAGAACTAGATTCAATTCCTGGCAGCAAATATGGTCCCTGAACCAGCTAAGAGTAACCCATGAGTGAGGAGTCAGAATTAAACCCTGAGCATTGATAGGTGTGCCTCCAAATCCAAAACTAAAACCTTCTTATTTATAATAAGCCTACTCTTTGGGGTCTTCTTTCTTGAGGTCATTAAGCCAAGATGAATAGTGAGAGCTAAGAGAGATCAATCAACTTTATGAAAACAAAAATGTTTCTTGAAACTCTATAAGGGGAGATGACCACTTTTCTTTATATATATATGTATATATATGGTGTTGTTTTTATTTATTTTTAAAATTTATTTTCTTTTTATAAAGTTGTTCACAATATTTGATTACATTTAATATTTGAACACTAATCCCACCACTATTACACCTTTCCACCACTATATTTTGAATGTTTCCATCCCAAACCCCAAACCCTGCCCCAAAAGAAGAACCAACATAATTTATTTTGTATTGCTTGTTATGAATAATCTGCTAAAAATGATCTTACGTTTCTTAGAGGAAAGTGTGTGAAGATTGTTGTATTTCACCTAGGAGCTGTTAAGCCCTTCTACAAGAGATTAGTAACATGCTGTTAAAAGTTGAGTCTTGTGTGCTTATATATATATATATATGTATGTATATATGTGATATGTATGTATATATCTGTATAAATATATTTCCCGCTAAGATTGGTTGCCTTTTACTTTAAACCCCATCAAATTGAATGTGGTGTGCTACTCTTGTATATTAGTGGTATAAAATATGAGATGTGGTGAGGCCATGAATGTGGCCACGCAGATGGATGACCACTTTTCTTAGACAGAATATGATGGGCGAGAAATAGCTGAATTCGCTGGTGCATGTTCTCTGCATGTGGAAAGCCTGGTTCTATCCTTGGTTTCACATAATTCCCTGAGAACCTCTTGGCATGACCCCTGAGGACTGAGCTGGGAGAAGCCTCCAACTACCACCCGGTGTGGTTCCCAACCCCCCTCCACATACAAAAACAACCCCCCCATCCTTACTTTTTTTTGTAAGAAAAATATGACACAAGAAGAATGTGACAAAAGCAGAGAAGTTCACAGGCAGTAGCCTTCCACAGTCCTCACTGTCTTTGCAGCAAAAGTCCTGGATCCTTCAACTGCCTTCTGGCATTTTCAATCCCAGCCTGGAAATGAGTCCATGAATGTATTTAGTGTTGAAATTAGGTCCACAAAATACTTGTGCCTTTATGCTTTTGCCCAAGTCTAAACCCAGGGTTTTATGCTTTCCTTTGTCCTACATTTTGAGATCCCGACTCTAATTGTCATCCACAACAAATAAGCATTTCAATCCAGAATTTAAGAATTAACAAGCAAGGGGCTGGAGTGATAGTACAGCAGGGAGGGCGTTTGTCTTGCATGTGGCCGACCCGGGTTTGATCCTCGGCATTCCATATGGTTTTCCAAGCACTGCCAGGAGTGACTCGTGAGTGCAGAGCCAGGAGTAACCCCTGAGCATCACTGGGTGTAACCCAAACAGAGGGAAAAAAAAGGATTAACAAACAAACTTAATGACAGTAGTTAGGTTTTTCCTGAAAAGCAATGCTTTGCTTGAGTATGAGTAAAGATTCACTACTGATAGCTAGCACACAACTTACATGAATACATATCTTATTAGATCCCACCATCTAGAGGACAATACCATGGAAACTCCAGAAATAGACTCACACATAGACTCACACATAAATGGTCATTTGATTTTCAACCAGGGAAAAAAGACAAGTCAACAGAAGAAAGGAAAATGCTTCAAACAAATTCTGCTTAAAAAAAAAATAGGGGTCAGACTGATAGTACAGTGGGAGGGGGGCTTGCCTTGTAAATGGCTGACCAGGGTTCAATCCTTGGCACCTCACATGATGCCTGGAGCCCACCCAGAATGATCTCTGAGCACAGAGCTAGGGATGTGGCCTGAGCACTGTCGGATGTGGTTTCCCAAACAAACATACTAAAACCCAAATTCTGCTGGAACGACTTCATGACCACATAGGGAGAAACAATATTGAACCTTATTTCACACTATGTACTGATTTACTCTTGTTTGTTTGTTTTGGGGCCACATCTGGCAGTGTATAGGGCTTGCTCCTGACTCTGTGCTCTGGAGTAATTCCTGGCAGTGCTCGGAGAAACCATATGTTAGTGCTGGGAATCAAATTGGGGTTTACCATATGCAAGGCAAGTGGCTTACCACCTGAACTACCTCTCTAGCTCAAATGTGCACAAATTTATCTCAAAATGAATGATACACCTAGTTACAAAACAAAAAACTAAAAAGAAAAAAAACAACTTTAGAGTTTAATGGAGATAAAATACATCTTTAATGAGATGCTGAGACTGACTGACATGAAAGAGACAATGAAAAAACTTCATATGATTTAAAATTTTCTTCTCAGGAAGATACTTTGAAGGCCAGAAAGACAGACCAGTAGGTGGAAGAGCCCGTTTCCCATGCAGGAGGTTTGGGTTTGATTCCCAATTCCAAATGAAGTCCCTGGAGCTTTACCAGGAACGGCCCATGAGCACAAAGCCAGGAGTAGCCCCTGAACATCACCAGATGTAGTCTCAAAACAAAAACAAAACCAGAAGGGCCAGGACTGAAAAGATAGTACAGGGGGAAAGGTGCTTGTCTTGCTTGTGGCTGACTCCAGTTTGATTCCTCAGCATGGCCAGGAATGGCTTCTGAGCACAAAGTTGGGGATAACCCTGAACATCACCAGGTATGGCCCCCAACCAAACCATCCACTCCCCCCAAAAAAACCCAAACCACTATCTCTTTACACAGCTCCTTCCAGCCTCATGTCTGTAATCACCGTTTTACTTTTTGTCTCTATGAATGTGTCCATTTCTCTAAGGTAACTCTAATAGGAGGAATAATAACATGTGTATGTTGGTTACTGGTTTAACCTAGAGTAATGCCTCAGCTCTCCTCCATGTTGTAACCTGTGTCAGAATGCCCTGCCTTTTAAAGGCTGAATAAGAATCCAGCATATGTTCGTGCTACATTTTGTGGATCTATTCATCCAGGGTGGAGAGCTGAGTCATTTCTAACTCAGAATGACCAACACTTCTTCCTTCCTAGCTTCGCCTCAGCTCTTGCCAGAATCGCTTTAACAGTATGTTAATTTGCTTCTCTTGCACACCTTTTATCCCAGGTTGCTGTGAAGAGTTTTCTCTAAAGTGATGATACAATCCTTCCATGAACCCTTTACGAACAACTTCAAACTAAAATGGGTCCATATGTCTAATGCTGTTCTGCAATTTGTCTTCTCCCTATTATGCTTTTGGATAACTGGCTAGCAGAAGTTTCTTTTTTTATTTCTTTCTTGTATATTTAGAACCTTGTCACTTTCCCTCCATTGATCCTACTCTGAGTAAGAATAGCTCCTTCTTCCACATAGCAGAAACCCCTTCAAATATCTAAAGATGGATCACAGAATTTTTTTCCCCAGGGCATTCCTCATTCCTCAGAAAACATGGTGACCAGAGCTAGTCTCTGGTTTTGATCTAAGCTGGTCAGTGTCTGAAAATGGGGTGTCTGAAACCCTTGAGGCATCTTCTGTCTTCTGCTGCTCTGCTATGGTAACACAGCATAAAACACGTGACTAAGCTGAGCTCCAATGATGCTACAGTTGATTTAGAATAAATTCAAACATTTAGGGTTTAAAAAATTGTTGTTTTGTGTTTGGGCCACACCCAGTGGAGCTCAGGATGTCTCAAGGGAGCATGTGGTACTGGGGATCGAACTTGGGGGTCTGGCATGCAAGTCATTTCGATCTTTCCTTCTCTTCCCCCCCTCCACTTCCCATATCATTTAATAAACTATTACCATAATTCTGGGTCTCTGAAGAGGGGTGGCTCAAGAAAGAAGGTAGGTAAGGGTTAAAGATAGGAGAGATGTTTTCCTTAGCAACTTTGCCATTTATTAAATGTTTCTTGCTTCTGATAGCAAAAGCAGTTCTTCTCCACACCCACTCTTGCCTTCAGGCCTCCTATCAGTGACTAACCAAACTCTGATGCCTAATAAGCATTGGCTTCTCAATAATCTGCCTTGGCAGTTGCTCTGACACCAGCCCTCCTCCTCGAGCCATCCGTTCTATCCTTGATAGCCACTGAGCCATTGTGGTGAGTGATTAGAAGCAGGAAATTCTGGCAAGTGCCACAAAACACACTCATCCTGGAATGCACTTAATGTAAAAGTATCTGGCAGTTCAAACACAGAGCATTAAGTAAAAGCTTTACCCCTCAAAAAATGTGCAGGGGGAAAAAATGACAACCATTCAGGGGAATGGACCTGGTAGGAATGGACAAAACCCAATCTCCAAGTTTGCTTCTCTCTAACTGAAATGTGAAACTACTACAAGACTTAAATTTTTTTTTTTTAATAAGGGCTTCCCCCAGCAGGGCTGTGCCTCTAGGGTCTCTTCATGCTGCTCCTTCCTGACTGAGGCTTAAGCAAGTAACACTGGGGACCACTCGGGCACCCAGTAGTGTCAGAAGCTTCTTATGATGCCAGGGATGGAACTCAGGGCCTTGAGATTGTGTCAGGCATGAACTCTACCACTTGAGCTAAGGGGGACTCTATAATAAGATTCTGTAATTGAGATAACTCAGGCACTGCCATGCTCACGGCCGCCCTCCACATGCTCAGGCAGAGCCTCATCCATGAGTGAATCCCCAGAAAACAGGTAAGTGGAGCTTTGTGACTGAGAACTCTGGGTTCAACAGGACCGGGAATGGAAATCCTCTGCCCATATCCCCCTGTCTCCGGGAGCTCAGCAGTCATGCCCATAAAGCCACCTCAGGCTGGTGCCAGATAATCTTGTCATCAGCTACCATCCAGATCACATGTCCTTCTCTCCCAGAAGGGAGCATAACATGATGCTCATCATAACCATGACGCCAGACCCCACCAGGCTGTTTCACTCTGGGCTTCCTCACCCCAAAGGAACCAGCTCCAAGAGCCAAAAACCTACCAAACTCAACTGCTGCCATGCTCATGGATGCTTCCTACATGCATGGACCAAGCCTCACCCATGAGTGACCTTATTCCTCGATCACATACCTGCATTTGTGACCACACGACACTTCATAGGACACACCTACCCATACTCTAAGAGTACTGAATCACATTTAATGGGGTAGGAGGAAACCAATCTTAGAGGAAAATATTTTTTTTAAAGATATATATATATATATATATATATATATATATGCACACAAAGCTCAACCTTTAACAAAATGTTAATGATCTCTTATAGAAGGGCTTAATGACCCCTGGGTGAAATACAACAATCTTCACACACTTTTCTAAGGATACTTTTTTTTGCAGCATTTTTAGCGGCTTTTCATAACAAACAATACAAAATATAGTACTTCGGTTCTGCTTTGGGTCAGGGATTGAGGTTTGGAATGGAAACATCTGAAATATGGTGGTGGGAAGGTGTAATGGTGGTGAGATTGGTGTTTGAATATTAAATGTAATCAAATATTGTGAACTACTTTATCACTGTCATCCCGTTGTTCATTGATTTGCTTGAGTGAGCGCAAGTAACATCTCCATTAATCCTAGCCCTGAGATTTTAGCAGCCTCTCTTTACTCATCCTTCCCAATGGTGCTGCATCGGAGGCTCTTTCAGGGTCAGGGGAATGAGACCCATAATTGTTACTGTCTTTGGCATATCGAATACACCATGGGGAGCTTGCCAGGCTCTGTCATGAGGGCAGGATACTCTCGGTAGCTTGCCAGGTTCTCCGAGAGGGAGAACTAGACTATAAGAGGTCATGCCTTATAAAGTTAAAAACTTTTAAAGTTAAAAAAATTTTTTGTTAATAACAAAAAATATTATTTTCATTAATAATAACAAATAATATTGTCATTATTTTGATTTGGGGGCCATACCCACTGGTGCTCAAGACCTTACTTCTGGCTCTGCACTCAGGAGTCACTCCTGGTGGTGCTCGGGGGACCAGGGAAGGAGCCCAGGTTGCCCACATGCAAAGCAAGCGCCCTTACCATTGTGCTCTCTCTGGCTCCTGAAGTCATTCTTTTGAAGCAATGACTGCATTTATAAATTGTACACACGTACGCTACATATGCTGTATGTTTTTCACTGGTCAGGACAAAAAACTTGGAATTACTTCGATGGGTTGGCAAAGCACACAACCAAAAAGTCTTGACTGGATAAGCTAGATTGGATAAGAATTTAAAAAACTTAAGCTTTGGGGCTGGAGTGATAGCACAGTGGGCAGGGCGTTTGCCTTGCACACGGCCGACCCGGGTTTGATTCCCAGCATCCCATATGGTCCGCTGAGCACTGCCAGAAGTAATTCCTGAGTGCAGAGCCAGGAGTACCCCTGTGCTGGGTGTGACCCAAAAAGCAAAAATAAATAAAAAATAAAATAAAAACTTAAGCTTTGAGGGGAAGCTGAGAGAAAAGAGTACAAGTGGTGGCTATCACAATTTGCCTCCAGGTGCCATTTTAGCACACCAACAGCCCTGGCCCAGAGACCCAATTGAATCCCAAAGTGGATTAGTGCCATACAGAGATGTCTCTGGAATCCAACCATTTACAATCTAGAAATTTACATTTACAATCATGGCTGTGCGAGTTCTCATGATATTCAAAGTGAGGAATGGAAAATAAATGATCTAGCGTCTACCCCTGGCAGGTATAAAATAAAAAAAAATAAAATAAAAGATTCTCTAATTGAGTCTCTGAGGGGCCCAGGAGATGACGGGAGCAGGTGCTTTGCAAGCAGAAATCCCAGAAAATATCCACCTAATACCCCAGCAACAAGTTAGGAGCAGTGCTCTCCCCAACACTGCCTGGAGCCCCAAATGACAGCAATAAGAAAGATGACAAAACAAGCCATACATCTTCGTTGGGGGATTTTCAAACGGAAAATCACTGTCAGGAGGATAATTCAACATGGAGGTGAATTACATTGAATCAACATTTGCAACTGAGTCAGGAAAATTCCTCTTTCAGGCAATTTCTTTGAAAATTCGAGTCACTTAAGAGGAAAAAAGTAATTAAACAGGTCTTGATATTTTTGCTAATTGTCAACATCAGTTTGATGGCTTTTAACTCATGGATATTCCTTGCATCAGGCCAATGATCCTCCCTTTTCTAACACACGTGCATGTGAATGCACATACCACAAAAACTCATTTCTGGAGCCTCACATATAATGTTGCTTGTGCTTCACTTAGAAATGCTCTGCTAATATTCCTACATACTAGGAAAGCTCTATTTAGTGCTCAGCCTTCCTTCCCCCATCAATCCTAGAGACCATGAGTTCCCAAGTCGTCTCTCCCTCTCTGCATCCCCCTGCCCCACCGCCAAATAAACTCTGCACTCTTTCTTCCTCCCTTTTAAATATATCCAGGACCTTCGTTCAATGACACAATATACTTGTACAGTAGCACTGTACCAGGCCCTTCTCTTTTCATTCACAGAGAAATACCTCAAATGGTTATTCAACTTATTGCATCTGCAGAATCACTTTTTAAATCACTTTCATTCACCCATAGAAATATATCATCTGGGGGCTGGAGGGAGCGATAGCACAGCGGGTAGGGCATTTGCCTTGCATATGGCCAACCCAGGTTCGATTCCCAGCATCCCATATGGTCCCCCAAGCACCGCCAAGAGTAATTCCTGAGTGCAGAGCCAGGAGTAACCCCTGAGCATTGTTGGGTGTGACCCAAAAATATATATTTATATACATATAAATATATATACTATATATACTGTATATTACTGTATACAGTAATACAGTGATTATATATAATAATATATATGCTTATATAAATTATATGTATATATACATATATATGCACACAAGGCTCAAGGTTTAACAATATGTTACTAATCTCTTATAGAAGGGCTTAATGACTCCTGGGTGAAATATAACAATCTTCACACACTTTCCTCTAAGAAAAATAAGATCAGTTCTAGTGGATTATTCATAACAAGCAATATAAAATAAATTATTTCGGTTCTTCTTTGGGGGCAGGGTTTGGGGTTTGGCATGGAAATATTAGAAATATGGTGGTGGGAAGGTGTAGTGGTGGTAGGATTGGTGTTTGAATATTAAATGTAATCAAATATTGTGAACAACTTTATAAAAATAAAATTAAATTTATAAAATAAAAATTAAAAATTAAAAAAAAGAATAAAGAAATAGGGAGAGATTTCCAGATTCCCAACCCAGGCCTAATTATGGAAAAGGATTTGATTCCAATAATTGTTGACCTTAATATCATAAATCTGAAAAGTGATTTAGGACAGAAAACCAGAAAACTTTTTCCTTGAAGTATGATCAGAGATCATCAACAATCCTGTTTCTTCCAACTATTTCTAACTGAATGACAGGGGTGCCCAGGTCAGAAATGGACCCAATGAATTTCTGTCTTCCAGAGTTTCACTGGGAAAACTCTGATGATCAGTTTTCAAAATGCAGCTTTCACTCATTTTTTTTAATTAATAGTTTATTTTTAATTAGTGAGTCAACGTGAGGGTACAGTTACAGATTTATACATTTTTGTGCTCATGTTTCTCCCTTACAAAGTTTGATAACCCGTCCTTTCACCAGTGCCCATTCTCCACCACCAGTAAACCCAACATCCCTCCCCCCCTCCCCAGTCCCGTCTCCCCCCACCCCACACTGCCACTATGGCAGGGTATTCCCTTTTGTTCTCTCTCTCTGATTAGGTGTTGTGGTTTGCAACAAAGGTGCTGAGTGGCCATTGTGTTCAGTCTCTAGTCTATATTCGGCCCGCATCATCTTTCCCCCACATGACCTCCAGCCACATTTTACTTGGTGTTCCCTTCTCTGAGTTGCCCAGAATGAGAGAACAGCCTCCAAGCCATGGTGACAACCTCCTGGTACTTATTTCTACTATTCTTGGGTGTTAGTCTTATAGTCTATTATTCTATATTCCACAGATGAGTGCAATCTTTCTATGTCTGTCTCTCTCTTTCTGACTCATTTCACTTAGCATGATACTTTCCATGCTGATCCACTTATATGCAAACGTCATGACCTAATTCTTTCTAACAGCTGCATAGTATTCCATTGTATAGATGTACCAAAGTTTCTTCAACCAGTCATCTGTTCTAGGGCACTCGGGTTTTTTCCAGATTCTGGCAAACAGTGTTGCGATGAACATATAAGTGCAGATGTCATTTTGACTATACTTTTTGGCTTTTCTGGGATATATTCCCAGCAGTGGTATTGCTGGGTCAAATGGGAGCTCAACCTCTAGTTTTTTGAGAATCGTCCATATTGTTTTCCAAAAGGGCTGAACTAGCCGACATTCCCACCAGCAGTGTAGAAGGGTCCCTTTCTCCCCACATCCTCTCCAACAGCGGTTGCTTTTGTTCTTTTGGATGTGTGCTAGCCTCTGTGGTGTGAGGTGGTATCTCATGGTTGTTTTGATCTGCATCTCCCTGATGATTAGTGATGTAGAGCACTTTTTCATGTGTCTTTTGGCCATTCGTATCTCTTCCTTGGTAAAGTTTCTGTTCATTTCTTCGCCCCATTTTTTGATGGGGTTGGATGTTTTCTTCTTGTAGAGTTCAACCAGTGCTTTATATACCCTTGATATCAACCCCTTATCTGATGGGTATTGTGTAAATATCCTTTCCCATTCTGTAGATAGTCTTTGTATTCTGGTCGCTGTATCTTTTGCGGTTTCACTCATTTTTTTATCCCTAATTCAATGCTCTTGCTCTTTTCTCCCTCTCCCTCTCTACTCCCTCCCTCCTGCCTCCCCTCCCTCTGTTCTCCCTCCCTCCCTCTCCCTCCCTCTCTTGTGTTAAACTGAATTTCTCCTTGTAGCCTCGTGGTCTGTCCCAATACTGATCTTTTCATTATCACAGGAGGTCTCTAAACCACATTTTAAAACCACAGTACTTTTTTCTTGTTCTCTCAGAAGCACACAGTATGATCAATAATCTTTCATTCATTGCAGACTCCGTTTTCTCCTTTAAAAATTGTAGCTATTAGTCTGAACTTCTCAGAATCATCATACCAAAAACACAATCTTGAGAAATCAGCCCTTTCATTATACTACCTTTAAAGAATTCTGTAATGACTATCCAAAGAGCTCAGGAAACTGCTGAATTCATTAAAGCAAAATTAAACTCTGTGCCCAACCCCTGGGATTTGGTGAATGTGAATCCAGAGTCTGTCTGCCAATCATCCTGGAGTCACTTAAGCACCTTCTACCTGGAAAAGTGAGTTCAATGTTCAAAAAAGGTCATTTGAGGGGGCTGGAGCAATAGCACAGCGGGTAGGATGTTTGCCTTGCACACGGCCGACCCGGGTTCAATTCCCAGCATCCCATATGGTCCTGAGCACCGCCAGGGGTAATTCCTGAGTGCAAAGCCAGGAGTAGCCCTTGTGCATCGCCAGGTGTGACCCCCAAATAAAAGCAAAAAAAAAAAAGTCATTTGATAGTTTTCAGAGTCACCAATGAAATGTAAAAGTCACTATTAATACTAATCCTAGAAGCACTGGTCAGATTACATGTCTTTAAGTTAAATGTATATAAGTAAATTATGGATGTGGATTTTTTTTAGGATATCTCCATGCATTATGACCTTTTCCACCTAAGTTTTGGAATTATCTTCATTTTTCTAGTGCAAAGAATCATCACGTGCCTCAGATCCTTAAGGGGTTTATGGCATCCAGAAAGTCAAAGAATGTCTGTTGTAAAGGAAAGGCAAGATTAAAAGCCAGAGGAAGGGGTCAGGAAGATGGCGCCAAGGGATATTGTGTGTGCAGGACCCGGCTTTGATCCCAGGCACTGCATGGTACCCTGAGGACTTCCAGAAGTGAGCACTGAGCTAAGAGTAGCCAAAACAACAACAAAAATCAAGACATTATTTTTGTCTATCACTATATTAAATCACATATAAATGCAGTCAATAAAAATAGTGAACAACTTCCCCTTCAGTAAACAGCAAGATAAAATATGTCAAGTATTATAAATAACCATAAGTAGTTTTTGAATATAAATATAGGCAATGCTATCCTAGCATTTCAGATAACTACCAACATGTTTTTCCTTTGACATACATAAAACAAATTTATCAGGGAGTGGGAAATTCAAATACAGATTTTCACTAAATTAAAAATTATCATTACACTTAGTTCCACTATTGTCTGAGTAAGAGAAACTTCAATGGCATAATTTAAGGGCAATATTGACTATAAATAATACCACAATTTAACCTAGTGCTTCAATTACAGCATCTCATTTTCCTATATTATATAAGAAAATAAACTTTGTACATGTTTTAAACAGATTGATTAAATGATATACAGTAGAAAACTCCTTTCCTAGCCAAATTTTGCAGCCAAAATGTCAAATTAAGAACTTGAATCTCAGGACCCATTTAGGGCATTATAAGAGTATTTCTCGAATCGTTGAAAAGCATCATTTTTACAAGTCTATTTTGGAAGTGAATTTTAAAAATTAGAAAGCTTGAGTTGGCCATATTGAAAAACCTATCCAGGAGCTGAAGCAATAGTACAGCAGGTAGGGCATTTGCTTTGCATGTGGCAGACCCAGGTTCGATTCCCGGAATCCCATATGGTCCCCCCAGCACCGCCAGGAGCAATTCCTGAGTTCGGAGCCAGGTGGAACCCCTGATCACTGCTGGGTGTCACCCAAAAAGCAAAAATAATTAAACAAAAATAAAAAATCTATCAAATTATTGTGTGCTCCAATTTTCTTTACATTTAAAATTTTACATATCTATTCATTTGACAAATATTTATTGAACCTTTGTGAACTATATGCACTAATATGGGGTGCTAAAGGTATAGCCGTGAACAAAACTGATCCCTTCAAATACATTAATAGTTGTTTTGACAGAAATATTCAGAATAAAAAAAATTATGTCTTTCTGAAGCCTGGTCTAGTTCAGTTCTCTGCTTTCCTCTGTTTGTAAATAAGTTGTGTTCATAGTTTAAAGTATTTTCTTCCAGACTTTCTTTCCATTTACATGTAGCACTGTTGCACTGTCGTCCCGTTGTTCATTGATTTGCTTGAGCAGGTACCAGTAACGTCTCCATTGTGAAACTTGTTGTTACTGTTTTTGGTATATCCAATATGGGGAGCTTGCCAGGCTCTGCTGAGTGGGCAGGATACTCTTGGTAGCTTGCCGGGCTCTCCGAGAGGAACGGAGGAATTGAATTGGGTTGGCTACATGCAAAGCAAACACCCTACCCGATATGCTATCACTCCAGTCATTTACATAAGATACCTTAAATAGGATTTTAAAAATAGCTTTGAGAATCAGTGTGCTAAAGAGGCCAGATAGTATGATGGGTAGGTTGCTTGCCTTGCTTGCTGTCAACTGGGGCTTGGTATCTGGTATCAGATAGAGCTCCACTAGAGTGATCCCTGAGCCAGGAATAATCCCTGATTACCAGTGTTGGGTGTGGCCTCAAATGACAACAACAACACACAAAATACATACTCATTTATTCACTGTTTACTGTGTTTAATGAAATTATTTTTAGTATATTTGCACAATTGTTATAATCAAGTTTTTAAGTAGAACAGGAGGCGGGAGCCACACCTGACAATACTTGTGGGTTATTCCCAGCATGCTGGGGGATTGTGCAGTACTAGAAATGAATCTAGGTCTCCCCATGTGAGGCATATCTACTATTTGAGCTATTTCCCTGAGAAATGTGGATTTCTTCACTATATGTATATCCCAAAATATGTATTCTTATGAAACAATAATTCCACTTAGATTATGGAGATATCTGGATGTATAAATCACTTAGCTTGAAATCACTCTTTTGATTTCGCACAGCTAAGTTTTATAATAACGTCATTACATGAGTGGAATGTGTTATAATTTCATCTCTCTTGTCATGGTCCTTAGTAAAAGGATGCCAAGAGAAAACAATTAGATAGAATTATCAAATTGCATCAAGGCAACAGTTTGCTTTCAGTTGACAGAGATTAACTTCTTTATAGAAAGTCAGAGTGTGAAAATTAATTGAAAGAAGATGCAGGAAAAACCATATATATATACATATATATATATATATATACATATATATATATTTGGGTCACACCTGGCAGTACTCAGGACATACTCCTGGCTTCATGCTCAGTAATTGATCCCTCTGGGTGGGTTTGGGTAACCATTTGGAGTGCCAGGGACCAAACCTGGGTCAGTTGCACTCAAGGCAAATAGCTTATCAGCTGTATTATATTTCTGGCCCCAACAGGAATACATTCCAAAGCACACCAAAACTATCAACATTGAATATCTTGAAATAACACCAAAGGCCAGATAAATAGCTCAGTGGTTTAAATACTCCCTTCTTGGAGAGTGAGGTCCACGGTATTGTCACATGCACCAAGCACAGTCCCAGTAGCTCTGTGGGCTGTGAGCTTGGCTTTGCAAGCAGCGTTTTGCTGCCCTGCAGCCATACGTGTGTGAGCACCGTAACTGAAAGGCCTCAGGTGAGTACTGAAACTAAAGAGATGCTCAGACAGGAAGTATGGGCAGGTGAGCTTGTAGCACCACAACTAAAGTGTGAGACCCCCAGTGAGCAGCACATTCAAGTGCTGGTCTCAGCTCATTAATAGAGTGGAAGAGGCCTGTGAAGTAATATAGGAGGTAAAGTGTCTGTCTTTTAAGCAAACACTTCTCCTGAGCACAGAGGCAGGAACGGTCCCTGAGCACCATTAGGTGTGGCCCAAACCCCAAACAGAAAAGAGAGCATTAATACCTAATAATTATAGACTTTACTATGTGCAGGACATTCTTCTAGAAACATTTTTATTTTCCTTTTTGGGTCACACCTGGAAACGCACAGGGGTTACTCCTGGTTTTTCACTCAGAGATTACTCCTGGCGGTGCTCAGAGGACCATATGGGATGCTGGCAATTGAACTCGGGTCAGCCGGGTGAAAGGCAAACACCCTACCCACTGTACTATTGCTCCAACCCTGTTCTAGAAACTTTTTTAAGTCCTTAAATTCCCATAGTAAGTCCTTTACCTCTTTCATAATTTTTTTGGGGGCAGTGGCATACCCAGTAGTGCTCAGGGCTTACTCCTTGCTCTGTGCTCAGGGATCACTGTTGGTGGGGCTCAGGGACCATTTGGGGTGCTGAGAATTAAATCTGATCTGCTGTGTATAAGGTAAATACCCTAACCTACCATACTATTCCTCCAGCTCCACTTTATTTGCTTTTATCCAAATAATTCCATGATGGATAATCATTATATCCACTTTATGGATGTGGAGACTAAGGCACAAGACATAAGGTGGTTTGTTTCACTAAAGTGAAAAGCTAAAATCAGGCAGAGACAGGTCGTAGGTTCAGGAAGATTGGCTTCAGAACCATGCAGATTGGTTTCTTAAGTAATTTCATGAGCCATGGGACAGGAAAGTGTGTGTGAGCTATGGGAAGAAGGGGAAAATGTAGTGAAAGGGGGTTTAGTATAGACACACATTCCTAGTAAGCACAAATAAACAACAACTCTCACAATGGAGACATTACTGATGCCTGCTCGAGCATATTGATGAACAATGGGATGACAGTGCTACAGAGCTACAGTGCTACTATTATTATTATTATTACTATTATTATTATATTGCAGCCAAAGCTTAGTATAGCAGGTAGGGCATTTGCCTTGCATGTGAGCCCTGTCAGGAGTGATCCCTGAGCACAGAGCCAGGAGTAAGCTCTGAGCATTGCCAGGTGTGACCTCCAAACAAAATAAACAAATTAGTATTCTATTCTGTTGTGTTATATCCTATATCTTGGGGAGAATATACTTTTGCTGGTAGAAAAGTGGACTTTCTGTTTTCAGTGTAAGCAATTAGTGCATTAACTGCCTTCAGTGGCTGCTTCCGTTCACAGGAGCCGATGCTACAAAGCTCTATGGGAGGAGCTTGTAGGTGCAGTGCAGGAACTGCAAAGGGAAAAGAGAACTTACAGCAGGAAAAACAACAGTCAAGGAACTCCATAG
This sequence comes from Sorex araneus, assembly GCF_027595985.1. NCBI lineage: Eukaryota > Metazoa > Chordata > Mammalia > Eulipotyphla > Soricidae > Sorex > Sorex araneus. The sequence goes on along the minus strand of NC_073302.1, from coordinate 238,828,562 downwards.
ATCAGTGCTTCAGGAGAGCCAGGGGAGATCAATAAGATTTGGAGGCCTTGAGTAAGCCTTTCAGGAAGGAGACCTGAGACCCAGGTTGTTTACGTTTGAGTCATCTCATATGCCCTTTGAGAAGTGTGGGTTCTACCTACTCGAAAGTCTGGAGCCACTAGATGGTAGGGCGGATGGGGACCGTCCTGGTGGTAGTGCAGTGACGATGCTGTACTCAAGCTCTCTGGCCCCGCCTGCCATGCACGCAGCATCTAAACTGTGTTCTTGCTAGTGGGTTTTCTATATTTTAATTCATCATGTTACCCATCTTCAGGTTTTTCACTTGCAGTGTAATCACAATTGAAAATAATCTTTGGGGGGCTGGAGTGATAGCACAGCGCATAGGGTGTTTGCCTTGCATGCGGTCTACTGGGTTCGAATCCCAGCATCCCATATAGTCCTCTGAGCACCGCCAGGGGTAATTCCTGAGTGCAGAGCCAGGAGTGACCCCTGTGCATCACCAAGTGTGACCCAAAAAGCAAAAATAAATAAATAATCTTTGGTATCAAAAATTTGTTTGGGTGCTTAATATCCTTAAGCTTCTTTATAGTGCTAGAGAAGCTCTGGTCACTTTAGAAATCCATAAAGAAGCTGGTCAAAAGGGAATGATTTCATTTAGAAAACCCAAGGGATAACCTTTTTTTTTGTTTGTCACTGGGGCCACACCTAGCAGTGCTCAGGACTTACTGGGTTGGCCACATACAAGGCAAATGTACTTCCTGCTGTACTTATCACTTCAGTCCCCATGGGGTATTTTTAAAACAAGTCATATTGAAGTCCTAGCTGGGTAGGAAGAAAGGCTTAGACCTGTGTAATGTCACCTCAGATTTAAATAGCATCTTCTAGGGCCGGGAGATTGCTCAAAGGGTTGGACCATTTGCTTTGCCTGTGGAAGGTCCAGGTTATATTCCTGGCACTGGCTGGTCCTCTGAGAATAGTCCCCAAGCCAATAGCTCCTGACCACCTCCAGGTGTGGTCTCAAACAAACAGAAAAATAGCATTTTCCTTGCAACTAAGGATTTACTTTTTCACACAACAGCCTCGAGATCAAGGAAGAGGTCTATTTTGCTCAGACAGAAGGAATAGAGTTGTAGACCAAGGAGAAGGGAAATCTTGCCAGGTTCTTTTTTTTTTTTTTTTTACATTTATTGCCTTTATTTTTTATTTTTATTTTTTTAAATTTTATTTTATCACCATGTGGAAAGTTACAAAGTTCTCAGGTTTATGTCTCAGTTATACCGTATTCAAACACCATCCCTTCACCAGTGCCCATATTCCACCACCAAAATCCCCAGTATACCCCCCGTCCCCCACCCCAACTGTATAACTGATGAATTTCACTTCATTTTCTCTTCACCTTGATTACGTTCCATATTTCAACACAAAACTCATTATTGTTGTGGGAGTTATACCCCCAAACAAGATAACCCTATTAAGGAAGCATTTGATAATTAGTTTTCCATTAAAAGATTGTATGTTTTCAGGTTTTAGAAAAGGTCGCGCCGCCGCTAAGGCCACGCGGCTCGGATGTGTCCCAGTCTCGAATCCCGGAGCCGTGTTAGTTGCTGCTCAGTGTCGCCAGGGCTCCATCTGGAGAAGGTGTTGTGGCTGCACCTCCTCCTTCCTCTTGCCAGGTTCTTAAAGGAGAGACTCAATCCAGCCATGCGGCTATGAGGCAGTTTCTGATTTTGTTTTTCTTTTGTGTCACATTCAGCGATGCACAGGGTTACTCATGGCTCTGCACTCAAGAATTACCCCTGCCGGTGCTCAGGGGACCGTATAGGAGGCTGAAAATCGAACCCAGGTCGGCCACGTGCAAGGACAACACCCTACCCGCTGTGCTATCACTTCAGCCCCTTCTGAATTTTTTTTTTTTTTTTTTTTTTTTTTGCTTTTTGGGTCACACCCAGCGATGCACAGGGGTTACTCCTGGCTCATGCACTCAGGAATTACTCCTGGCGGTGGTCGGGGGACCATATGGGATGCTGGGAATTGAACCTGAGTCGTGCAAGGCAAACGCCCTACCCGCTGTGCTATCGCTCCAGCCCCTTCTGAAAATTTTAAATGCTGGCTCCAACGTGTCCATTCACATTAACTGGCACACATGTAGCATTAGTATAAATTCACTGCATTTTCAAAACCAGCTCCTTGGGGATGGGGGTTGTTGGACTACACCTGGTGCTGGTGCTCAGGGCAGGGCTGGGCTGGGTGGCACGCAAGGCAAGCACCTTAGCAGCAGGACAATCTTGCCAGCTTTTCTTCTTTCAGCGTTTTCTTATTGCAAAACGGCAAACGTGGAAAAGCGTAGGGAAGATTTCCTCGCAGGCTGGACTGAAAGAAGCCTCCTCCTCCTCCTCCTCCTCCTCCTCCTCCTCCTCCTCCTCCTCCTCCTCCTCCTCCTCCTCCTCCTCCTCCTCCTCCTCCTCCTCCTCCTCCTCCTCCTCCTCCTCCTCCTCCTCCTCCTCCTCCTCCTCCTCCTCCTCCTCCTCCTCCTCCTCCTCCTCCTCCTCCTCCTCCTCCTCCTCCTCCCTGGAACTGTCATTTGGACCCCAGTCACTTCAGCCACTTCCACCGGGAGAGTCCTTTTAGAGCACAGCCCGATTAATTTTTTTCGTTTGTTTTTGGGCCACACACCTGGTGATGCTCAGGGGTTACTCCTGACTCTGCACTCAGGATTACTCCTGGCGGTGCTCAGAGGACCTATACGGGTGCTGAGGATCGAACCCTCCGTAGTTCGTGCCCTACTCGCTCTCTGTGGCTCCGAGCCCCCTGCAGCCTGCTTTTCGGATGCCACCTTCTTCTTGTTCTTCTCGCACTGCAGACCCCCCGGGAGGAATCAGAGGACCACGGGGTCTAGGGTCTGAGGCGAGGAGAGGATAGCCTGCGCAGACAGCATCCAAACCGGCTAGCAGAGGGAACAGAGCGCGTCGCCCGGTTGCTCAGGACTCAGCAGGAGGTGGCAGAGGCGGCGTCACCCCGGACGTGGGGGGCGGCCGAAGCTGCAGCGCCAGCCCGGCCGCTGACCCGCGACAGGAGGGGCCAGCGACGCGGGAGCCTCCCCTCGGGCGGAGCCGCGGGCGCCCAGCTGCCCCGGGAGCGGTCCGCGGGGAGACGCGGCCCCGCAGCGCCCGAGCGCGGCGCTGGCGAGTCCGTCCCTCCTGGGCGAGCGCATGCTCAGCGGAGTCGTGCTCGCACCAGCCCCCTCGCCCCTCGGTATCTTTATTTTCCTACTTGGACTCTGGGGTCCCTGTGTTCTTTTTTAAAGACTTTTTTTTTAATATTAAGGAACCGTGATTTACTAAATGATTGGTAGCTGAGTTTTAGGCATATGTTCACAATTGTTCTAGCACCAATTCCGCCACCGATGTCAACCTCCATCAGTGTCCCCAGGTTCCCTCTTGCTCCTCCAGCCTGCCACTGTGACACGCACGTTTAAAATTTGGTGCTTGTAGCGTGGGTCTCGTGCTTTCAGTGTTATTGGTTTTTTTTTTTGTTGTTGATTTTTGTTTGGTTGGTTTGGGGGCCAGACCCAGCTGTGCTAAGGCCGTACTCCTGGCTCTGCACTCAGGGATCACCCCTGGCAGGCTCAGGAGACCCTATAGGGTGCCAGGGATTGAACCCTGCTCGGCCACATGCAAGGTAAAGGCCCTCCCTGCTGGACTATTGCTCCATCCCTCCTTGACTGTGTGTTTCGGATATCGAGCTCTGTCACTCCCCCACATTATCGATGTGCCTGAGACCCCGAAGCCCTGCATCTCCCCTTCTTGCTTCCCTTCCTCATCTTCTTATACCTCTTCTTGAGTTCTTTCCTTCTCCTCCCTACACTTCGAGCTCACCAGTGACCAAGGCATACCCCCTTCACCATACTGCAGTCCCTCATCTAGTTATTCTATATACCACAGACAACTGAGCTCATTCTGTTTGTCCTTCTGGCTTACTTCATTCAACATGATTCTTTCAGTGTCATTCAGGGTGCAGCAAACTGCATAATGTCTTCTCTCCTTGCAGCTGCGTTGTATTCTGTTGTGTATCTGTACCACACCTCCATGGCCCACTTATTTGTCACTGGACATTTGGGTGCAGCCACATGCACATCTGTACCTCCGGGACCCTACCAGGATATGTACCTCTTGCTCCTGGGCCAGGGGACTCACGTTTTTCTCCTTCTCCTATGTCAGTCTGCTTCCTCGCTGGCCCTCCCATGCTCTTTCGGTTCTCCTTTGCCTCCCTGGATGGTTCATTGGCTCTCTTCCTCCAGGAGAGCCTCCAGGTTTGGGTGCGTGTCAGCAGGGACCTGGCCTCAGGCTGATATCTTATTTCTCTCTAATTCTTGCTTCACTAAGCAGTCATTCAGATGTCATTCAGTCATGCACGGAAATGTTTGTGAGGAAATAGGAGGAATAGAACATTGAGCAAAAGCCAAAGTAACTCCTTCCAGGAGAGCGTACAGGGGAAAGAACTTGCTTTGCATGCTTACACTCTGAGTTCAAACCAGAATACTCTGAGCCCTCTAGGAGTGGTCCCTAAGCACAGAGCCAGGAGTAAGCTCTGAGCATGGTCAGGTGTGTCCAAAAGAACAACAACAAATACGGTGATTCTATCTATGGGGCCTTGCTTCATCAACAGTAGGTCCAATAACCTATTAAAATTTTGTTTTGAAATAAATTTTTAATGATTTACTTTCGATATTTGATTTGCTTGGAACTTTCTCAGGTGAACAGTAGTTGAGTGGGGAAACAATTTAAGAAACCCTGCACTAGGAAAGTGTTCCCCTCAAAGAAGGCCAGTAGCCTTACTTACCATTATTATTTTTTTTTTTTTTTTGCTTTTTGGGTCACACCCGGCGATGCACAGGGGTTACTCCTGGCTCATGCACTCAGGAATTACTCCTGGCTATGCTCAGGGGACCATATGGGATGCTGGGAATCGAACCCGGGTAGGCCGAGTGCAAGGCAAACGCCCTACCCGCTGTGCTATTGCTCCAGCCCCTATTTCTTTCTTTTTTTTTTTTTTTAAGGCAGGCACACCTGGCAGTGCTCTAGGGCTACTCTTGGCGGAGTAAGGGTGTAGGGTGTGGGGTGTGTGCTTCTGGCTGTGCTCCAGGGACCATGTGGTACCAGAAATTGAATCTAGGTCTCTCACATGAAGCCAGCACTCAGCTCATTGAGTCTGCAGTCTATTTACTATTTGGTCTTTGTCTGCTGGTTTGGGTTTTTGGGCTACACTCAGCAGTCCTCTGGGCTTACTCCTGGCTCTGTGTTCAGGGATAATGCCTGGTGGTGCTTGGGGGATCATGTGCTGTGCCAGGGACCTATTCTGGGTTATAGTGAGCAAGGCGAGCACATTTCCTTCTTTACTACCTCTCCTATTTACTCTAGATAGAATGATTCTTAGCACGTTCAAGAGAAAAATCCACATCCTGTTCCTCCAGAATGGCATGCCAGGCCTTTCCCGCAGTCTAAATTCCTTTCTTACTGTTTGCCACTCATCAGCATGTACTTCCCACTGCCGCAAGAACTTTTCCAAGCTCTGAGTTCTCTAGGCTGTGTCTGCTCTCCCTCGCCTGGAATTCCTGCTCCTCATCAAGCTGCCCATTTCCTGCTGGTCCTTCCAGACCTAGTGTGTCCATTAGCATCACCAGCCGATGCTGTCTTCTCCACCAGTCTGGAAGCTTCCTGGAAGCAAGAACCTCCTCTGCATCCCTGTCTCCCTAGCAATGAGCCCAATGTTAAGCACATAGAAATGCCTCAGTCAGTGTTTGGTGAAACAATCAAGTGAGGGAATGAAGTATCTAGTTCCTTGAGTCTCTGCCATAGCAGACACACAAATAAACTGAGTTTCCATACAAATTTCTGTGGTTTGAGGAAGACTAACTCTGCAATTGGGAATTTTGAAGCCCCAACAAGAATTTCAGGAAACAACACTACGTTACTTTGCTGATAGTAAGCAAATTTCTAGCAAAAGGAAAATTCACCCCATCCCACTTCTGTTTCACTTTTGAGTTAAAGTGGCTACATGTCTTGATGTACCTGAGTTCCCATTCATCTATTAACAAAGCCAGAACTTTCACAGGCAGACTGGCCATGACTTTGAGCCATCTGTCTCATCTCATACTGTGTAAGAACATTCAAAACAGAACATAAAAGCCTTCTTTAATATTCCCAGTCTAATATTTTGGGGTATCATCATCACACCCCCAAAATAAACTTTAATCCAGGAAAGTGGTTTTTAAACCACAGTTTTATGGAACTTTAAATTATGGATTCCACGTTTAATCTCCTCCCATTTCACATTGACTTTTTCTCAACAGTCCATTTTTCTCCCTGCCTTTTATTTTGACAATCTGGCTGTACTAGATGGAAGTTTTCTACTCATATTTGATTTTGCTCTTGGACTTCTCTCCATTTCTCCTCCTTCTCACTCTTCTAGTGGAGATATCTGTTTCTTCTCTTGCTTGCTAGTCACTCGCTCCACTTGTAGAAATCCAACCCCATAACAGCGTCACCGTTCTGTCCCACATGTCTTCCTGTCTCCACTCCTGATTTGACACGTCTTTCATATCCAAGCTACAATTATGAATTAATATTATAATCTGAGGGGTATTTTTACTATACATTTTTGTTTTGTTTAGGGACTACAAGCAGTGGTGCTCCAGGCTTATGCCTGGCTCTGTGCTCAGAGATCATTTCTGGCAGGACTCAGGGGTTCATATGGGGTGCTAAGAACTGAACCTGGGTTGGCTGTGTGTGAGGCAAATACCTTGTTCACTGTACTATCTTTCCACACCCTCCCCACTGAATAATCTGTTTGGACTCAGAACCCAGATATCAAGACTGATTCATATTAAGACTTATCAAGGCATATTTCTATTCAGCTCCTGACTTTTGCTTAGGGATATGATGAAAAGATAATGGACCACCATAGCCGTGCCTTACAGGCCCTATGTCAGGTTGTTCCATTTGGGTCAACCCAGAGGAGGGTGGGTGAGGCCCCTCCCCACCCCAATGGAGCCAGCCCCATCAGCCAAAAACCTCCAGAATTCAACCACCGTGTTGCTCACAGCCGTTCCCCACACGCTTGGGTTGAGCTCACCCATGAGTGATTCTGCAGAACACCCAGGTATGCAGGACTTGTGACTGAAAACTCCAGGTTCAATGGAATCGGGAATGGGTGACCACTGCCCATGTCTCCCCACATTTCCGGCACCTTGGCAGTCACACCCACAGCTACCTCTGACTGGTGCCAGATAATCTCATCAACGGTCATGATCCAGAGACTCATTGTCCTCTCTTGGAAGAGAGCATAAAACGACTTGCCATAGCCATGCTGCTGGACTCTGAGCCAGGCTGCTTCATTCAGGGAAACCCAGAGGTGGGCAGGTAAGGCCCTCCCAATCCAAAGGAGCCAGCCTAGGCAGCCAAAAACCTCCAGAACTCAACTGCTGTCATGGCTGCTCTCCTACACACTCAGGTCAAGCCCCACCCTTGAGTGGATCTATTCCTGGGACACCGGGCTGTATCTCGCACTTCACACCACAAAATTCCAAGAGGAAAGCACCACATTTGATGGGGTTTAAAGTAGAAGGCAACCAATATTAGGGGGAAATATATTTATACATATATATTTATATACACAAATATATTTATACATACATACATATTTATACACAAATATATTTATACATGTATACATATGGATATGCATATATGTATAAATACACATGCAAATATATGTATATATGTGTGTATACATACATACATACATATGTATATATATAAGCACACAAGACTCAACCTTTAACAACATGTTAGTAATCTCTTATAGAAGATCTTAATGACTCCTGGGTGAAATACAACAATCTTCACACACTTTCCTCTAAGAAACCTTTCTTGGAGGTTTCTTAGTGGGTTTTTCATAACAACAATTCAAAATAACTTATTTTGGTTCTGCTTTGAGGTTAGGAGTTGGGGTTCAGAATGGAAACATCTGAAATATGATGGTGGAAAGGTGTAATGGGTGGGATTGGTGTTCAAATATTAAATGCAATCAAATATTGTGAACAACTTCATAAAAATAAAATTAAAATAAAAAGATAATGGAGAAATATTAATGCAAAATTCTGACTGGGAGGACCTTGCTAAGCTGTTAACTGAGATAATGTGCTGATACTATAGTGATGAAATAGCAGCACTACTTTCAATTTGTTTAGAATGTTTCAGTGATTTTTGGGCCTATTGGCATTCATTTGAATCCAGATAATCCTGTGATAAAGAAATATCTTCTCCATTTCCCACAAGGAGAATCTGAAGCTCAGAATTGTTACATGTCTTCATTCAGATTTCTTTAGGTCTTCCAGCCTATTCTGGGTTTTATATCTCACTCATGAGTAATCCCAAACCACTTTCATACCTGAGCAAATTTTATGTAATATCACCTTCTTGTCCATTTCATCGGGGTATCACACAGGCAGCTGGGCTTCAGGGAGTGAGAACCAGAAGGACAGTTAGGTATGATTCCTCCACCTTCAGAGAGGAATGGTGTACTCAGCTGGAAATCTAGAATCCCAGCGCCAGGGTATACAGGTAACACATAACAGGATCGGGGCTGGAGCGATAGCACAGTGGGTAGGGCATTTGCCTTGCACACGGCTGACCCGGGTTCAATTCCCAGCATCCCGTATGGTCCCCTGAGCATCGCCAGGAGTAATTCCTGAATGCATGAGCCAGGAGTAACCCCTGTGCAACACCGGGTGTGACCCAAAAAGAAAAAAACAAAATAACCCAAAAAAACCCAAAACACACTAACAGGACCCTAATAGTTATGGCGCACAAGTTATTTTTATTATTTATTGTCTCCCAAATGGGGCTCAAGAGGCCTGGGGGCCTCTTACAGCAATTCTCAGCAAACCAGACATGGTGCTGTTCAGACTTTGAGGTGCTAGGTATCACTTCGGTCACCCCAGCAATGTTTTGGGGTCCTCTAGGGCTGTGCCTGGTGATGCTCAGGAAACCTGGTGCTGGGTACTGAACTGAGGTTGTTGAGTTGCCAGGTAGGCTTCTCCATCCCTGAACATTCTCTTTGGCCTCTCCAAGAGTGATTTAGCAAATGAGTGAATGAGAGAGGGGGAAGCCAACTCTTCCCTCACCCACATCTACAAGATTAATTGGTCATAAAGTACAGCTATTTCTACAGCATAAATTGCTCTCAGATTATTTCCCCCTTTATAATCGCCACAATGCCTCCCTTGCTGGATTGTGTCAAGGCTAAAATGAGATGAATCCCCATAAAAGTATCTTTGCAAAAAATAAACCTCTGGGAAAAACAGGAAAAAATGTATCTCTCTAGAATCTGTTGCTAAACTTACTAGCCCCAGTTTGCCTATTTCTTTTTTTTTTTTTTTACAGTGATACAGGGATTATTTCACTTTTTATTTTATTTTTTTTAAATTTATTTATTAGTGAGTCACAGTGAGGGTACAGTTACAGATTTATACATTTTCGTGCTCATGTTTCCCTCATACAAAGTTCAAGAACACATCCCTTCACCAGTGCCCATTCTCCACCACCAATAAACCCAGCATCCCTCCCAACCATTCCCCCCCTCCCCTCCCCGCCCCCCACTGTGGCAGGGTCTTCCCTTTTGTTCTCTCTCTCTAATTAGGTGTTGTGATTTGCAATAAAGGTGTTGAGTGGCCATTGTATTCAGTCTCTAGTCTACATTCAGCACACTTCACCCTTCTCGGCATGGCCTCCAACCACATTTTACTTGGTGTTCCCTTCTCTATCTGAGCTACCTTTTTCCCAGAATGTGAGGCCAGCTTCTAAGCCATGGAGTCAACCTCCTGGTACTTATTTCTATTATTCTTGGGTGTTAGTCTCCTACACTGTTATTCTATATTCCACAGATGAGTGCAATCTTTCTATGTCTGTCTCTCTCTTTCTGACTCATTTCACTTAGCATGATACTTTCCATGCCGATTTACTTATATGCAAAGTTCATGACCTCATTTTTTCTAACAGCTGCATAGTATCCCATTGTATAGATGTACCAAAGTTTCTTCAACCAGTCATCTGTTCTAGGGCACTCTGGTTTTTTCCAGATTCTGGCTATTGTAAATAATGCTGCGATGAACATATGAGTGCAGATGTCATTTCGACTATACTTTTTTGCTTCTCTGGGATATATTCCCAGCAGTGGTATTGCTGGGTCAAATGGGAGCTCAATTTCTAATTTTTTGAGAATCGTCCATATTGTTTTCCAAAAGGGCTGAACCAGTTTGCATTCCCACCAGCAGTGTAGAAGGGTCCCTTTCTCTCCACATCCTCTCCAACAGAGGTTGCTTTTGTTCTTTTGGATGTGTGCTAGTCTCTGTGGTGTGAGGTGGTATCTCATGCTTGTTTTGATCTGCATCTCCCTGATGATTAGTGATGTAGAGCACTTTTTTATGTGCCTTTTGGCCATTCGTATCTCTTCCTTGGGAAAGTTTCTGTTCATTTCTTCGCCCCATTTTTTGATGGGGTTGGATGTTTTCTTCTTGTAGAGTCCAACCAGTGCTTTATATACCATTGATATCAACCCCTTATCTGATGGGTATTGTGTAAATATCCTTTCCCATTCTGTAGATAGTCTTTGTATTCTGGTCACTGTATCTAAACAATCCGAAAGGTCAATGAAACCAAGAGCTGGTTCTTTGAGAAAATAAACAAGATTGACAAACCACTAGCAAGACTCACAAAGAAAGAGAGAGAGAGAGAACCCTAATAAGTCGAATCAGGAATGAAAAGGGGGACATCAGAACAGAAATCAACGAAGTTCAAAAGATTGTCAGAGACTACTTCGAAAGCCTATATGCCACGAAACAAGAGAACCTAAAAGAAATGGATGAATTCCTTGATTCCTACAATCTCCCAAGACTGAACAAAGAAGACTTGGAATACCTGAATAGACCCATTAATATTAAGGAAATTGAAACTGTAATAAAAAATATCCCCAAAAATAAAAGCCCAGGTCCAGACAGATTCACTGGCAAATTCTTCCAAACGTTTAAAGAAGACCTGTTGCCAGTTCTCCTCAAGCTTTTCCAGGAAATTGAAAAAACAGGAACTCTCCCAAACAGTTTCTATGAAGCACACATCTCCCTAATACCAAAAGGAAACAAAGACACCACTAAGAAAGAAAATTATAGACCAATATCCCTGATGAACACTGATGCGAAGATCCTCAACAAAATATTAGCAAATAGGATCCAACAACTCATCAAGAAGATCATACACTATGACCAAGTGGGATTCATCCCAGGGATACAAGGATGGTTTAACATTCGGAAATCAATCAACATAATCCATCATATCAACAAAAGTAAAGATAAAAACCATATGATCATATCAATAGATGCAGAGAAAGCATTTGACAAGATCCAGCATCCGTTCATGATGAAAACCCTCACCAAAATGGGTTTTGGAGGAACTTTCCTCAAGATAGTCAAAGCCATCTACCACAAGCCTACGGCAAGCATTATTCTCAATGGGGAAAAACTAAGTGCCTTTCCTCTAAGATCAGGCACAAGACAAGGATGCCCACTCTCACCACTTCTCTTCAATATAGTACTGGAAGTACTTGCGATAGCCATTAGACAAGAAAAAGAGATTAAGGGCATCCAGATAGGAAAGGAAGAAATCAAACTCTCACTATTTGCAGACGATATTATACTATACCTGGAGAAGCCTAAAGCCTCTACAAAGAAACTCTTAGAAACAATAGACTTATATAGTACAGTTGCAGGCTACAAAATCAACATCCAAAAATCCATGGCCTTCCCGTGTACTCGGTGGTGCGGGGCAAGGGGGAAAAAGAAAAGTTATGTAACAAACAGCGGGACTTAATATCTCTATATTCTTAGCAATGGAGAACTATCAAATGCCTCCTTGGCAATAGGACTGTCTTTTTCTTTTTTGGGGGAAACCCCAGCAACGGTAGTGAGTAGTGTGTTGAAACATGGAATGTAATCGAGATAAGTGTAAACGAAGTGAAACTTATCACGTACAAGGGTAGGGACTGGGGAGGTGGGAGGGGGTGGCAGATATACTGGGGGGGTTGGTGATGGAAGATGGGCACTGGTGAAGGGAAGGGTGTTTGAGTATTGTATAACTGACATAATCCTGAGAATTTTGTAACCCTCCACTTGGTGATTCAATAAAAAAAAAAATTAAAAAAAAAATCCATGGCCTTCCTATATACAAACAATGAGGCAGAAGAAAGGGACATGAAAAAAGCAATCCCATTCACAATCGTGCCCCAGAAAATCAAGTACCTTGGAATCAGCCTAACCAAGGAAGTAAAAGACCTCTACAAAGAAAAATATAAAATGCTACTCTATGAAATAAAAGAGGACATGAGGAAATGGAAACATATACCCTGCTCATGGATAGGGAGAATCAATGTTGTCAAAATGACAATACTCCCCAAAGCATTATACAGATTCAACGCGATCCCTATAAGGATACCCATGACATTCTTCAAAGAAATGGATCAAGCAATCATAAAATTCATATGGAACAACAAACGTCCACGGATAGCTAAAACAATTCTTGGGAAAAAGATGATGGGAGGCATCACCCTCCCCAACCTCAAACTTTGCTATAAAGCGGTAACAATTAAAACAGCATGGTACCGGAACAAAGGCAGAGCTGAAGACCAATGGAACAGGGTGGAATATCCCTACACACAACCCCAAATATATGATCATCTAATCTTTGATAAGGGAGCAAGAGATGTGAAGTGGAGCAAGGAAAGCCTCTTTAACAAATGGTGCTGGCACAACTGGACAACCACATGCAAAAGAATGGGCTTAGACCTCGACCTGACACCATGCACAAAAGTCAGATCAAAATGAATTAAAGACCTCAACATTAGACCACAAACCATAAGGTACATTGAAGACAAGGTCGGCAAAACCCTCCATGATATTGAAGATAAAGGTATCTTCAAAGATGACATGCAACTGGCCAGTTTGCCTATTTCTTTTCAGTGATGTCATCTCTGTGCTCCCCACCATGTCTCTGTCGTCTCTCGTTTTCGAGGTTCATCACTCAGTTTGTATGTGAATACCGCCTAGCTTAACACACCTGCTTAGCAACTCAGTTATGGGCCCATTAGATGTTGTTTGATGCTTCTTACTTCCATACAGCGATATTTAGCTCCTGAGCAGTCTGCTCAGCTACTCAAAAAAGGACTTGTCATCCTCCTTCAGTACTCAACAGTGCCTCGCCACACACCTTGCATTTTGTAGGCATATAGTAAGTGCTTAATAAGTGCTTCTTGATTGAGAAATCAATTCTCCATACCCATTCTCCTGAGTGTCTCCTAGATGTAAATGTCTATTGCTCATTCTTCAAAATGTACTGTTTATATCAGAAATGCAGCTTAAGAGGGATAAGAAAGGAAAGGAGTTGTAACTTGCCCACAGGCTGGAACTTTGAAGCAGCTTCTCTTCCTATTAAAGGTACTATATGAAGCAGGTGCGGGGGGGGGGTGTCCACCTCTCATGGACTGTTCCTCACCCTTAAATAATAGTCTTTCAGATATAGGTATAGTTGTTTATAAATGTATACCTAAAACATTTTAGTTAAAATAATCCAAGCACTGTCATTAACAGTTTGATTTTAAAAAATCTACATATGTTTTCCTCCTTGTTATTTGCTCAGCCATCAGCCAACAAGCTCTGTTGCTTTTTGCTTGGAAGTGATTTCCATGTGGCATTCCCTAGTTCATGATTCTCAAACAGTCTCACCATTATAGTCCTGGCTATGTTTATGCTAATTCCACTGTCTCTTGGCTTTGGTTTTGCCCCTCCGCTCAGCCCAGATGGACTTCCACAAACTGGATTTCATCCAGCCACCCGTCTGCCCTCAAGCCCACCTCCAGGCTTTCCCTAACTCACATTCTGGAACCAGAGACTTTCACATCTTGGTCTACCATCTCTGACTCTCCCTGACAGGGTCACTGTGCCTTCAGTCTCTGCGAAACTGGCCCTTACCGTTTTACCTGGTGAGAGCTCTGTACAGTAGCAGTAATTGTCAGGAATATAGCAAGAGAGAACCAGTGACCCCAAAGCCTGGTGACTCCCCAGTTCTAATTTTTTAAAAAGGACAAGGGCAGTTATCAGGGAAGGAGGATTAAAAACTGATTGTGTTTGACAAGCCATGACTACAGGAGAATTGGGAAAGGGGTTGAAAAGGGAGTTAAGGGATCAGAAAAGATATTACAGTCTGGTCCTCCCCCCACCTTTACTGGGGAGTAGGGCTGTCAGGATTGCTCTGCTGTGTGCTGTGTCTCTGTGTGTGTGTGTGCACGTGCGTATGTATTGCAGGGTAGAGTGTCTGTACTGTAGAGTGGTGTGTATGTTGTGTAATTGTGTGTGTACTACAGGGTAGAGAGGTGTTCTGTAGGGTGATGTGTGTTGTGTGTTATGTGTGAGTGTGTGTGTACTACAGGGTGGTGTGTGTGTACTATAGAGTTGTGTCTGTTATGTATATGTGTGTGAGTGTGTGTACTGCAGTGCGATGCGTGTACAGGTGGTGTGTGTTGTATATTTGTGTGTGAGTGTGTGTATTCCAGTGTGGTGTGTGTGTACTGCAGTGTGGTGTGTGTGTACTGTAGAGTAGTGTATGTGTTGTATATTTGTGTTTGAGTTAGTGTGTTTGTGTACTGCAGGGTGATGTGTATGTGTACTGTAGGGTGGTGTGTGTGGTGTGTATTTGTGTGTGTGTACTTTAGGGTGGTGTGTGTTGTGTATTTGTATGTGTATATGTGTGTACTGTAGAGTGGTATGTATTGTATATTTGTGTGTGAGTGTGTTTGTGTGTACTGCAGGGTGGTGTGTGTGTGTACTGTAGGGTGATGTGTGCTATGTATTTGTGTGTGAGTATGTGTGTGTACTGCAGGGTGGTGTGTGTGTACTGTAGGGTGGTGTGTATGTTGTGTATTTTGTATATGTATGTATGTGTGTTTGTACTGTAGGGTGGTGTGTGTGTTGTGTATTTGTGTGTGTGTATACTATAGGGCACTGAAGATTACCGAAGGAGGATGACACGTCCTTTTCTTTAGGAGATTTACAGATTTCTCAGGAGCTGTATCTTGCTGTATGGAAGCAAGAAGCACCAGGGACTCAAGTCCTCCTGGAGACCTCTTCCCGGCTCCCGCCCATCTGCTAAGGTCAACCAGACAGTCTGCCTGTGTGTAGTCTGACTCTGATGCAGGAGACTGCGGAGCCCCTGAAGCAGCCCCTTCCCTAGTTCATGATTCCAGAGCAACCTTCTAGCTGTGTGGTTTTCCACAGAGTGAATCCTGGTCAGCCAGGCAAGCTGCCAAGTCTAAATTCCCCTGCAAATCAAAGCATTGCCTTCAGGTGTATGCGTTATGTGTGCATAAGCCGTCTGGGTGAGCTTGGCTAATGTGAGGTCACAGCCCAGAAATAGAGCCACTTCCCCGCCAACAATAATAATGAGAGTTAACTGATACGAGAAAGCAAACTTGGAAATGTAGAGAACTTCAGCTTACAGAGACCATCCAAGGGCAAGCATGCTCTCGGCAGACCTTATGGTGGCCGTCCCTCCACTCCTGGGCATGGTCCCCTGTCTCCCTGCCTCCCCAGCCTGAGCACCACAGTACAACCACTCTACTAAATGCAACACAACTGCAATCTAGAGCCTGTTTTTTCTCCTGCTACCCATGTTTTCACTCTCCAGTCACCTTTCATTTGCTCTTTATAGAAGGATTCCCCAGCCAGTTCCTTCTGATTTTACTTCAGATTCTCTAAAATCATCTGCTTTAGGAATCCTTGGGGCATTCCTGAGTTGCCCACAGTGCACCCTCATATGCTGTAGTGAGCCCACTGTTCAGTACCATAGTAATTGTGTATATGTGTGGCGATCTCTACTTGAATGCCTACAGGTAACTAATCTGGCCAATTCTGGCTTTAGGACAATTTCCCTCCGTAAGCCAATTAATAGTAACATTATCCACCAAAAACCAGCTAAATCAGACAGAGGGGTCACGTAGGGCCAGAGAGGTAGTAGAGTGGGTAGGGTGCTTGCTTTGAACACAACCAACCTGGGTTTGATTTTGGACATCACATGGTCCCCGAAACCTGACCAGGAATGATCCCTGAGTCTAGTGCTAGAGTAAGCCCTGAGCATAGCCAGGTGAGACCCCCCAAACCAAACCATGTCACCTCCCCCCACAAAGAAAAACAAAACCAAAAACCGGAATCACGCTAAATTCTCTTTCCTTCCTTTTTGTTTTTGAGCCACACCCCACACCCAGCAGTGCTGGGAAACATTCCTGGCTCTGTGCTTGGGGGTCACTCCCAGCAGTGCCACAGGGCCATGCACTTTTGTGGATCGAACTTGGACCTCCCTCTTCAGCTATCTGTCTGAGCCCCTCAAATTCTCTTTCATCTTCATGCACTAATCTCATAGTTAACAAATTTCATTTAGCCGTTGTCCGTTCCCATTTGCCGGTTAGATTTCTCACCAGTCCCTTTCGCCCCGGCTCACCTAGCAGTGATGGCAGTCTTTTAGCTGGTTTCTTCGCTCTGGTTCTTCTCAATACATTATCCACTTATTGCTAAAGTAACAATTTGGGGCACAGTTCTGTCCTTATCTTTCCTGCTTAAAACATCTCATTGTGGGAGAAGTTTAAGCTGGCTATTATGCCATGCAAGTTCCTTTATGATTGGTCCCCTGGCTTCTTCTGTGTATCAGTCACCCCACAGGGAACAATTCATTCCTCAGGTCTAGAGCAAGTCACGTTCTCTGATAAGTGCTTGGCAACCCATTGGAATTAAGGCGCCCAGGTTCTCATTTTGTGAAGTCACTGTACTAATACACACTCTGTCCCTGCGCCCTTTCTACTCCAGGGCAATAGTTTGTTTCCTTGACTCTTATTGTGAAATCCTGAGGTGAGAATTTTCTCTTCCTTGTGGACTAACAATGTCTAGCCGCTTCACAGCAGCAGGTAATGACCCAACACAGGTTTGCTGCACTGAATCGCAGCAGTGGGCACATTGATTTGGCACTACTTCCGGTTCTGCCCTTGCTTGTGCTTCGGCAGCTTCTCAGTTGTACTTGCAGCTTTGTGTTTTGTTTTCTTTGTGTTTTGGGAGGGGTCACAAACAGCAATGTTCAGGGCTTGCTCCTGGTTCTGTGTTCAGGGATCCCTCCTGGTGAGACTCGGGGAACCATTTGGGATGCCCAGGATCAAGCCCAGGTCAGAGCACGCAAGGCACCTGCTGTACTTTCTCCTCAGCTCCTGTTTTCTCAATTTTAAGACTGTAGGATTTTTATAAGGAACAATGTGATAATACACATTAACAGCAGAGTATCCTGACATTAAAACTCAAAACCTGTTAGCTATCACTATATTTTCAAAATTTTCTAAGTTTACTTTCTCTCTTTATTTTTGATTTTGGGCCAAACCCAGCAGTATTCAGGGGTTACTCCTGGCTCTGCACTCAGGAATTATTCCTGGAAGTGCTCATGGGACCAGATGGGATGCTGGGGACTGAATTCTAGTCAACTATGTGCAAGGCAAACACTCTACCTGCTATACTCCCTCTCTAGTCCCACTTTTTTTTTTGTCTTGATGAGACTTCTCTAATCAATTGATTCCAGTACTGCCCCCTTCCACTGTTCATTTCAGAATCTCCTGGTTGTTTGAAGGACTCAGTTGTATCTTTATGGTCGGCATAATTCTAAGGGACCTCAGGGTAACTCACATCCTGGAGTACCCCCTTCTCTTGAAGGGGAAGTGGGATCTGTGTGAAGTGACACAGATTGGTGTCGTGTTCAAGTGATATTAAGATGGTACTCAGCTCTCGTCACGGTCAATAAGTTTGGAAGTGGATTGTCTGCAGAGCCTCCAGACAAGAGCTCAGTTTGGCCATCAGGACCTGCAGAGGTCTGTGTGCTGACATGTGGGGTTATTAGCTGAAGCCTTGTGATAAGTGTCATTATGCAGCATTGGGAAACTGACATACTTCTTTTCAGTTCTTTACTTGTTCAGTAAGGCATAATTTAGCATTATATACAGTAACTACTCGTTGAGAAAACAATAACCTTAATAACTATCTTGAGAAAACAAAATTGAAATAAATTATTCTTAAAGTCAAAATGTCAACTGGTCATTATTACATATATAATATAGATTAGCTAACATATAAGATTTTATATGTATAATACCATTATCAAAACTAAGAAAATGTTTAAGCAAATATTTTAATTTGAACAATGTGTCATGCTCATTTATATTTATTAAATTGCTTAAAACATATTATATCCCAGATGAAACATTTTAACATTTTTGTAAAACAACTAATAGTCTATTTCACAAACTAAAGCAATTATCCAAAGAATTTATGGGCAAACTTCTTTGCATAAATTACCATTACAAAGAAGGATTCCATATAACAAACCTATTTCCATGTCAATGCAGAAGGTCCTTAGAAACAATGCTTTGTTGATTTGTTTCCAAAATGTTTTCTTAGAAAAATCTGGCAAATGCTGTGTACTACAACCTGCTTTGGAGATTCATAGCACTTATTACCGTACTAACAACTCAAAGGAAGTCATGAAGTGAATCTACTTATTCAATTTTTTTGTTTGTTGTTGGGCCACATCCAACTTTGTTCAGGCCTTACTCCTAGCTCTGTGCTCAGGGATCGCTCCTGATGGTGCTCAGGAGACTATCTGAGGTGCCTGGAATCAAACCTAGTCAGCTGCATGCAAGGCAAGCACCATACCTGTTATACCTTCTCAATAGCTTCTACATATTCAATTTTTAAAGTTTTTTTTTCAGATGTATTTACTACAGAACCTTTGCATTGAGAAGCATCTAAACATCTAAAAAAAAAAAAAAGACCTGAACAAATTCCTCACTTTCCAAGATCAAGTATTGAATCAAAATATTACTAGGGAAAGAAATATTTCAGAAATTGAACTGCTTAAAAATGTTCAAGAGCCAGAAAATTGCCTTTCCTTATTTCCTATAGGTTATGGTAACTTCTTACTATTCTTCAGTTAATACCTTAAAAAGTTGATTTTAAACAACTATATTAATGTTTTCCGTTTTGGGCAGGGTGGTTGTGGAGGGGATGGGGAGAAGGAGTGGGCCTCACATGGTAGTGCTCAGAGCATATTCTTGACTCCGCTTAGGGATCACTTCTGGCAAAGCTCAGGAGATTATATTAGATGCTACGGATTGAACTGGGTCAGCTGTGTGCTAGGAAAGCCAACTACAACTTTTTGTTGTTATTATTTTTGGACTGGAGTGATAGCACAGTGGGTAGGGCATTTGCCTTGCACGTGCTACACTGCAGTGCATTATTTTTGGGTCAGACCCATCTGTGCTCAGAACTCACTCCTAGCAGTGCTCAGGGGATCATGTGGGATGCTGGAGATTAAACCTGGGTCGGCATCAAGCAAGGCAAACAACCTATCCACTTTCTTATCACTCTGACTCCCATCTACATTAATTTTAACAAAATATGTAGCACTGTAGCACTCTCATCCCCTTGTTTATTGATTTGCTTGAGCGGGCACCAGTAATGTCTCCACTGTGAGATTTGTTACTGTTTTTGGAATAGCGAATACACCACGGATAGCTTGCCAGGCTCTGCCATGCAGGCGAGATACTCTCGGTAGCTTGTCGGGCTCTCAGAGAAGGGCGGAGGAATTGAACCCAGGTCGGCAGTGTGCAAGGCAAATGCCTTACCTGCTGTGCTATCGCTCCAGCCCTAACAAAATATATGTATGGCAAAATTAAATGTCTCAGGAATTTTCTAGGCTCATTTCTGGACTAAAATATATCTGCTTGTGCATTACTGAAATGGCATATGCTTTGAAATGAATTGAAACGAGGTATTTTCTGTCATCTAATACCTTATAGCATAATGTAGAAAACATGTCAGACTGACAAACTTTTAAAGAAAAGCTATTTTTATAGATCATGTTAATTGTTAAGTCAAGTAAGAACTAAGGGGACCAGTAGGAGAAAAGAGTCAGAAACTTAAACTAGGATTCTTGTGCATTTTAAATGGCATAAATGCTAAAAGAAGTTTCATATAAAATATGAAAAATTATTTTAATGTGTATAGTTGCCATGTACTTTTGAAGAGGGGGATTAATCCCAGCATTTTATCAAAGTGTTGGTTTCATTCAAAGGTTCTCAAATGTTAGTGGGCTTCAGGAATGACTGCAAGGCTTTGTAAAACAGAATGCTGGTTAATATTTCTCAGCCTGTGGTTAATATTTCTTAACCACTTTTCTTCTCTATCAATAGGAAACAGTACCACCTTGCACATATCATTGTTGGTCAGTGTTGTTAAGAAAAAGCATGAAAAGCACTTGGTATAGGGTCTGACACACAAGAAGGATTAAGTTAATAACACACAATTCTTCCTACTAAAGATACTTCTTAAAAAAATAAATAAACAGAGGGCCAGAGCAATAGTATGGTGGATAGGGCGCTGGCCTTGCACACAGCACTCTCAGATTTGATCCTGGCATGTTCCTCTGAGCACCACCAAGAATAAGTCCTGAATGCAGACTCAGGAGTAACCCCTAAACATCACCAGATGTGGCCCCCAAACCACATGTGGCTGGGAGATGGTCCAAAGGGCTGGAGCGTTTGCTTTGCATGCTGGAGTCTTGGGTTTGATCCCCAAGCACCAAGCTGGACACCACCCCAGGATACCATATGGTGTTCCCCTCCACCCTCAAATCCTAGAAGTGTCAATTAGCTTCAGTGCTTGAGAAGCAAGTATTATTTTTTTAAAATGTATGCCCAGTACTTTATTTATTTGGGGGTTGTGGGGACACACTGTGCTCAGAGTTTACTCCTTGGCTCTGTGCTCAAGGAACCAAATGGAGTGCCAGGGATTAGCCCGGGGTTAGCCCCATGGAAGGCAAGTGCCAAACCTGCTGTACTCTCTCCGTCCCTGGGAAGCAAGCATAGTCTAGGTGTGCTTCCTTCTCTTTTGATGGGTGTCCGGGTTGCAGCAGGGAGAGGTTCTGACCACACAGGCCTAAGAACACCGTAAGACTTTGCAGTGAAACAGCTAGGAATATCACACTCAGAACTTCCTGTTACTTTCATAAGAAACCTTTACTAAGAACCAAACAATTGAATAGAAGACCTCTGAATTCTGGCACCGGAGAGACAGAATGAGGGTTATGGTCTTGGCGCTGCTGACTCCACTTTTATCCGTGGCACCACATGCTTCCCAGAGCACAGCTGGCTGTGGTCCTGGAGGCCCCGTGAGCATTCCTGGGGTGGCCTGAGTAATCCTGGCACTGCAGGGCTCAAGCAACAGCACTTCTCAGCCCTTCACATCGGACCTGCTGGGCTGAAGATCTCCTAGAGGGGCCCCAGGCCCCCTGGGAACTGCTTTGGAGACTTTGCACATTGTATTATATTATTATATGTAGCTTAGAAACCCAAACATGCTACCAATTTATAAGAATATTCTTTCTTACCACTTCGAATTTTACTTTGTTATTGTTAGGAGGAGATTGGGTCACATCAGGCAGTGCTCAAGAGCTACTTCTGGCTCTGCTCCAGGCTCATTTCTGGCAGTGCTTGGGAGAACCATATGTGGTGCTGGAAGTAGAACTCAGATTGGCTACAAACAAGGCAAGTGCCTTCTCCCCTGAACTCTCTCTCTGATCCTACAGTCTTCCTTTTTATTTTTTTTTTTATTTTTGGGTCACACCCAGCAATGCATAGGGGTTACTCCTGGCTCTGCACTCAGGAATTACTCCTAGCAGTACTTGGGGAACCATATGGGATGCTGGGAATTGAACCTGGGTCGGCCACGTGCATGGCAAACGCCCTACCCGTTGTGCTATCGCTCCAGCCCCTACAGTCCTATTTCTTATACCTCAAGAAGTTGTTCTTAGATTTGGGAACCATTAATCTCTTTTGCATACATAAAAGGAAGTGATAACAAAATAATTTAATTGGAAATATTCTTAAATTGTCTTCACATTCAGAGTTTAATCTTAAAAAAACTCCCATTTGCTTCCTTTTATGTAAAGGAAAAGGAAAAAATAGTTTTCCTTTTCCTTTTGCTGGGAATTGAACCCAGGACCTCATACATGGAAAGCATGTGCTCTACCACGGAGCATCTCTGGCCCAGAATCCTATGTTTGACTCTGGCTTCCTGTTACTTCGGATTCATCTGATGTCATGGTGTTGTGTTCTGGGCCATTGAGAACACTGGTGATACAGTACTTAAGAGAACCCCAGAGTATCAAATGCTTTGGGCTGGACTCTTGGCTCACCTTCTTTTGGTTTCTGTTTCTTGACCTCTCTGCTGGGTACTTGAGGATTTATCATCACCCCCTTTCTAAACTTTGTTCCCTAGGAATTAGCTGGCTTCACTCACAGAAATACTCATTTCCCAACTGGGACTCTGTCACCTCCATGCTCAGGGATACCAAGAATGTCCATGACAGTGCCCAGTGTGGGGACTCACAGATTATGAACTATCTTTGGTGATAGATTTCCTAGATGCTGATGATATACTGCCCTAGACTGATCTTTCTAGAGTTCATCTCTGCTTGGTCATTTATAGAAAGCATAGTATTTTATTTCCTGCAAACACTATATTTGGTATTATTAATAAGAAGTTACTATTGACCATAAGCTTTATAAGTAGCACTGTAGCACTGTCTTTCCATTTATTCATCGATTTGCTCGAGTGGGCACCAGTAACATTTACACTGTGAGACTTGTTTTTACTGTCTTTAGCATTTCCAATAGACCACAGGTAGCTTGCCAGGCTCTGCTGTGCTGGCGGGATACTCTCGGTAGCTTGCTGGGCTCTCTGAGAGAAGCGGAGGAATCAAACCCGGATCGGCTGTGTGCAAGGCAAACACCCTACCCACTGCGCTATTGCTCCAGCCCATATAAACTTTACATGCAACTATTTTTTCCGTAACAATTTTACTGAGATAAAGTTCAGAGGCCATCCACTTGACTTGTTTAAAGTGCTAAATTCTGGGGCCAGAGCTATAGTACTGTGGGTAAGGTGTTTGCCTTGTAGGCAGCCAACCTGTGTTTGATCCCTGGCATTCCATATGGTCCCCTGAGTACCATCAGGAGTGATTCCCAAGAGCAGAGCCAGGAGTAACCCCCAAGAAAACAAAGTGCCAAATTCTATGGTTTTTAATATATTTCAAGAGCGTACAAATAATTATTATAAAATAACTTCATCAACCGTCTCCTCAAATCTCCTGGTGCCTGCTTAGGGATTACTGCTTAGGGATTACTCCTGTCTCTGTGCTCAGGGATCACTCTTGGTGATGTTTAAAGAATCACATATAGCATGCTGGGAATTGAACCATGGTTGGCTGCATGCAAGGCAAGCATCTTTACCACACCCTACAACCATTTGTTTTTAAAGTGCTTTCTCAATTGGTTCTCACAAAATCTTCCAACATTCCTGTTGTACAGTCAAGTAATCAAACAGCACTGATTCACTGACTGGCCCAAGATAGCTTTGTTAGAGACAGCATATGAACTAACATGAGTCTAGATTCTGGGATCATTTGTATTTTAGCACACCAGGCTATTCTAAGCCCAGGACAGCAACCTGATTCAGAGGAAGGGCAAGAACTATATGGATTATCTATAAACTGGAATGAACTGGGGGAGGAGGAGTGGGCTGGCACAGAATGTCACTGCTGACTTTCACAAGACAGCTCTAGCAAATGAACTGCATTGGCTTGGAACAGCTGAAACAGGGTCTGATTTGTGGGCAAGTCTTTTCCAGCTCAGGGAAATAGAAAGCAAAAAGCCAAAAGGCAAGCATTTGCAACAAAATCTATGGTGTGGCCTTCACTGTGAAATGCTGTATGACTCTTCTTGGCACACACCTATTCGTGGAGGTGATAATATTGAGGAAAATAATATTCTAGCACTGACTTCCTCCCAGTAGGCACAGTAAACATCCGCCTTGGTTGGTAAGCTGGATTCATTATTTTTCACATTCATGAACTCTAGGAACTAAAGAATTTTTGCTTATGCTTACTTTTCTATTCATGAGCTATCTCATTTATGTGCAAAGAATCAATATTTTATGAAACAATCTCCTTGCGGGTGAAGGGCTTCAGCCTCAGTCTTTTCTAGTTAAAGAAAATCTGCCTGTGACTCAAGCCTGGCAAACTCAGGGTAAGACCCTTTGTTCAAAGCATTCTTAGGAACTCCAGCTTGGAATCACTAGACCTGAAAACTTGCTGGAGTTGTCAAGGGCAATGGGTTCATCACCATGTGACATATCTATAGAAAAGGTTTTCTTCATTCTAAAAACAGGTTGTGCCAAGAGAGACTGGAGAAATACTACAGCAGTTAAGGCATTTGTCTTGCTTGAAGCTGACCCTGGTTCGATTCCAGCACCCCTTATGGTCTCCTGAGCCTGCCAGGAGTGATCCCCAAGTGTAGAAGAAGGAGTAACTCCTGAGCACTGCTGGGTGTGGCCCCCAAATCAAAAGAATGGAAAATAGAAATTTGTGACAGTGATGTGTTACGTTCTTAGGACAACATGATGTTCTTTGAGATGGGGTCTACTCGGCTGACACTGGGGTGAGGCCTGGGGGCCTTTTCATGCTCCTGCTCTCACTGCCAGTGGCTGGTTCGCATGTGCTGCTGCTCTCGCTCTCATTCCTGTCGGGCCTGCGATCACATGAAACAATCTGCGTCTCACAACTTTTAATCCTTAGACTTTGCCTCTGAACACTTACCAGAACTTGATGCACTTGTGATCAATGTATAGATTCTGTTTTGTATTTTTGCTTCTGAATCTGACATATCATGAAAACTGTCCACTTAGATAGTTTTCATCAATATTTTAGCAGCTGTATGATCTGCAAAACTTTTTCCTTGCTTGGCCACAGGGTTGCTATGAGGTGACAGCCTTGCACACAGACCTTTGGCTTTTATTGCAGGGGATGGGGAGCTTGACCCTCCCAATTAGTGTTTCAGAGCCCCAGGGGCCCCTTCTGGTGATTCTGGGCCAACTGGGCAGTGGTTCAATGCAAGGGTTCAAGGATGCAGGATTGGAGACTCCCAGGTCACTCACGACATTTGGTAGATTGTGTAGTGACAGGGATCAGACCTGGGTCAGGAGTATGGGAAGCAAGTGACTGAACCCCTGTCCTACCTTGCTCTTCGGTCCCTGTTTGTGGTGGTTGTTGTTTTTTGAGCCATACTCATCTGTGCGTAGAGCTTACTCTTGGTTCTGTGTTCAGGGGAATGATCCCAGCAGTGCTCGCAGACTGTATGAAGTGCAGGGAATCGAACCTGTGTTGACTGAATGCACGGCGAACTTCTTACCTTTGCACTATAGCTCTGGCCAACCTTTCTTAATGCTTTCATTAGGACCCATTCTCATAGGAGAAAACTTATATTTGCTGAACACCTAGTGTGTACCACAGAAATGGAAGTGAACCTGTCACTATTTCTCTAACTCTCTGAGAAAGGGTTTTTCTTTCTTTCCCTCTGCTCAGGGTAATAAATGAAGGCTGGGAGGGCTCTGAGAGGGAAGGGTGCCACCTGTGGGCACGTCATTTCATGGCTAGGTCTCAGCTTTCTCAGCCGCAGAGCAGGGATATGGCAGTAACTTCTTCATAGGACTGTCCACAGATACCAGCCTGGGGACATCATCACCAAACAGTGCTGGGGACAGAATCATATCAACATGTGTGCACAGCAAAACGGTTTACACATGTCATGCTTCTACCCTCAGCAGTAAGACATTTATCTCAAGACAGACAACTAGGAGTGAGTGAGAAAGAACAAAATAGAGAGGTTGACAAGATTGTAGAATGAAATATACAGGGGCTGGAGGGATAGTAGAGTGGGTAGGGGAGATTGCAGTGCAAGCGGCTGACTCGGATTCCATCCCTGGCCCTACTCATGACTCCCCTGAGCACTGCCAGAAATCAAAAGTAAATTCTGGGCACAGTTGGATGTGACCCACACCCCCCAAAAGAGGAAAATACACAGAACTAAATGTAACTAAATGTTTACACACACACAGACACACAGACACACACACACACACACACACACACACACACACACAGAGTTGGTCCCTCTGAACCAAAGCTCATGTTCTTCTCTGGCACCCATACACAGACACACAGCCCCTGAAGGGCACTTCGACCAATATGTGGCCGAAGTGCTAGCATATTTATTTGCATATTTATTTGGCCTAGGTGCTAGCTGGCTGTGCTCTCTAGTGTAATCTGTGCAGTTACACTCAATCACGTTTATATCGTGCCCAAAGCACGCGGAGCTGTAGGTCTCTGGCTGAGAATGTGGTTCAAATAGTAGAGCAATTGCTTTGCATGTTCGAGGCCCTGGTGGCGGTCCCTCGCACTACCTGCCCCTGGCCTGTCCCTCCAGCACTGCCAGGTGCAGCCCCCAGCAGGAGAAAACAAGCTTCAAGGAATTCCTTGGAACGCGGCTCCCAGGCTGTGTGTGGAAGCGGCGCGCCTCTGTTCAGCCGCTGCCTTCCAGCGGGAGGGCGAGCTCCAAAGGCACAAACACAAGGTTCGGATGGTTTGGAAACACCTGGCACTGATGTGCCTCCGTTCCTCAGCTCACAGCCTGCAGTCCGGGCTCCTGGGAGCCGCTTATTTCTTTTCTCAGTGTTTGAAAATGCCCTGCTGGTGGCCTTTCTCTCCGCAGCTCTCACGCAGGTTCCTGGGCTAGCTGGAGTCTCGGAACCCGCTGAGCGCTGACATGTTCCCCGGGTAGGTGGGCGCAGGGTCCGGCGGGGTCTGGTGTGGGATCCAGCGCGGGATCCGGCTGGGCTCACGTGGGCTGGACCTTCTCTGTGCAGGGCGGCTGCGGGGAAGGAGCCGCGCGGCGGCCGGTGGAAGCGTGGCCTTGTCTGGGGACTCCGGAGCGACCACCCAGGGCTGGGTCCGTTGGCTCCTCCTGTTTGCCAGAAGGGAAGCTTCAGTTCTGGGTGCGACATCATGGGGAGGCGGCGGCCCCCCACAAGCCGCTTGCAGGAACTGCTGGCCCGCCCAGCTGGGCTCCTGCGTCCCGCTGGGTCTGCGGGGCAACAAGGGGTCCCCCAAGCCCAGGATGGGGTGCAGCTCCTCTGGCCTCCTCAGAGTCCTGCTAGTCCGCAAGAGGGGGTTCATGTTTCTAGAGGTTGCCTCCTGCTCCCCTTACTCCCTCCATCCCCCCAGTAGTTGGGGTCCAGCGCGCCTCCATCACCCCACCCAGAGTAGGGGAGGAACAGAAGCTCCTATGACATAACTCCACTATGACCGAAGGAATGACCCGAGGGCGTCGAGCGAGAGTACGGCGGGTTGGGGGGGTTTGCTTTGCACTCTACAGCACACCCGGGTTCAATCCCTGGCACCCCATATGGTTTCCCTCCAGGACTATTTTCTGAGCACAGACCCAAGAGTAAGTGCTGAGCACCTGCCTTGCATCGTTCCCTGCCCACCCCATGGCACCACATAGAGTCCCCCAGCACCATCAGGGGTCACTCTTCTGAGCACAGAGCCAGCAATAGCTCCCGAGCACCACTGGGGATGGCCCAACCGCCACCCTCCCCCCTCCCCCCCCCCGTCAATAAATGAAATGAATAAATGAAATGAAACGAGAAAGGTAGCCTTTTTATTTTGGAACAGAGACAGGCAAGCACTATGCTCCTGAGGTGGTCCCGTGTAGGCACTATGCTGTGAATGACTCCCAAGCCCACACACCGGTCAGTGGTGGTGCTCCCTGTGCAGTCGGTGGTGGTGCTCCCTATGCTGTGAATGACTGCCAAGCACACATGCTGGTTGGTGGTGGTGCTTCCTGTGCGGTCAGTGGTGGTGTTCTCTGTGCCGTGAATGAGTCCCAAGCCCACATGCTGGTTGGCAGTGATGCTCCCACTTGCAGACAACCAGATCAAGGTTGAAAAGTCATTCCTCCAAGGTCATAAAACCTGGGCTTTGGTGAACTTAGGGCTTCAACCCACGTAGGCCCAACCACGGAAGGCCGTGTGCTTCCTTCTTAGGCCCAAGGTCTTCCTCATCTCCATCTCTCCCCCACCCGTGCCTTGTTTTATACATCGATAATTTCTCTTTTCAAAAACAAACTAGGTGTTAATTATTTTTAACTTATTTCAAGTAGAGAGCAACCATTTGAAAAGAGCTGCCAGTGGATTTACACACTCTGGTGAAAATGAAATTCGATGCCGTGGGCACTTTTATGGTCTCTCATCCTCATTGGTCTTAACAAACTGATCCCTAGCAAGGAACTCACTGTGCTGCCGCAGGGGTGACCAGACAACTTATCCTCAAGGCTGTTTTCCACCTCAAACTTTTGACTCAAGGGCCAGAAGAGACAGTACAGTGGGTAGGGCCTTTGCTTTGTGTGCAGCTGACCAGGGGTCGATCCCCAGCATCCCATATGGTCCGCTAAGCACTGCAAGGAGTGATCTCTACATGTAGAGCCAGGGGTAAGCCCTGAGCACTGCCAGGTGGCGTCAAAAGCACGGGAAAATATATATAGTTACTTAAATACTGGGGGCCAGAGTGATAGTACAGCACATAAGGTACTTGCCTTGCATAGGATTGACCAGGATTTGATCTTCATCACCCCATATGGGTTCCCACCTGCCAGGAGTGATGCCTGAGCACAGAGCCAAGTAGCCCTGAGCATCTCTGGGTGTGGCCCAGGAGCCATAAATAGATAAAATACTATTTGCAGAGAAATGTGAACACTCTTTGCCTTGAAGACCCTGCCTTCATCTTGCCACCTTTCCAAATAATGTTTCTTAAGAGAAGTTTAAAACACTACTGTTTTAAGAAGTAATTCTGAAATGGGGTTTCATGGGACCCAGCAGGGTACCAAGGCATTGTTAGGTGATGGATATAGACTTGATTAACTGATATTGGCTCCTTCAGATACTGCATTGATATCAAGCCAGATTTCTGTAGGGGGAGAACCCAGAGTGAAATATGGACAGAATTTCCAGAATTTTGAAAAAAAAAGTTGACCTGGAATAGATGATCCCTGCATGGCAGGTGAGGAGGTCAGGGGTAGTGAGTCCACAGCCATGTACTGACTGATTTCTGTGCATAGAAGGGAGCTGCTCTTCAACCTGTTCTCCACCTCCATCCACACCGGGAGATGTCTAAAGCAAACCACACATATGTGCCATTGTGTGATCTTCTCTGCTATCCTCCCTCAGTGCTCTTCCTGGACCACAGGTGTAAACTATGTCCCCACCACCATGGAGCCAGGACCACAAATGCTAAGCCTTCCTGCTCCTTCTGCAAAACATGCAGTGCATCTTCAAACAGGTGGTGGCAGTGAAGAGAGAGTCATCCTAATAAGCACTGAGATCCATTTCCCCACAACACTAACAGCTTAAAAATTCATTGCTTTCTTTTTTCTTTATTAAGGCACAGTGATTTACAAAGTTATTCATAGTTGAATGCTCCGGACCCCAGACCGAGCCAACAATACCGGGGTGCTCCAGATGGAGAAAGTGCCTCCTCCAGATGGAATCCCGGTGACAATGAGCTTCTACTAACACAACTCCAGTATGTGGGGACTGGGACTATTTCTCCAAACCATGCAGCCATCCTTTCCTGATATACAAAAAACCACTCAGGAACGGCTCCTCTGCCCTTGAGCGGCCATGATCCCAGAGGCACACAAACCAATCTCAGAATGCAGCGGCTGCTGGCAGAAATACCTCTGGACTTAATTACTAAAATATCAGAATTCCAAAACCACGTGGCCGCTTTCGCAGCCATGAAACATTATATGCTCTTCATTATCAGCAATAGAAAACAAATGGTCTAATGATGCCTTTTGGCAGGTCTTACTGTTGGGGGGAAAATTCCAAATAATAATAGTGGGTTTTCTGTTGAAAATTGAATGTAATCAAAGTAAAGAGAGAGTAAAGTGAAAATCATCTGCCACACAGGCAGAGTGGGGAGTGGGAGGGTGGTATACTGGGGTTCTTGGTGGTGGAACATGTGCACTGGTGAAGGGATGGGTGTTTGATCATTGTATGACTGAGACTTAATCCTGAAAGCTTTGTAACTGTTCTCACTGTGATTCAATAAAAGAAAATAATAAAACAAAGTTATTCATAGTTGAGTTGCAGGCATACAGTGTTCCAGCACCAATCTCACCATCAGTAGCAACTTCCCTCTCCCAGTATCCCCAGGTTTGTCTCAGCCGCAGTCTTAGCAGGCACACTTTTCCTCCTTTATTTAAACACCGTGGTTTACAAAGTTATTCACAACACAGTTGTTATAGGCATTCAATATTCCAACACCAATGTGACCTTTCCTCTATCACTGTCCACATTTTCCCAACTATTTTCCAAGCCTGCTCCCTCAGCAGGACAAAAATAATTTATTTTATATTGCGTGTTACAATTAAATGTCTTGTGGAGTTATAAAAAAAACCTTTAGTAAAAGAAAATTTATGAAAATCATAATATCTCACCATGGATTCGTTAAGCCTTTGTCTGAGGGATTGTTAGGCTGTTTGTTGCCTTTTTGTGTTACTGTTTTTGTTTATTGAGTGTAGTTGGCTTCTACATTACTTTCCCATCTAATTTTGTGTGTTCCTACCAAGGTGTCTATATTGTAGAGTCTGGAGGTGTTGCTCTCCAAAAATTCCAGAATATGTAACAGGGTCATGAGTTTACCTGGTGGCAATTGTGTGATGTAGGTGTGGCTGTGAGAGAGATGTGGAGGAAGGTTGCTAGGCCCCCCTCTGAGAAAAGCCCCAAGTTCTCAGCCTGGAAACCGGTGTACCTGGTATTTCCATCAGTTTGGTGTCTTTGCAGAGATTAATTGTGAAGCAGTGGGGTTGGGCCATTAGCATGGCTTCAGTTGAGGGGTGTCGGGGGGCCGGGGTAGGGCAGGGCACCGGCCTTCCCCACTTGAGTGCACCCCAGAGTTTTCAGCCAGGAAACCATTGTATCTGAATTTTTGTGGCTTGGCTTGCATCCCCTCAGAGATTTCATCATGAGACTGTAAAGCTGGACTTATAGATGATCTTATATGGCAGCGATTGTAGGATATGGGTTAGAAGGCACATTTCAATTATTTCATTTTATTTTTTTAGTTCTTGGTTCATACCCAGCAGCATTCAGGGATTACTCCTGGCTCTATGCTCAGGAAGTACCTGAGGCTTTGGGAACCGTATGTGGTGCTTGGATCCTGGGTCGCCTGATCTGTAGTATCCCTCTGGCCCCAAAAGACACATTTTTAAGTCTCATTATTATAGTTTGGGTCTCATTACTGTGTACAGTGTTGCTGGCTCTGTGGTTTAAATAAGTACAAAATCATCCTTCTCCACCACTGATGTGCCCAAGGCCTCTGCCCCCCCACCCGTTTTCTCCTGTCCTCTTCTGACTTCCTCCCTCTATTTCTTCCCCTCCTTTTCCTTCTCAGTTCTATAATCTAGGGTCCAGGGTAATCTAGGTGTCTCCCTTTGCTACCTTGAATTCCCCCATCCTGTTGTTCATATGCCACAGATAAATGAGATCATCTGGTGTTTGTCCTTGATCTGATTTACTTCATTAATAGGATATCCTCCAGTTCCATCCTAGCTGCAGAGAGTTGCATGGTTTCATCATCCCTTGCAGCTGCATAGTACTCCATCATATATATACCACACCTGCATTATCTATTGTTGGGCACCTGGGTTGATTTCATATCCTATCTATTGTGCTGTGCTAAATTGGATAATGGTGTGCACATGTCCTTTTGGATGAAAGTTTGTGTAGCCTGAGTGTAGATGCCAACACGTGGAATTGCCGTGGCAGCTCTACTCTTTTCAATACTGTTTTTCAAAGAAGTTGAACCAGACAACATTCCCAGCAGCAGTGAATAAGTTGCTTTTTCA
Organism: Sorex araneus; assembly: GCF_027595985.1. Lineage (NCBI taxonomy): Eukaryota > Metazoa > Chordata > Mammalia > Eulipotyphla > Soricidae > Sorex > Sorex araneus. The sequence continues at coordinate 238,796,576 of NC_073302.1, read as the reverse complement.
CCACATCCCTGCTAACATAGATTGTTACTAATTTCTATTTTTTCTTTCATTCTTTTTTTGATATGCTGCCATTTTCACTGGTATGAGATATCTCATTGTTCTCTTGATTTGTAATTCCCTGAGAATAATTGATGAGTACTTTTTCATGTGCCTATTAACCATCTGTCTTCTTGGAGAAGTATCTGTTCATTTCTTCTCACCATTTTTGGATAGTGTTTGTGGATTTTAGGGAGTTGATCTTTGTGAGTGTTTTATATACTCCTGGTATTGACCCATACTTATCTGATGCATTGAGTGCAAATATTACCTCCTATTCAGTTGGATGTGTTTTAGTTTTATCTCACGTTTCTTTCATTATTCAGATTATTTTATTTGATGTAGTCCCATTAGTGTACTTTTGTTTCTTTTCCTTTGCCAATGAAGTCACATAACTGAAAACACCTTTGAGGCTCAAATCTTGGAGCATTCTACCTCTACATTTTTAAAATGTATTTATGGATTCCGGTCTGATCTCAAGGTTTTTCATCCACTTTGAACTGACTTTTGGGTAAGTTGTGCAATATGAATCCAGCTTCATTTTTTCACTTGTAGTTATCCAGCTTTCCCAGCACCTTTTGTTGAAAAGGCTTTTTTTTACTCCATTTAATATACCCAGATCCTTTGCTGAAAATTAGTTGGCTATGAATGTGGAGTTGTCTTTGGTACTAACCTATTTGTCAGAGTCTATCCTTTTTCCCATAACCATGATTTTTTGATCACCATAGCCTTATAGTATAATTTCAAGTTAGGTAATGAGATACCTCCAAGTTTCTTATTTATTAATATGTCTTTGGCTATTCTGAGTGTTTCATTATTTCAAATAAAACTTTATTTTATTTTTTAAATTTAGTTAATTTTTTAAAGTTGTTTATGAGAATTTGTTACATTCAATATTCCAACACCAATCCCACCACCATTGCACCTTCCCACCACTATTTCCAATTTTCACAACTACCCCTAAAACCTGCCCCTAAAGCAGACACTGAAAAATTTGATTTATATTGCTTGTTATAAATAATTCACTAAAAATACTGTTTTCTTAGAAGAATGTGTGTGAATATTGTTGTATCTTACCAAGGAACCCTTAAACCCTTATATAAGATATTACTAACATGATGTTACAGGTTAAGTCTTATGTGTTTATTCATATCTTGTTCCTTGAGATTGGTTGCCTTCTACTTTATATCCCATCCAATACGGTGTGCTGCTCCTGGTTTATCAGTGATGAACTTGGAGATAGAGGAGCTTCTGGAAGAACAGAGAGATGGGGGGAGGTAGTCCACCCCTGACTCCATGAGAGCTTGGAGATTTTAGTCACAAAACTCGCCATTTCATACAACTTTATTATTGACTTTTCTAAGTCCTTGAAGAATGTCATCTGAATTTGGATGGGGATTACATTGCATCTTTATAATACTTTAAGTAGGATAGTCATTTTGACAACATTGATTTTCCCAATCCATGAACATGGAGAATTTACAATTGCCTAAAGACTTTATCATATATAGATATATATTTATTTTTATCTTATTCTTAAGTGACTCATGCAATAGGTTTCTCACATCTTTTGTTAAGTTGATTCCTAGGAATTTGATGTTTCTCAATGGAGTAAATTCTTTGATCTCTTTCTTTTCTAAATTTGTTATTTGCATCTAAGAATGCAACAGATTTTGACTTTGCTGCTTTGCTGTACTGGTTTGTTTCTAGGAGCTTCTTAGTAGACTTTGAAGGGTCTTCTATGTCTATTATCATGTCATCTGAAATTATTGATAATTTGATTTCTTTTCTAATTTGGATTCTTTTTTTTTCTTGCCTGATTGCTAGTACTAATTCTAACACTAAATTGAATAAAGCACAATGAAAAATATAATCTAATACTAGATTGAATAAAGCACAGTAAAATAGTTATAATCATAATTACATTATAGGAGGAGATATGTGTGGGGAAAGAAATCCATACACTGCTAGTAGGCATGTAAATTAGTGCAATATGATAGAATCTTAGTTGTGTAGCAAAACCAGACACATGTGTCTTTGTATAGAAGTTCTGAATATCATACATTGAACTATTTCTGTTTTGGGGAAGTAGGAATGAAAGTGGGATTTAAATTTTTCTTTGCTGTGGCTGTAGAAGGAGCACAGGAGGTAAGGGGTTTACACTGCATGCAGTTGATATCAGTTTGATTCCCCCGCACCACCAGAACTGATCCCTGAGCACAGAGCCACGAATAAGTCTGAGCACCTCAGGATGTGTGCAAAAAACCAAACCAAAACAAAACAAACCAAAACAAAACTTTTTTTAACTTTACAAAATTTAGTATTTAGTATAAGTGCTATTATAGTCTGGTATTGCTATAATAGTCTGATAATAGCTGATTAAAAAGTCTGATATTAAATATGGTAATGAAAGGGAAAGGAGAACAGACCTCAAATATAAAGAGTCTAACAGGAAACCAAAAAAGGGTATTTTAAAAAAACAAAACTTAGCCACAATGGTTGTTTCATTGTTATATAGGAATATTTGATTTAAAGATAAGGAACACCCAGCTGAAAATGAATTATCATAACCATTAACTACCAAGCTATATGCCTAAAGTCATTAGAGTTGTTAATGCATGTTTCTGCATGTTAATACGTCCAGCTAACATTTAAAATATATATAAATTCACAAGGCCTATTATATAAATGGAAAAATATTTGTGATATAGAATTTAAAGTTCCTCATAATTCTGATTTTCAGAGATAACTACTATCACCTTTATGTTACTATAAGATTTTTAAATGCTATATATTTTTAAGTATATATTTAAAAAATAGCACCATTGTTTCATAACTTGTTTTTCCCACTTAATATGCTCCAGATATCTTTTCACATTAAAAGAGCTAGTCTTCCTCATTCTTTTTAATAATCACAGTATTTATTTCTACTGATCTATCATAATTTAAAAACTAAGTCCTCTCTTAGTTGTGTTTCTAAACTGTTATTTCTAACATTAAGACTGCATACAAACAACCACATAAGTATATGCACATATGTGTACTTGCTTAAACAAATTCCTAGAGCAGAATATAACTTGGTTGGAGGGACATACATCTTCTAGAACCTCATTATGATCTTGTGAGATAGTTATTACTTGTTCTCAGCTTTCAGAAGAGGTATCCAAAGCTCGGGATGACTTAATAACTTTCTTAGTAAGTGGTGAAACCAGCCCTAACCCAGCTCCAGCCATGCTAGAAATGTCATATTGCCGCAATATAATCTGGACTTACTCAGGAGGTGAGTTATGTGAGTGAGAGATAGCACAGCATGGAAGCAGCAAGCAAAGGGTTGTCCAGTTGGTCCACCTTGCCAAGAAGCCCCAGGATTCCTCTTGGGCACTTTCGTACTGCCATGGCTCTCCAGGGTTATGGCATTTGTACTGCCATAATTCTGCAGGATTTTCAGCGTAGAGCAGAACTTTAAAGGTACTTTACATCAGTGGGTAATTAAAAAACATTGGTTGGGGGTGCCACACTCAGGCATTTCTCTTCGCACTGGACTCAGGCATTACTCCTAGCAGTGCTCATGGGATGCTGTGGATTAACCTGGGTTAGCTGTGTGCAAGGCAAGTGCCCTACCCTATCGCTCTGACCCCTAACTCAAACTTTTATTTTAACTTTTTAATTGAATTACTGTAAGATAGACCATTACAAAGATGTTCATGATTAAATTTCAGTCGTACAGTATTCCAACACCCATCACTCCACCAGTGTACATTTCCCAGCACCAGTGTCCCCAGGTTCCCTCCCATCACCTCGTTCCTCCCCATCCCCTGCCTGCCTCCTCTCTGACAGGTGCTTTCTCTCTCTCTCTCTCTCTCTCTCTCTCTCTATCTTTCTCTCTCTCTCTCTCTCTCCTTTTAGGCATTGTGATTTGCAATATTGATTACTGAAAAAGGTTATCAAGAATATTCCTAACCTACTTTTAGCCCTCAGATCTTGTCCAGCATGATCATTCCCAGCTATTATTTTTTAATATACCACAAATGAATGCAGTCATTCTATATCTGTCCCTTTCCTTCTGACACATTTCAGCATTATACTCTCCATGCCCATCCATTTATAGGCAAATTTCATGACTTAATTTTTCCTGACAGCTGCATAGTATTCCATTGTGTAGATGTGTCATAGTTTCTATATCCATTCGCCTATTCTTGGGCACTCAGGTTGTTTCCAGATTCTGGCTATGGTGAAGAGTTCTGCGATGAACAGGGAGTTCAGATTGGTGTTTGTGCTGTGTGTTTTTGTGCCCAGGGTATATTCCCAGAAGTGGTATTGCTGGGTCAAATGAGAGCTCAATTTCTATTTTTTTGAGAAACGTTCATGTTGTTTTTTAAAAAATTTTATTGAATCACCGTGAGATAGTTATAAGCTTCCATGTTTGGGTTACAATAACACAATGATCAAACACCCATCCCTCCACCAGTGCACATTCCCCACCACCAATATCCCTGGTATTGATATATGGGGGAGTAATGAAATAAATTAAATATATTTAATTAATTACATTTATTAATCCCATATATTTTATTAAATCAACCACAAATAATTATATTATATGTGATTAAATATATTAAATAATGTAATTAATTACATTAATATACAATGTAATTAATTGATTAATTGCATTAATATATTATATTTAATTATATATAATATAATTATATTATATTACTCACCAATATCCCCCACTTCCCGCCCTCCCCCTGCCTCCATGGGAGACAATATTCCCCATACTCTCTCTCTACTTTGGGGCATTAATGGCTTGCAAAACAGAGACTGAGAGGTCATTATGTTTGTTCCATTATCTACTTTTGGCACACATCTCCCATCCCGACTGATTCCTCCAGCCATCATTGTCTTAGTGATCCCTGCTCTATTCCATCTGCCTTCTCCCCTCCGCTCATGAATCAGGCTTCCAGCTATGGGGCAATCCTCCTGGCCCTTGTATCTACTGTCCTTAGGTGTCAGCCTCATGTTATGTTATTCTATACTCCACAAATGAATGCAGTCCTTTTGTGTCTGTCCTCTTTCTGACTCATTTCACTTAGCATGATACTTTCCGTGTCTATCCATTTATAAGCAAATTTCATGATTTCATCTCTCCTAACAGCTGCATAGTATTCCATTGTGTAGATGGACCAAAGTTTCTTTAACCAGTCATCTGTTCTAGGGCACTTGGGTTGTTTCCAGATTTTGGCTATTGTGAACAGTGCTGCAATGAACATATAGGTACAGATGTTATTTCTGCTGTGCTTTTTTGCATCCTTGGGATATATTCCCAGAAGTGGTATTGTGGGGTCATATAAAAGCTCAATTTCTAGTTTTTGAAGGACTGTCCATATTGTTTTCCAGAAAGGTTGGACCAGTTGGCATTCCTACCAACAGTGAAAGAACGTCCCTTTCTCACCCACATCCATGCCAGCATTGGTTGCTTTTGTTCTTTTGAATGTGTGCCTGTCTCTGTGGTGTGAGATGATATCTCATTGTTGTTTTGATTTGCATCTCCCTGATGACTAGCTATGTGGAGCATTTTTTCATGTGCCTTTTGGCCATTTGTATTTCTTTTTGGGGGAAACTTCTGTTCATTTCTTCTCCCCATTTTTTGATGGGGTTGGAGGTTTTTTCTTGTACAATTCTAATAATGTCTTATATATCCTGGATATTAATCCCTTATCAGATGGGTATTGGGTAAATATTCTTTCCCATTCTGTGGGCTCTTTCTGTATTTTGCTCACTGTTTCTTTTGAAGTGCAGAAGCTTCTTAGTCTGATGTAGTCCCATTTGTCTATGTTTGCTTCCACTTGCATGGTCAGTGCTGTTTCATCCTTAAAGATGCATTTAGATTCAATGTCATGGAGAGTTCTGCCTTCATTTTCCTCTATGTACCTTATAGATACAGGTCTGATATTGAGGTCTTTAATGCACTTTGATCTGACTTTTGTGTCTGGAATTAGACAGAGGTCAGAGTTCATTTTTTTGCAGGTAGCTATCCAGTTTTCCCAGCACCACTTGTTGAAGAGGTTTTCCTTGTTCCATTTCACATTTCTTGCTCCTTTGTCAAAGATTAAGTGGCCATATATTTGGGGGTCTGTGACAGGATATTCAACTCTGTTCCATTGGTCTGCAGGTCTGTTTCTAGCCCAATACCATGCTATTTAAATTACTACTGCTTTGTAGTATCAAAAACACTTTCAGACAGTTTCTATGAAGCAAATATCACCCTGACACAAAAAGCAGACACAAATACCACAAAGAAAGAGAATTACAGACTGATATCCCTAATGAACACAGATGCAAAGATCCTCAACAAAATATTAGCAAATAGAATCCAACGACTCATCAAAAAGATCATACACTATGACCAAGTAGGATTTATCCCAGAGAAGTGAGGATGGTTTAACTTTCGCAAGTCAATCAACATAATTCATCATATCAATAAAAGAAATAATAAAAACCATATGATCATATCAATAGATGCAGGGAAAGCATTTGACAAGATCCAGCACCTGTTTATGATGAAAAATCTCAGCAAAATGGGCATTGAAGGAACTTTCCTCAATATAGTCAAAGCCATCTACCACAAGCCCATGGCAAGTAACATTCTCTCTCTTTTTTTAATCTTTTTTTTTATTTTTTATTTTTTAATTGAGTTACCGTGAGACCAGTTACAGGGCTTTTAGGATCGAGTCTCAGTCATACTATGCTCAAACACCCATCTTTTCACCAGTGCACATGTTCCACCACCAAAAACCCCAGCATACCCCCCCCCCGCCCACTCGCCCTCTGCCTGTGTGGCAGATGATTATCACTTTACTCTTTCCTTACTTTGATTACATTCAATTTTCGACAGGAAATTCACTATCATTATTTGGTGTCTTACCCCCAACAGTCAGACCTGTCGGAATGACATCATTAGATTGTACGTTTTCTATTGTTGGTAACAAAGAGCATATGATGTTGCACGGTCGCGAAGTGGCCGCCCAGATTTGGAATTCTGATATTAAGTCCAGAGGTATTTCGACCAGCAGCTGCTGCATTCCGAGATTGGTTGTGGCGCTGTGGCGCTGGTATCATGGCTGTTCAGGAGCAGAGGAGCTGTCCATGGGCAACCGCTCGGGGTCTCATTTGGGCAGGAGGCAGGGCCGATTCTGCCTCCCCCATCGCAAGATTCCCCATGCATCCCGTCCTATCACTGCAAACTGCTACCTCTCTGTCCAATTGATTCTGAACGGTGGCTGTCGCCATGCTGTCACAAGGGGAAAAGGGCCGAGGGACAGAAATCCTTCCCCTCCCGGGGCTGCATGGGGCCATAGCTTAGTTCAGAGTACAGGAGTATATCTGCTAGCAGCCGCTGCATTCTGAGATTGGTTTCTGTGCCTCTGGTATAATGGATGCTCAGGAGTGGTGGAGCCATTCCAGAGCATATATGTTGAATATCAGGAAAGGTCGCACGGCCACTTATGCGGCTTGGAGATGTTCCAGTCCCGCATACCAGAGCCGTGTTAGTAGAAGCTCATTGTTGCAGGGGGTTCCATCTGGAGAAGGCGTGCTGGTTGTACCTTCCCTGTCTGGCACCCCGGTGTTGTTGGTCCAGTCTGGGGTCCGGAGCATTCTCCAGTCTGGGTGCTGCCGGAATGGCCCGGATTCTTCACTGCTGATTATGGCAAAATGCGCAAGTATCATTCTCAATGGGGAAAAACTAAAAGGCTTCCCTCTAAGATCGGGCACGATACAAGGCTGCCCGCTTTCACCACTCCTATTCAATATAGTACTGGAAGTCCTGGCCATAGGAGTTAGTCAAGGAAAAGATATCAAGGGCATACAGATAGGAAAGGAAGAGGTCAAGTTATCACTATTTGCAGATGATATGATACTATACTTAGAAAACCCTAAAGACTCTACAGAAAAGCTCCTAGAAACAATAGGTCGATATATAAAGTGGCAAGCTACAAAATAAACACCGAAAAGTCCATGGCTTTCTTATAAGAGAAGAAAGAGACATTAAAAAAAATCCTGCTCACAATAGTACCTCAGAAAATCAAGAAACTTGGAATCAGCTTAACTAAAGAGGTGAAGGACCTATACAAGGAAAATTACAAAACACTACTTCAAAAAATAAAAGAGGATACTAGGAAATGGAGACACATTCCCTGCTCCTGGAGAGGGAAAATTAACATTATCAAAATGGCAATACTACCCAAAGCACTATACAAATGTAATGCCGTCCCTATCAGGATACCCATGACATTTTTCAAAGAAATAGACAAAACACTCCTGAAATTCGTATGGAACAATAAACCCCCACGAATAGCTAAAGCAATCCTTGGGAAAGAGAAACATCCATATCGTTTTCCAAGAAGGCCGGAGCAGTCAGCATTCCCACCAATAGTGAAGAAAAGTCCCTTTCTCCCCACATCCATGCCAACACTTGTTGCTTTTTTTCTTTTGGATGTATCTCTGTGGTAAGAGATAATATCTCGTTGTTGTTTTGATATGCATATCCCTAATGATTAGTGATGAAGAGCATTTTTTTATGTGCCTTTTGGTCATTCAAATTTCTTCTTTGAGAAAGTTTCTGTCCATTCCATCATCCCATTTTCTTATGGGATTGGATGTTTTTTTCTTGTAGAGTTCAACCAGTGCCTTGTATATCTTTGATATTAACCCTTTATCAGGAGGGTATTGGGTGAATATCCTTTTCCATTTTGTAGGCTGTTTTTGTATCCTGCTCACTTTGAGGTGCAGAAGCGTCTTAGTTTAAGATCATCTCATTTGTTTATCTTTGTTTCCAGTTGCTTGGTCAGTGGCGTTTTATCGTTGAAGATACCTTTAACTTCAATATGGTGAAGGGCTTTGACAACCCTTTCCTCAATGTACCTTACAGATTCTAGTCTGATGGATCTTTAATCAATTTTTATCTGACTTTTGTGCACAGAAGTTTGAGCCTGTTTTTTGCATGTTTGCTAAAGAGGCTTTCCTTGCTCCACTTTACGTTTCTTGCTCCCTTTTCAAAGATTAGATGATCATATATTTGAGGGTGTGTAAGGATATTCAACCCTATTCTATTGGTCTGCAGATCTGTGTTTATCCCAATACTGTGCTGTTTTAATTATTATGGCTTTGTAGTACAGTTTGAGGTTGGGGAAGATCATCCTCCCATCCCCCGCCCCCAGAATTGTTTTAGCTATTCATGGGGGCTTGTTTCACATGACTTTCAAGAGTGTTTGATCAAGTTCTTTTAAAAATATCATGGTATCCTTACAAGGACTGCATTAAGTCTGCATAATGCTTTGAGAGATATTGCCATTTTGACCATGCTAATTCTCCCAACCCATGAGCAGAGGATGTGCTTCCATTTGCTTTTATTGCTTTTATTTTATTTTATGTTCTCTTTTATTTCTTGAAGTAATGTTTTTTAGTTTTCTTTGTACAGGTCCTTTACCTCCTTGGTTAAGCAGAGTCCGAGGTACTTGATTTTCTGAGGCATGATTGTGAACAGAATTTTTTTCCATATCATTTTCTTATATCTCATTATTTGTGTATAGGAAATCCATGGACTTTTGGATATTGATTTTATAGCCTGCAACTTTACTATATAAATCTATTGTCTCTAGGAGCATCTTGGTAGAGGCTTTAGATAGAGATATACTTTTATCTCTAAGTATAGTATCATGTCATCTGCAAATAGTGAGAGCTTGGTTTCTTCCTTTCCTATCTGGATGCTTTTTAATATAAGATCATTATGTTCTAATATAAGTTTTATTCCCTAGCTGCTATGGCAAGTACTTCCAGTACTATGTTGAATAGAAGTGGCGAGAGTGGTTATCCTTGTCTTGCCCTGATGTTAGAGGGAAGGCTTTTAGTTTTTCCCCATTGAGAATAATGCTTGCGTGGGCTTGTGGTAGATGGCTTTGACTATCTTGAGTATTGCTCTTTCAATATCCATTTTGCTGAGAGTCTTCATCACAAATGGGTGCCAGATGTTGTCAAATGCTTTCTCTGTGTTTGTTGATATGATCATATCACTGTCATCTCATTGCTCATTGATTTGCTTGAGAGGGCACCAGTAATGTCTCCATTGTGACACTTGTTGTTGCTGCTTTTGGCATATTGAATATGCCACAGGGAACTTGCCAGGCTCTGCTGTGCGGGCGAGATACTCTCGGTAGCTTGCCAGGCTCTCAGAGAGGGGTGGAGGAATCGAACCCAGGCCAGCCGTGTGCAAGGCAAATGCTGTCGTTCCAGCCTGGTATGATCATATGCTTTTTATTTTTTCTTTTACTGATACGATGGATTATGGTTACTGACTTGCAAATGTTAAACCATCCTTGCATCCCTGGGAATAAATCCCACTTAGTCATGGTGTATGATCTTTTTGATTAGTTGCTGGATTCTATTTGCATTGGATTCTAATATTTTCTAATATTGGATTCTAATATTTTCTTGAGGATCTTTACATCCATGTTCATCAGGGATATTGGCCTGTAATTTTCTTTTTTTTGTGGTGTCTCTGTCTGCTTTTGGTATTAGTGTGATATGTGCCTCATAAAAAATGTTTGAATGTTTCTGTTTCTTTAATCTCCTGAAAAAGCTTGAGAAGGACTGACAATAGGTTCTCTTTAAATGTTTGAAAGAATTTGCTAGTGAACCCATCTGGACCTGGGCTTTCGTTTTTGGGAAGAATTTTGATTAGTGTTTCAATTTCCTTGATAGTGATAGGTCTATTCAGGTATTCCAAATCTTCTTGATTCAGCTTTGGGAGGTTATAGGAATCCAGGAATTTATCCTTTTCTTCTAGCCTCTTTTGTTTTGTGGCATACAGAATTACAAAGTAATCTCTGATGATCTTTTGAATTTTTTTGGTTTCTGTTGTGATGTCCCCTTTACATTTCTGATTCAGTTTATCAGGGTTCTTTCTCTCTTTATTTGTGAGTCTTGCTAGTGGTTTATCAATATTATTTATTTTTTCAAAGAACCAACCTTTGGTTTCATTGATCTCTTGAATTGTTTTCTGGAAATCCAGCTTGTTGATTTCTGCTCTAAGTTTTATAATTTCTTTCCTCCTGCCTGGTTTGGGTTCCTTTTATTGGTCATTTTCTGAGATTTTAAGCTGTGAAGTCAAGTTATTTATGTTGGCCCTTCTTCCTTCCTGAGAAATGCTGCAGACCTATAATTTTCCCCCTTAACACTGCTTTAGCTGTGTCCCAGAAGTTCTGATAGCTCGTGTCTTCACTCTCATTTGTTTCCAGGAATCTTGATTTCTTTCTTGATTTCCTCTCTGATCCACCAGTTGTTCAACATTGAGCTATTTAATTTCCAGGTGGTTGATTTTCATCTCCGTTTCTGTGTGTGATGAACTCAAACTTTTAATGACATAAGTCTCCATAGGATAAACTTTTCTTTTTTTTTGTGAACATTTCTTTCTTTCTTTCTTTCTTTCTTTCTTTCTTTCTTTCTTTCTTTCTTTCTTTCTTTCTTTCTTTCTTTCTTTCTTTCTTTCTTTCTTTCTTTCTTTCTTTCTTTCTTTCTTTCTTTCTTTCTCTCTTTCTTTCTCAGAATTTTATTTTATTGAATCACCATGTGGAAAATGACAATGCTTTCTGGCTTAAGTCTCAGTTATACAATGCTGAAACAACCATCCCTTCACCAGTGCCCATATCCCACCACCAAAAAAAAAACAAACCACAGTACACCTCCCATCCCGCCCCCCAACCCCGCACTCCTCCCCGCCTTGTAACTGATAAATTTCACTTTACTTTCTATTTACTTTGGTTACATTCAATATTTCAACACAAACCTCACTATTATTGTTAGGAGTACCCCACTAGAGTCAGACCTGTTGTGAAGAAATATGAGGTCAGTTTTGGATTTCTTTACTTTAGCAACAAAGTCCAGGGAGATTTCTTCCAGATATTGGATCATTGCAAGCTTGTAAACCCCATCTGTGGTCATCATAATATGGCGGTCACCATGCCCTTCACCCCCGGCAAGGAAGAGGTGAGAGAGAGAGAAATACCTTTCCCCTCCTGGGCGGGCATGGGGCCGTGGCTTAGTTCTCAGTCTGGAGACATTCTGCAAGGAGCTGCCCATGCCGAAAAATTTAGCTGGCGTCTGGAGTCATGCTCGTGCAGCTGCGGAGAGGCCGCACACACATGCTGTGGCCCCCAGGATCACATCTTGGTGGCAGATTTTCTTGATGTGACCCAGCATACAGACACACATGCAACCCAATCAGAAATGCCAGGAAATGATAATTTTTCTATCTAGGAAAAATTGTGAAATTTTCCTTCATATGTGTTTTCTTAGGAAAATAATTGTAGTAGGACTCCCTGTTTGCAAAAATGCACCCAAATCCCAGAAGAGACCCTCTTGGTCTTCCCTGGATAGTTAAAGTGATTAAATTACAGATCATGAAATCCCATTGATGGTTGAATTTCTCAAGCGGTCTCAGTAACCTCGATATTCGTCCTATCCCTGAGATTTTAGAAGCCTCTCTCTACTCGGCCTTCCCAACAATGCCTCATTGCAGGCTCTTTCAGGGTCAGGGGAATGAGATCCAGCTTGTTACTGGCTTTGGCATATGGATACACCACGGAAAGCTTGCGAGGCTGTCCCACGTGGGAAGGAAACTCTCAGTAGCTTGCTAGTTTCTCCCAGAGGGAGAAGTAGGTTATAAGATATCGAGCTTCTGGGGGCTTGCTTTTAAGTCTCTGGATGTTGGCTATTGTTGGGATTACACACACCTGGGTTCCTCTGCTGGTACCTTCATGCGTGAGGCTCGTCCAAACGTGTGGAGAGGTTGCCTTGAGCATGGCTGTGGCTAGGTTCTGGAGGTCTTCAGCCGCTGGGAGCTCTGCTCAGGGTGGGGAGGGAAGCTGGAGCCCATCCTCTCCGAGGGGCCCCAGGGAAGACAGCCAGGCGTGTGGGCAAGAGATTCTCTGCCCTTTTGCTCGGGCCTCAAAGTGATTAAAGTGCACTCACATTCCTCAGTGTAGATTCAAGTTCCTTTAGATGCTAATTCGCCTTTACCAACCAGGCACCTCATTCAGTTGATACTTTACCAACCGGGCCAACTGAGGCCAGGCTCAGTCATTCCTGTCATTCATTATAGCCTTACAAGATTCCTCTCTTTGGGAGAAAGCTCAGATTGCTGTAACCTCTAGGACAACAATCCAAGCAATGTAGTCCTTCGAAATTCAGCTAGAGCCCAACCTATCAGGCCAACTCCACGCTGACCTCTTCTTTTCTGTCTCCTAGAGCTGAACACCTGATCCTAGCAGTTACCACACAGATCTGACTTGCATGATTCCAAATGTGAGTCTGTGTCTCTTCAATGAGCTTGTTGGCTTTCTAGTATCTGTGTAAATATACACCAAGTCTGTGACTGATATGCTATCACTGTACAAAGGATATGGGGTTCTGCAGTTAAAGAACATGCACAATCACATAATCATAAAATAGAAGAGTTAAAATGAGGCACGAAGAGAGCTCAAAGGGTGGGAGAGATGCCTGGCATGTAGAGAACCTGGGTTCCATTCCCATACTACACTGGAGGTTCCTAGCCCGTCAAGGCTCAAGAGGCACTGAGTCACACATTGCTGGATGGGTCCCCCAAGTCTCCTGAGCACTCTTGGGAGACTCCCAAGTGTATTTGTTTATTTTTATGTAGGAATTAAGAATCTGGACCAGGAAATGTTTTTAAAGAGACAAGACCATAGTTAAAAAAAAAAGAAAAAACAAAGTACATCAATTTTTAGCTTATGAAATTTAGTCAACTTCAGTAATAGTTTTCTTAAGTTTAACTGGAAAACTTTCTGACCATCAAAGGTGTAAAGGGTTTAAAGACAGGCATACAGACTAATATAACAGAATGGAGAAACCCTTGCAAAAGTGGTAAAAGTATATTTGACAAGAGCAGTGAGGAAAGGGCAAGTCTCTTGAGCAAATGAGAGCTTTGAAAACTGCATATCCAGATGCAAAAGAATGAAGTTACCTGACACCATGTATAAAAATGAACTTAAAATGGTTTAAAGATTTAAAGCTATAAAACTTCTAGGAGCAAATTGGCAGAGAAATCTTTGTGACATTGGGTTCATCAATTTGCAAAGGACCTTTCTCAAACTTTTAAATATTTAACATCATTCTTTTTAAAGCATCTATCATGTTGAAATCCTTAACAATTATTTCATTGCTATTTATTAGCCTAACTCTTGCCTAAGATTTAAGCTCCTTCCTAATATTACTTTATAATTTTGTTTGTTTGGTTTGGGGGCCATATCTGGCTGTGTGCAGGGTTTCTTCCTGACTGTGCTCAGGGGTCATTGCTGGCAATGCTCATACGACTGTATATGGTGCTGTGGATCAAACCTGGGTTAGCAAGACAAGTATTCTCCACCCATCCTTACCCTCCAGCCCCTCAATATCACTTTATAAATTCAACAAAATCTACTTTTTATAAGATTCACACCTGATATTAATTTGATATTTGCTAATTGAGACCTATAAGATTGGAGAGACTGTTCAATGGTTTACATACAGTAAGAGGAAAGAGATGTTTAAATGAGGATTAATTAATTTCATAAGTCAGTGTTAAAGCATTTGTTAGTTTTCCCATGGGGGCTCAGATAATGAAAACACAGATAGTAAAAGTGCTCTGTACTATTTTCCCCACTCTGGATTTCTTTTTTTGTCCTCTCACTGAACAATCACAAACTTCATACTCTGTGCCTAGACAAAACTTCAACAGAAATTAAGGTTGTTCACTGGAAGTTGTGCTTGGTTAACTCTCAGAAAAGATAAAGGGGAATCTCCATATGTGAAAGTAGAACTACCACATGGCCCTGAATTCAACTCTTTGGAATCTCCCTCCAGAACATAAAAGCAAGACCGAGCGATAATATAGCAGAGGGTGCGTGCCTTACATCTGATTAACTCGTTTCATCCCTGGTATCCCATAATATCCCCAGAGCCCATTAGAGTGCAACACCAGGGGTAACCTATGAGATTTGCCAGCTGTGTCCCCAAAACAGAAAGAAAGAAAGAAAGAAAGAAAGAGAGAGAGAGAGAGAAAGAAAGAAAGAAAGAAAGAAAGAAAGAAAGAAAGAAAGAAAGAAAGAAAGAAAGAAAGAAAGAAAGAAAGAAAGAAAGAAAGAAAGGTTTATTTTACTTTGTCTTGACTTTTGTTATCTCCTCAGTTATACTCACAACTTCTAAGATTTCTTTTTTCTCTTTGGTTCTGTCTTGCATTTGCTGTGTTTGGATATGGAACTTTTAGAAATGCAAGGTCTTTTGTTGAAGAATAGCAGACTTATAGATGAGAGCACAAATCATAAATACCAAGATGAAATTTTACACACTAAGTGCATTGTGTGACTAGTGGCAGGACTTACAGTGCACAACCCAGAGTCTGCAGCCCCTACACCTCTCCTCCCGAGTGGTGACCACCATCCTAATTGCTGAAAATGCTGTTGACCCATTCGCTCATGTTTGTAAGAATGGAATCACACAACATGTACTTTGGTTCCTGGTATCTTTCACTCAGGGTTAAGTTTGTGAGATTTATTTATGCCATCTCACATAGTGGTATTCCACTATTTCTTGTTCCATGTTCTGAACACACCACAATGTGCTTTTCTAACAAGAATAGGATGAACTTGAGATTATTTTCAATTTTGGTTATTAACGATGGTGCTGTATTCTTAAGCAGTTTTGTATATGGCCTCCAGCAACCAGATGTTCACATTTCTAAGATGATACTCCTTATCACTTTTTGGCTGGACAGTCACTCAGCATTTTTTTCTTTTTCTTTTCTTTTTTCTTTTTTTCTTTTTATTTTTTTAGTTTTTGGGCCACACCTAGCTGTGTTCAGGATTTACTCCTGGCTTTGTGCTCAGGGATCTCTCCTGGAGGATTACAGGGGACCATATGGGATGCTGGAGATTAAATCCAGATGGGCAAATCAAATGCCTTACCCATTGTACTCTTTCTCTGGCTTCTAGAATTACTTCTTTGATTATTTAATTCTCTTTTATAGTGAGTGAATGGTTTGGGGCCACACCCAGCTGTGCTCAGGGCTTACTTCTGGCTATGAACTCAGGGATCACTATAGCGCTGGGAAAGAGGATCAAAAACTTTGACTACATTTTATATAACCTTTTGATTGATTCTTTAATGTTTAATCTTGCCCCAAATCCAATTTCAAAAACATCCATTTAAAAAAAATTTTATTGCTAACTACTTTCTACTTCCACCCACTCGCATTTGTTTGTAGTAGATTTTAGTTTTCTGCTATTAATTGCCACTTGTCCATCTGTCTTCCATATCCCCAAATATTTATACCTATACAACTTCTTTATTATCATTTTAGTAGACTTTAGGCATATAAACATATACTCAATCTGCCACACTGAACTCACAGGTGTCTGAGAATGTGCTTTGGTTCCTGGTCTCTCTCACTCACTATTGATAACTAATGATAGCGTGAAACAGGAAAGTCGCCTGCTGCTCAGTTTGGTGGAGCAGAATTTCCCCAAGATTTACTTCTCAATGTCACAATTTTCAAAAAATGCTCTCACCTCCAGTTTTCTTATAGTCTGTGAATTAATTTCCTCCAAATATTATTGGAGAACCTACTGCATGGTCCACATTCTCTAGTTACATTTTCTAATTTTACCCTTTCATGAAACTATGACTAACCATTTTTAGTGGAATTTTCATAATTAATTAGTATCCTAATTAAAGTGGAAATACCTAGCAAACATAACATAGGGGAAATGAAAATTCTTTCATTTGATTGAAGATTAATGTTCTCTAACCATAGCCTAGGTCCACATGAGCCAGAGAGAGATACAGGAGGTAAGGCATTTGCTGTTTACAATTGTGTCAGCTGACCCAGGCTTGATCTTGCATATGGTTCCCAAGCACCACCAGTGCTCACTCCTGAGAACAGAACCAGGATGAACCCCTGAGCACTGCTGATTGTGGCCTAAACCTCCTCCACTCCCCCAGCCCCCCTGACACCCCCCCCCCCCCGCTAAATAAGAAAATTGAATAAATAAAACAAAAGGTCCAAGTTAGATCTCCTAAGTCTAGGAGAAAATAAAAATTCTCACTCTCATTCTCACCCTACAACAGTCCTCACTGTCTCATTTGTTGCATCTACTCTTCTCTTATGGTATTTTTGCTGCCATAGGGACATCAATGCAATTCAGGTTTTGACACTGTTAATCAGAAACTCTGACACTACCAATTTCCTCCTTTCCCTGAGAAGGACTATTTCATTAATGGACAGTGATTACTACTTGGTAAATGATACCAATATTTTTATGCTCTTTCCCAATAGATAAATCATGTGTAGAGTAACAAAATCAGAGCCTATGTTTGTTACACAGCTCTCATGAGCAAAGTTCTTTCAAAGTCCAGAATCCTGCTGACTTGTTCATGCTTCCCCTGAGTTACATTAAGGTGTCACCAGGTACCTTTCCAGATGGAGTCCCGGTGACCATGAGCTTCTACAAAACATGGCTCCGGTATGTGGGGAACAGGACTTTTTATCCAAACTGCATGGGGGCACTGGAACTGGGCAGTTCTATCCCAGCCTCCAGCCCACCCCTGACCCCAGAAGTCACGCCCTCAACCCGCCCCTGGCACCATCTTGCCGCACTCAGCTGTGAAGAATCCTGGCTGGTGGGCACACAATGCCGGAGAATGCTCTGGACCCCAGACCGAGCTGATAACACTGGGGTGCCCCATATGAAGCAGGTGCAGTCTCCCTGCCTTCTCCAGATGGAATCCTGGTGACCCTGATCTTCTACAAACATGGCTCCAGTGTGTGCGAACCAGGACTATTTCCTGATATACAAAAACAAAAACAAAAACAAAACAAAACAAAAAAACACCGCTCAGGAATGGCCAATCTCAGAACGAAGCGGCTGCTGGCAGAAATGCTCCTGGACTGTGAATTAAGCTATGCCCCCATGCTGCCCTGGGAGGGGAACGGTTTTTGTCCCTCAGCCTTTTCCCCTTTGCGGCAGCATGGCGACCTCCACCTTTCAGAGCCAAATGGACAGAGAGGTAGGAGTCTGCAGTGATGAGGCATCCAGGAAATCTCAAGATGGGGGCGGAGGGGTGCGGAACCAGCCCTGCTCCCTGCCTAAACAATACCCCAAGCGGCCACCCACAAACGGCTCCTCCACTCCTGAATGGCCATTGTATGCTCTTCATTATCAGCAATAGAAAACAAATTATCTAATGATGCCTTTTCAGCAGGTCTGATTGTTGGGGGAAAATTCCAAATAATAATAGTAGGTTTTCTGTCAAAAAATGAACGTAATCAAAGTAAAGAGAGAGTAAAGTGAAAATCATCTGCCACACAGGCAGAGTCGGGGGTGGGATGGGGGGTATACTGGGGTTCTTTTTTAAAAATTTTATTTATTTTTTTATTTTTTTGCTTTTTGGGTCACGCCTGGTGATGCACAGGGGTTACTCCTGGCTTTGCACTCAGGAATTATCCCTGGCGGTGCTCAGGAGACCATATGGGATGCTGGGATTCGAACCCGGGTCGGCTGCATGCAAGGCAAACACCCTACCTGCTGTGCTATTGCTCCAGCCCCTATACTAGGGTTCTTGGTGGTGGAATATGTGCACTGGTGAAGAGATGAGCATTTGATCATTGTATGACTGAGACTTAAACCTGAAAGCTTTGTAATTGTTCTCATGGTGATTCAATAAAAAAAAAAAGTGTCACCAGGACTTACAACTGACCTGCCCCTGCCACCCCATCCCTTAGGGACCAGAGGAGCCAGAACATCAACACTGAAAGACATTCGCTGTAACTGGGGACTGTGGCCTCACTTAGTCCAAAAAAACCACAGGTTCTGGTTAGGGCCAGAGGTGGGATGCCGAGTCCACCTACAGAGACCTGGGGACAGTCATCATTGACATTATCCTGAGAATAAAGGGCCCTGAGACCTTCTTTCTTCTGGGTTCTTGGAACCCTGAAACTTTAGTTTTTTAAGAATTCAAAAGAATCGTAGAAACATCTGGCCAGTCTTCCAGATACAGTTCCTTGTATTTGGAAAGTTTTTTTTTTTTTTTTTAAAAAGCACCTTGGCAACACATGCTAATTTTTAAATGCAATGCAGTTCTTCATTATTAGAGATTCTGTCTTTTCTTTAAACTGTGGGAATGAGGGGTCAGAGAGATAGAACAGTGGGTGAAACACTTTGCATGCAGTCACTCTGGATTTGATCAGCACCACCTAGGGTCCCCTAAGCCACACCAAGAGGGATCCCAGGGCACAGAGCCAAGTGTAAGCCCTGAGCACCTCCAGGTGTGACTCCCAAACAAACAAAAAACCTCTAAAAACATGAAAGTGAGACTCCTTAGACAGAAAAGGATTAATACTTATCCTGCTGTGACTGTTGGCAGTGGCGACCCTTTTAGGAAGGCACGTGTGTTCATTTGCCCATATGTTCACTCCTATATGTAAAAACAAGGGCACATTGATCTGGTGCTAGACAGCAGGCTCAATGCTAGGAACACATGTGGATTCCAAGGAGATGCACAGGGGGTTGCAAACAGTTACAGGCTACTACAGTGAGTGCCATGAGTACACAGTGGTGAGAGCACATTATTAGAATACACGATCTGCCTGACACGGTGGGGATGGATGACAGAGACAAAAAGAAAAAAGACAACCCAAAATTCTCAGCTCCAGGAGTCTCTCTATACCCCCTCTCACCCACACGTCTTCTGTGTTCAGCATACCACTATCAAAGAAATTGCTCCCATCCTGTCCTCTGACGCCAAAGCCAGGCCACCTCATCTCCCAAGGCATTTCTCACAACTTCACGAGCTGGCTTCTGCACCACATTTGTTCTGTCACTGCTACTTTAGCATAGAAATAACTCAGAAGGCAGAGTTTATGCATTTGAAAATGCGTGTTATATAAACTCTATTTCCCATTTGGCAAGTTCTATGAATTCACATTTCAGGTATTGTTTATGAGAAAGTAGAAATAGTTGTACTTCCTGAACTGAGACAAAATAGCTGGTGGAAGTAAAAACAAATTCCTAACATTGTCCAGCCAATTTTAAACATTATTAGGATAATTATTTTGGAGTCACGCCCAGCAGTGCTCAGGGTTTTCTCTTGACTCTGTGCTCCAAGATCACTCCTGGTGGGACTCAGATGACCATGTGTGCTACCACGGGTCAAACCCAGATAAGCTGTGAGCAAGGCAAATGCCCTACCTGCTGTACTATCGATCCAGATCTGGTTGACTTTTAAATAACAGGTACTTTAACTGGTGCTACCAGCATGTGTTCATTTCACACTGTGTGTGAACTAAGCCAACAGGTGTTCAGAGACAGATGTTCACCAAATGTTTAGCCTTGGGGAAGGAGGGGGAACAGCAACAAAATATAGAGCATATTTCCCCTAAAGTTTCAGCAACTGACGGCATTTTACCATCCACTCTCATGATTTCTAAAAATAACTTCCAAAAAGTTTATTGAGTACCTAATATATGCCAAATTGTGCTAGAGATGGCAATAAAAGAGAAATAAACCCTCAATAAAGAAAACAATCCCTTTAATTCATTAGTCATGGTGAAAGAATTTCTAGAATTGCATTTATCTACAAGTCTTCCCTTTTTTCATGACCTTACAGAGTGAAATTGATGGCCAAATCTCCCTAATTCTTCTGCCCCAGATAGTTTCAAAGTTGTCTTCTTTACATTATCTTTGGCACCATTCTCCTTTAGGCCTACAGAATTTGTCATCTTAACAATGGAGTGATAGCACAGCAGGTAGGGCATTTGCCTTGCACTCGGCCAACCCGGGTTCAATTCCTCCATCCCTCTCAGAGAGCCCGGCAAGCTACCAAGAGTATTTCACCCACATGGCAGAGCCTGGCAAGCTCCCTGGGGTGTATTCAATATGCCAAAAACAGTAACAACAAATCTCACAAAGGAGATGTTACTGGTGCCCACTTGAGCAAATCGATGAGCAATGGGATGACAGTGACAGTGATTGATTACAACTATGAAACAACATAGAAATAATATTCTTGCCATAATTTAACTCCTTTCTAATCAATTCTTGCTCAACTGCTGCTAACGTGATCACCCCAAACACAAAAGAGGTGTATGATCCTTCCTATGTCGCCCAATATCTTTAGCCAGTAATTCCAGCAAAGCTTACAGTCTTTTCACTCCTCTCGCTATCATTTTCTTTTCCAATCACAACACTTGTCATTTTTGAAGCACCCACACTTCCTTATGCCTAGTGTCACAACCCTATCTTAGATTATTCTTGTTTATCGTTTAAACCTTGTCCATACACCCCAATTAACCTCCCCTCAACTTTCTTTTATGTTGGAAGGTTTCAGATTTTTAGGAGATTATTATGACAAACATCCAAATACTCCTCACCTACAGTCACTAGTTAAACATTTTACCACATTTGTGTTCATTTGCTCTCTCTCACTCCATAACATATATTTGCTATTGCTGAATCATTTGAAAATAAATTGCAGACTCTACAATACTTTACTCTTAAATTCTCCAGTCAGCATGTATCTCCTAAAAATAGGACATTCTCTAAGATAACCACAATATAATGATAACTCAGGAAATTTAATATTAAAACATTAACATTTAATCAGAATATATAGTCAATTTTCAAGTTTCTCCTGAATGGGCTATTAGTTGCCTTTCAAGATTAAACTCTAGGGGGCAGAGAGATAGTACAACAGGTAGAGCTTTCAGCACACCATATGGTCCCCCAAACCAAACAGGAGTGATCCCTGAGCATAAAGTCAGAAGTGAGTCTTGAGCACAGCCAGGTGTGGCCCCTCAAAAAACAAAAACAAAAAAATTAAACTTTAGGAAAATAACAAAACCTTCCCCCCCCACACACACACTAGGTGTCTCTCTTCTATGCTTTTATTGCCTTGAGTGCTACTTTTTTTGAGGGGGTGGGGCACACATGGCAGTACTCATGTATTTCTGTGCTCAGAGAGTGATACTTGGAGGTGCTCGGGGGAATCATAGATGGTGCTGGGGATTCAACTTAGGGTTAGTTACATGCAAGGTATTTTCCTGACCTCCTGTTCTATCTCTCTGGTCCTACCTTGCATACATCATTGAAGTATGCTATATCTCACCATGCTGTATCGTATTGCTATTTTCCTTCCTGTAGTATCTGAAACCTAACTAGTCTCAACTTAGTTCCTCTAACAATTCATAAACTTTCTGCACTGATAGTTGATGGAGTAGATAAATGAATTCATTAACGATGACATTTAAGAATCTTGCTCTACTTTCATTATAATTGGTCAATGTGTGTCCCACAGCTTTTTAGGTACCACCCAAATCATCTCAGTTCCACTTCTTACTTCAAAAGCTGCTAATAGTGCCCAGTCCTGCACAAGCTTCGACCAGCCTTGGGCAGATGTAAACTGATAGCACCGTGTTTTGTGCCTGGGCCATGAATTCTCATGTCTGACCCAGGGTCACATGGGTACAGTGGTAAAGGACTCCCTTGGCATCTGGTGTAATCTGGAAATCAAGCAATTATGATTTGTATGTGGAGGGGCAAGATGCTCACGGGAAAATACTTCTCTGGCCAGCCCTTGCCCACAACATGCTGATATAATTTCTCAAACTAGGTGTGTGGACCCCAGGAGCCAGTGACACTCATTTCCCACCTAAACCTTGCCCCCCCACCCGAAGAGTAGCTCTGCCTCCAAGCATCTTGCCTGGGAACTGCCCCCCGCCCCTGCCAGCTGTCACCATCAACACGCTGACGTAACTTCTCAAACCAGGTGTGTGGACCCCTAGTGTCGCCTATGGATCTACCCCTCATGGCATACCTTTAAAATCTCTAACCTCAGAATCACGCAGATGTTATTGTGTCCATGCAAAGAAGTTACTTCATCTATATCCTACATTAGAGGTACTAGTTAACCCAGGCCTCACTTTACCTATAATCCATGGTAACACAAAAAGACAATCCCACTGCAGGGGCCAAAACATACAATAACACACAGGAAAAAACTACAAAATGCAAAAGTCACAATAAGAAAACAATGCAGAAACTCACCAGGCTTAGTGAGTTTGCTAGCCCAGATGAATCAAACAGTAATAATGAACTATATAACCTCTCAGATAAGGAATTTAGAATGAAGCTTTTAAGGAGCTCAAAGAAACAATGGAACATGCTGCTGACAAAATACAAGAGAATATGAGAAGAGAAATGAAGAAAATGCAAACGAAAATACAAGCAGAAATGACAGACCTAAAAAACTTAGTAGGTGAAATGAAAAACTCAGTGGAAGGCCTCAGCAACAGAATAACAGCTGCTGAGGACAGAATCAGTGAGCTCCAAGATGAGGTGCAGAGAATCTCCAAACAACAGCAGAAAATGGAAAGAATCCTCAAAATAAACCAACAGATATCAAGATAAAATTGAGATGAAGTCAAGAGGAGTAACATAAGAATGTTTGGAGTCCCAGAGGGATAGGAAGAAAACCCTGATGAAGAAGAAAATGTCAAAGACCTAATTTCTGAGATGTTCCCAGAGCTGAAGAGCCCATGCAAGCAGATTCAGGAGGCTCAAACAATACCAACTAAAAGAAATCCAAATAAAAATACTCCAAGACACATCCTTATCAGAATGACAGAAAGCACAGAGATAAAATTCTGAAAGCAGCAAGATCAAAGAAAGAAATTGCTTATAACAGAGCATCCTTTAGATTTACAGAAGACTATCTGATGAAACCGCCAGGGCCCGAAGACTGTGGTGGGGTATAATAAAAGAACTCAATGAAATAAATGCATCATCAAGAATACTTTACCCAGCTAGACTCTCATTCATATCAGAAGGAACACACAACTTCACAGACGAATAACAACTCAGGAACTTCATAGACTCAAAACCATGCTTACAAGAAAAACTAAATGGGCTACTTTAAGACAAACAAGCCCCTCAAATGCACCAAACTTCAGCAGAAAGATGGAACAAAACCTCATAACAATAATCTCTTTCACTGGCACACATCCAAAAGAACAAAAGCAACCACTGTTGAAGAGGATGTGGAGAGAAAGGGACCCTCCTACACTGCTGGTGGGAATGCAAACTGGTTCAGCCTTTTTGGAAAACAATATGGACGATTCTCAAAAAATTAGAAATTGAGCTCCCATTTGACCCAGCAATACCACTGCTGGGAATATATCCCAGAGAAGCAAAAAAGTATAGTTGAAATGATATCTGCACTTATATGTTCATAGCAGCACTATTTACAATAGCCAGAATCTGGAAAAAACCTGAGTGCCCTAGAACAGATGACTGGTTGAAGAAACTTTGGTACATCTATACAATAGAATACTATGCAGCTGTTAGAAAAAATGAGGTCATGAACTTTGCATATAAGTGGATCAGCATGGAAAGTATCATGCTAAGTGAAATGAGTCAGAAAGAGAGAGACAGACATAGAAAGATTGCACTCATCTGTGGAATATAGAATAATAGACTATAAGACTAACACCCAAGAATAGTAGAAATAAGTACCAGGAGGTTGACTCTATGGCCTGGAAGCTGGCCTCACATTCTGGGGAGAGGGCAGCTCAGATAGAGAAAGGAACACCAAGTAAAATGGATTGGAGGCCATGTGGGGGAAGGGTGATGCATGCTGAATGTAGACTAGAGACTGAACACAATGGCCACTCAACACCTTTATTGCAAACCACAATACCTAATTAGAGAGAGAAAACAAAGGGGAATACCCTGCCACAGTGGCAGGGTGGGGTGGGGGGAGATGGGATTGTGGGGGGTGGAAGGGATGTTGAGTTTATTGGTGGTGGATAATGGGCACTGGTGAAGGGATGGGTTCTCGAACTTTGTATGAGGGAAACATGAGCACGAAAATGTATAAATCTGTAACTGTACCCCACGATGATGCACTAATTAAAAAATAAATTAATTAAAACAAAACAAAAACAATAATCTCTTTCAATGTCAATGGGCTAAATGCACCAATTAAAAGACACAGAGTAACGGAATGGGTTCGAAAATTGAACCCAACATTCGGCTGCCTGCAAGAAACGCATCTGAACAGTCAGAGCAAACAGACTCAAAGTAAAAGGATGTAAAACAATTCTTCAAGCAAACAACTCCTTCAAAAAAGCTGGGGTGGCTATACTAGTATCAGACCTCATATACTTCGGACTGAAGAAGGTTACAAGAGACAGTGAAGGAAATTTCCTAATGATAAAAGAATCTGTATATCTGGAAGAATTCATACTCCTAAATGTATATGAGCCTAATAAGGGAACAGCAAAATACTTAAAAAAACTGCTCATATGCTTGAAGAAAGACATTGATAGCAGCACAATAATAGTTGGAGATTTCAACACTGTTTTATCACCTCTTGATAGATCAACTAGATTCAAGCTCAGCAAGACACACTTTATCTGAGGGAAGAAATGGAAGACAGGGGTGTAGTAGATATATCTTCTGCAAATAGATATGTCTACTATATCATCCCCCAAAAGATGAATACACATTTTTCTCAAGTGCACATGGGACATTCTTCAAGATAAACCACATGCTGGGCCATAAAACATAATTCCATAAAATTAAGAGGATAGAAATTGTATCAACAATCTTTTCAGACCATGATGTACTGAAAATAGAAGTGAATCACACACAGGAACAGAAATTCAAATCAAACACCTGAAAATTAAACAGCTCACTGCAGAACAACCAATGACTTAGAAGGAAAATCAAAAGATTCCTGGAAACAAATGAGAATGAAGATACGAGTTACCAGAACTTATGGGACATGGCAAAAGCAGTGTTAAAAGGAAAGTTTATGGCTCTACAAGCATTCCTCAGGGAGAAGGAGCAAGCCCACATAAGTAACTTAACCTCACAGCTTAAGATCTTAGAAAATAACCAATAAAAGGAGCCCAAACCAGGCAGGAGGAAAGAAATAATAAAACTTAGAGCAGAAACTAATGACATGGAAACCCAAAAAACAATCCAAAAGATCAATGAAACCAAGATCTGGTTCTTTGAGAAAACAAACAAGATCAATAAACTACTAGCAAGACTCACAAAGAAATAGAGAGAGAAGACCCCTAATAAACAGAATCAGAAGCAAAAAGGGGGACATTACAACAGAAACCACAGAAATTCAAAAAATAATCAGAGATTGCTGTGAGAATATTTATGACATGAAATAAGAGAACCTTGAAGAAACAGATAAATTTTTGTACACCTATAATCTCCCAAAACTGATCCAAGAAGGCTTGGAATACACAAATAGGCCTATCACTGTCAAGGACATTGAAATAATAATCAAAAGTTTACCAGAAAACAAAAGTCCTGGCCCAGATGGATTCAGTAGTGAATTCTTTCAGACCTTTAAAGAGGACCTACTCCCAATCCTGCTCAAGCTTTTCCAAGAAATTAAAGAAACAGAAACACTTCTAAACAGGTTTTTTTTGGAGGGGTCACACCCAGTGATGCACAGGGGTTAGTTCTGGCTCATGCACTCGGAATTACTCCTGGCGGTGCTCAGGGGACCATATGGGATGCTGGGAATCAAACCCAGGTCGGCCGCATGCAAGGCAAACGCCCTACCCGCTGTGCTATCTCTCCAGCCCCTCCAAACAGTTTTTATGAGGCAAATATCACCCTCATACCAAAAGCAGACAGAGACACCACCAAAAAAGAGAATTACAGGCTGATATCCCTGATGATTACAGATGAAAAAATCCTCAAAAAGTACTAATAAATAGAATCCAACGACTCATCAAAAAGATCATACACAATGACCAAGTAGGATTCATCCTGGGGATACAAGGATGGTTCAA
This sequence comes from Sorex araneus, assembly GCF_027595985.1. Taxonomy (NCBI): domain Eukaryota; kingdom Metazoa; phylum Chordata; class Mammalia; order Eulipotyphla; family Soricidae; genus Sorex; species Sorex araneus. The sequence continues at coordinate 238,769,614 of NC_073302.1, read as the reverse complement.
CACTTGCAAGTCAACCAACATAATATACCATATCAATAAAAAGAAAAGATAAAACCATATGACAATATCAATAGATGCAGAAAAGGCATTTGACAAGATCTAGCACCTGTTTATTATAAAAACTCTCAACAAAATGGTAGTCAAAGGAACTTTCCTCAATATAGTCAAAGCCTTCTACACAAGCCCACAGCAAGTATTATTTTCAATGGTGAAAATACTAAGAGCCTTCCCTCTAAGATCAGGAACAAGATAAGGTTACCCACTCTCACCACTTCTATTTAATATAGTACTGGAAGTACTTGCCATAAGCAGGAAAAAGATATCAAAGGCATCCAGATATGAAAGGAAGAAGATGACATAATACTATACTATACTTAGAAAATCCTAAAGACTCTACAGAAAATCTCCTAGAAACAATCCTAGAAACAATCAGCTTGTATGGTAAAGTGGCAGGTTACAAAATCAATACCCAGAAGTCCATGGCTTTCCTGTATACAAATAACGAAAGAGAAGAAAGAGATATTAAAAAAAAATCCCATTCACAATAGTGCCTCAGAAAATCAAGTACCTTGGAATCAGCCTAACTAAAAAGGCGAAGGACTATGCAAAGAAAACTACAAAACACTCTTCGAGAAATAAAAGTGGACACTAGGAAATGGAGACACGCTGCTCATGGATTGGGAGGACTAACACTGTCAAAATGGCGAGACTCTTCAGAGCATTGTACAGACTCAATGCGGTCCCTACCAGGATACCCATAAACATTCTTCAGAGAAATAGACAAAACACTCCAGAAATTCATGTGGAGCAATAAACCCCCATGAATTGTCAAAGAAATCCTTGGGAAAAAGAAGATGGGTGGCATCACCTTTCCCAACTTCAGACAAAGCAGTAGTAATTTAAACAGCATGGTATTGGAATAGAAACAGACCTGTAGACCAATGGAGCAGAATTTAATATTCTGATAAAGACTCTCAAGTATATGATCACTTAATCTTTGATAAAGGAGTAATAAATGTGAAGTGGAATAAGGAAAGCCTCTTCAACAAGTGGTTCTGGGAAAACTGGATGGCTACATGCAAAAAAAAAAAAAAAAAAGAACTCAAACCTCTGTCTAATGCCAAGCACCAAAGTCAGATCCAAATGGATTCAAGACCTCAATATTAAACTTGAATCCATAAGGTATATGGAGAAAAATGTAGGCATAACCTGTATGATATTGAAGTTAAAGGCATCTTTAAGGACGAAACACCACTGATCAAGCAAGTGGAAACAAATATATAAACAAATGGGACTACATTAAACTAAAAAGCTTCTGCATCTCAAAAGAAATAGTGACCAAAATACAGAGAGAGCCCATAGAACAGGAAAAATTATTTACCCAATATCCATCAGATAGGGGCTTAATACCTAGGATATACAAGACACTGGTAAAACTTTAAAAGAAAAATCCTCAAACCCCATAAAAAAAATAAGGGCAAATGAACAGAAACTTCCTGAAAAAAAATTCAAATGGCCAAAAGACACATGAAAAAACGCTCTACAAAATTTTAAACACTCTAAAAAATCAAAACAATAATGAGATATCATCTTATAGCACAGAGGCTGGCACACATCAAAAAAGAACAAGAACAATCAGTGCTGGTGTGGATGCAGGGAGAAAGGGACTCTCATTCACTGTTGGTGGGAATGCCAACTGGTCCAGCCTTTTTGAAAAACAATATGAGCATTCCTCCACAAACTAGAAATTGAGCTCCCATATGACCCAGCAATAACACTTCTGGGAATATATCCTAGGGATTCAAAAAAGCACAGTAGAAATGACATCTGTATTTGTATGTTCATTGCAGCACTGTTCACAATAGCCAGAATCTGGAAACAACCCAAATGCCCAAGAACAGATGACTGGTTAAAGAAACTTTGGTCCATCTACACAATGGAATATTATGCAGCTGTTAGAAAAGATGAAGTTATTAAATTTGCTTGTTAAGTGGATAGACATGAAGAGTATCATGCTAAGTGAAATCAGTCAGAAAGAGAGGAACAGACATAGAATGACTGCACTCATTTGTGGAATATAAAGTAACAAAATAGGATTTACTAGCACCTAGGACAGTATAGACAAGGGCCAGGGGGATAGCTTCATGGTTTAGAAGTCTGCCTCATGTGCTAGAGTCAGAAGGCAGTTGGGATGGAGAAGGTATCACTAAGTCGATGATGCTTGGAGGGATAGCTCAGGATGGGAGATTTGTGCTGAAATCAGATAAAGAACCAAGCATGACGGCTTCTCAGTGTCTGTATTGCAAACCATAATGCCCCAGAGTAGAGAGTAAGAAGAAAATTGTCTGCCACAGAGGCAGGGGATGGCGGAAGGGATACTGGGAACATTGGTGGTAGAAAATGTACACTTGTGGAGGGATGGGTGTTTGATCATTGTGTGACTGAAACTCAATCATGAAAGCTTTGTAATTATATCTTACAGTGATTCAATAATTCTTTTTAAAAGAAAGAAAAATGCTTCCCTTACTTTCAATGTCAGGGTGACAGATTCAGAGATACAGTTTTTCAATGGCAGCAGCAGCTCCCCCAAGATCAAGTATAAAATATAAATATAAATATAAAATATAAAATGGCTGCCAACCTGAAAACAACCTTTTTGTCTGCTCTCTGCTCTCTCCTTCATGGGGTCATTCCCTGGTTCCTCACAGAGTGTTTCCTGAGTCACATTTCCCCCAAAGTTAGCAGTCTTTGTATAGTCTCTGCATTTAGGTGCTCCAGAGAACACAATGTGTAGAGTGAAAAGACACAGACTCATGAGTCAGACGGGCCTGAATAGGAATCAAGTGGAGACATTCTTTATTAGTGACTATCTTGGGCAGGGGATCCAGTTCTCTGGCTGACTTTCCTCACTTTGTAATGAGGATGATAATGCTTTGCAAGATTATAGTAATTTAAAATATATATATATTTAAAATACATAAAATTCTTAAAGTAGTGTCTTGCTATAATACTACAAAACTATGTTGGATATGGCATGTTGGCCTGGAACTATCTTTCCTCTTCCTTTATTTTATTTTTCTCTAATTTCTTTTTAGGGGGTGAGGGGTGAGGGTTGGGGAGTTCAACCTTACCAGCTTTCCTCAGGACTTACTCCTGACTCTGTGGTCAGGGTTCACTCCAGGAAGTGCCTGGGGGACTATATGTGGTGCTGGGGATCAAACCCAGGTCAGCTGCATGCAAGGCAAGTGTTTTACCTGCTGAACTATCTCTCTGGCCCCTTCCTTCATTTTTCTTAAAAGTTACTACTCCTCCCCTAGGTTCCCGGAGAGTAAGTTCACTTATTCACATTTTACTAAGAGACTTGAGTTTGGTTTTGTTTCTGAATCACACCTGGCTGTGCTCAAGGGACCATGTGATGCCAGGGATTGAACAAAGGGACTCACATATGTGAACAAAGTGCTCTACCACTAAGCTACACCCCCACCCATAAAATGCTTTTGGGGGGTAAGAGGCTCACAAGCAATGATTAGGGACCCAAGGATCACCCCTGGTGGTAAACTGACTGACTGTGTGTGCCTGAGTTCAGGAAGCAGTGCTGGAGATGGAAGCCAGGGCCCATAGCAAAAAGCACGGCTTTGACTGTGTGGACCCACTTCCACACAGATACCCCCCAGAGGGATTAGTGGATGCTGACGTCAGGGACATGAGTGCTTCCAGATCAGCACCAGATGATGACAAAGATGACCCAGAAGAGCCAGGGTAAGGAAACAAGTTGGAGGTCCAGAGAGCTAGTACAGAGGTTAAGGTACTTGCTCTGCATGCTTCCTGCTGACGCTGGTTTAAATTCCCTGCCAACACCACAACAGGTCCCCCCTGAGCACTGCCAGGGGTCACTCCTGAACACAGAACCAAGAATAGGCCCTGAGCACCACAAAATGCACACACATACAAACCAACAAACAAACAAAGAATAAGTTGACATTAGACAATCTGGTGAAGGGAGACAATGACTCAAGACTAACAAATTCATGGAGCTGGAGCAATATCAGTGAGTATGGCACTTGCCTTACTCAAGGCCCACCAGGGTTCGATCTCTGGGTCCTCTGAGTGCACCAGGAGTGATCCCTGAGCTCAGAGTCAAAAGTAAGCCCTGAGCACAGCTGGGGTGCCCCCTCCCAACCCCCGCAAAATAAAAAGACTGATAAATTCAAGATTTGATTTTTTTAGAAGAACTCTTCCATGTTGTGGACACTTACAATAAAGCAAGTGGTGAAAGGTGTGGTATTACATTGACATGTTTTTAAAAGAGAAATAGAAAAGCACAAATTCATACCAAAGTGATGATCCATTTTCATAAAATTAGACTGTGTCTGCCTCCACTTTCACCTCTACCACCTCCCCTGCTTCTGCCGGCCCGAGACAGAAAGTCCAGCCTTCTCTTCCTCCTCCTCCGCAAACTACTCAGTGAGAAGACTGCCAAGATAAAGACCTTTATGGTAATCCTCTTCTGCTTACAGAACAGTAAATACAAAGCAAGTGCCAACCAACTATGTATGGTTTGGTCATGCTTCCTGCCAACAGTCACCGATTAGTGTAGAGTCAAATTTGGGGAGAGTCCAAGGTGATATAAGGATCTTCAACTGTGTGGAGAGCCACACCCTAAGCCCCACTATTCTAAAGGCAATTGCCCTTCCCTATGGTACACAGAATATGGAAGCAAAGACAAGAGACAGAGAGGGCATGAAAAAACATTAAACATTCTTATAGTCTTCATGGCTTCAAGTTACAAGGTTCATTTCTTTCCTGAGGCCTGGCTAGCATTCTTCTTTATAGATCTCTTTTTGTATTGGCTCTCTTTTGGTTACTTGCTTTTATTAATTAATTTACTTATTGATTTTTGTAGCTAAGGTAACACAGCTACACGAATGTTAACTTTGTGGTTTTGGTGTATTAAAGTTATTGCCAATGAGCAGGAACTCGGTTAATGATATTCAGGGGATGCTCCTGGCTATACTCTCAGGAATTACTCCTGGACATGCTTGAGGGACCGTATGGGGTGCTGGGGATCCAACCTGGGTCAGCCACATGCAAGGCAAGCTTTCTACCCACTGTACTGTCTCTCTGGTCCCAGGTTTCTTCTTCTCCTATAGCTAGGAGCATTCTATTTGCAAATGTCAGCAGCAACAACACAACAATTTCATCAAAAGATGGGAAAATAAGCAGAAGAGATATTTCCTTGAAGAAGATACACAACCAACAGATGTATGGAAAAAGTGCTCATTATCACTTTTTATCAGGGAAATGAAAATCAAAACAACAATGAGATATCATCTCACATCAGTACATTGGCATATCAAAAGGAACAGAAAACATTGGACCGGAGCAATAGTATAGCAGATAAGGGATTTGCTTTGTATGTGGCCAACCTGGGTTTGGCCCCAAGCATCCCATAGGGTTCTCTGAGCCAGGAATGATTTATGAGCACAAAGCCAGGAGTAACCCTGAACCCTGCCAGTATGGCCCCCAAACAAAACAAAACAAGGAACAGAAAATAACCAGTCTTGGTGGGGCTGTGATAACAAAGAAATCCTCATTTGCTATTGGATTGGTGGAACGGTTATCTGGTTAGCCTCTATGAAAACCAATACGGAGATGTCTCAAAAAAATTGAAAAATAGAATTTCCATATGACCTAATTGTTCCAATTCTTGGCATCTAACCCAAGAACATGAAGACATTAATGTAAAAAGGCATATGCAGAACTATACTCCTTGCAATGTTACTTACAACAACCAAGATTTAGAAACAACTCAAATTTCCAACAAAAGATGAATGGATAAGTAAATGTGGAATAGTTGCTTTTTTTTTCTTTTTGGGTCACACCCGGCAATGCACAGGGATTACTTCTGGCTCTGCACTCAGGAATTACTCCTGGTGGTGCTCAGGGGACCATATGGAATGCTGGAAATCGAGCCCGGGTTGGCCGCATGCAAGGCAAATGCCCTACCCACTGTACTATCGCTCCAGCCATAGTTGTTTTTGTTTTTGTTTTTTAATCTGGAATAAAACTTCTAACAAAAGACTGAGTACACCGTTGTACTCAATAACCAGTGTCTGAAACTGTTTTAAAATAAATAAATAAATTTATTATTTATAATTAATTAATTAATTAATCAATCAATCAATTAATTAATTAATTAATTAATTATAAATTACAAATCACTTCACCATCTAATACAACATATTGAATCTAAATTAAAGGAAATCATTTTGTCTATAGATTAGAAATTCAAGAAAACTAGTGTTTTAGCAATAGGAGCATTCTGTCTTCTTTCTAATTGAAATTTTTTTAAATTAGGGCCCTCAGGGCTGGAGCGATAGCATAGTGGGTAAGGTGTTTGCCTTGCATGCGACCAACCCAGGTTTGATTCCCAGCGTCCCATATGGTCCCCCGAGCACCACCAGGAGTAATTCCTGAGTACATGAGCCAGGAGTAACCCCTGTGCAATGCCAGGAGTGACTCAAAAAGAAAAAAAAAAAGAAATTAGGGGCCTTAAAAACATCTTAAATCTGAACCTCTTACTTATAGCTATAATCTCTTATATGTCCAGCCTAGTCTGGACAATACATCCAGACCAAGATATGTTGTAATTTTTATTATTCTTGAAATATTAATCTGCATAGGTTTAACAAGATACTACATGCTGTTCATGTACTTGAGAAATGAGACTAAACCAAGAGAAAGATTCTACTTCCTAAATGAGATGTATGTCAGAAAACTACAAAAAATTTGGGAAAAGCAGTCTTTTGGTTTTTTTTTTTTTAGGCCATACCTGGCTGTGCTCAGGGCTTACCCTTGGGCATGTGCCCAGAGCAACATATGTGGTGCCAGGGATAAAGCCAGGGTCAGCCATGTGCAAGGCAAGTGCCGTAACCCCTATGTTATCTCTCCGGCCTGGAGAAGCAGCTCTTGAAAATTGCTGTCATAGTTCTCAATGGGCAGCAGACCCCATTAAGTCTTCAAAGAGAGAACTAATTAAAAACAACATATTAAGTTCTTAGGACACTGAACTGAACTGAATTTTCTTATACAACAAATTAAAAACAAATGAATTGTCACACGAGTGCTTTTAACATCATAGTTTTTCATTTTAAAAGCATTTTAAATATGTGTAACGGAGAAGAGTAATAATAACCTTTTGTAGGCTAATAAAATTTGCACCAAATTCTACATTTTTTTAGGATTATCCTTTTCCATGTCTTTATCGGCTCCAATAATTATGGCTCAAAGACCCTAGATAGCTACAGTGATAGCACAGCGGGTAGGGCATTTGCCTTGCACGCAGCCGACCGGGGTTCTATTCCCAGCATCCCATAGGGTCCCCTGAGCACCGCCAGGGGTAATTCCTGAGTGCAGAGCCAGGAGTGACCCCTGTGCATCACCAGGTATGACCTAAAAAGCAAAAAAAAAAAAAAAAAAAAAAAAAAAAGACCCTAGATTCCTAGGTTCACTTTGGATTTAAAAGGCAGTTCAAGCCCTTTCCTTGTGCTCCTCCCTCTTCATGAAGAGCCAGCCTTCCTTTAGAGAAAAGAAGACCTCTAAGTCAGTGTTATTAATGATGACAATGCTAATTATTGCATAATTTTCTCTTAACTGCATCACATTTTTCTTCTATTAAATTCTTTTATTTTATTTTTTTCAGTTGGTTCTCTACTACTTCAGGAATAGAATTGCAAAATATAGTTGGGAACCAACAGGGCACTTTGGGGAAGGAGTGAGATAGAGTGGCCCTAAAAATCAGCTCTATCAATTTGCTCTGTGTTGTAGTGTTTGGTATTTGGGGGATGGAGTGTATTGGGGCCACACCCAGCAGCATCAGGTCTTACTCCTGGTTCTGCACTCAGGGACACTCCTGGAAAGTTCAAGAGACCATTCACAGAGCCAGGGATCCAGCCCAGGTTGACTGTGTGCAAGGCAAATGACCCACTCTTGCACCCTATAACCAGGCCTTAAAGCAGTTTTTTTAGTTTGAAATAAATACTGGGAGCCGCAAGTTTCCACAGCACAGCTCCTACTTTTTTCACATGTCTGGCATATCTTGTGTGTGCCTGAGAAAGATCCTTGCTAAAACTGTAATGACATATATACCTAAATTAGTCTCATACTTGCAAAAAAAAAAAAACTGAGTCTATGAAAAAACTACTTCAAGAAAAAGAAAAAAAAAAGGAAAGTGGAGGGAACAAGGATTTGCATTAGTGTGCCTTATCTTCCCTTGGCATTTTCCCAGGAAATATGGTACAGAAAGCTTTTCTGATTTGTGGTATTCTGAAAACTTAATCCTGGTCTCCTTGAGACTTGCTATTTGATTGCCTGACCACATTTTTCAAAGGAAAGGTAAGACTGATAAAGTACTTGAGATACTCTGCTCTATAATCGATGCAATTCAGTTAGTTTATAGTCACTTGGAAAAAGTGCAAAGTGCTGGATTTGAAGAAGTGGCTGATGTCTACAGCTTGCGTCTCATTGTTAGCCAAAGTTGTGGAGATTAAAACCATGTGCTTATCAGGGGAAAATCACCAGAAAATCATTGAAATTAACACAAAATTTACATTAGAAAATAGATAAACTTTTTTGCCAAAAGATTTTTTAAAAAAGATTCAGTTTTGCAGATTAGATGAATAATAACATCTAAGTTTTTCAGCAATAGTATTAATTCCAAATGAAACATCAAATTTATCTTAGAAGCCATGGTGATGTACCTTTCCTTTTCCAAAGATATTCTGGCAGATATAATCAAAGGGTCCCACAAATGCTACATATTAGTTTTCATATTGTGTCTTAGATAAGCTACTTTTTAAATTTGTTTTTTTTTGGGGGGGACCACACCTGGCAATGCTCATGGTTTACTCCTGGCTCAGGGATCACTCCTGGCAGACCTGGGGACCACATGGGATTCCAAGGATTGAACTGGGTTGGCCCTGTGCAAGTCAAGTGCCAACGAGCTATATTGTCGCTCCAGCCCTGGCTGAGCTGCTTAAACATATAACCATAGACTGGATGGCTAACAGAGGTGGAAAGGTCTGGCTTGAGGCCACAGAAAGTCCATTAAATCCTGCGGTTTATCCATGTCCCTGGGTGGGTCACAAGGATGCTTCTCATCAGCTGCTCACAACCCACCTGCCTGTATTACATGGCCCATGAATGGTAAGTATCCAAATGGCCAGGGCAGGAAAAAAGGTCCCCCACCCCTGGTTTAAACAATACATATTTCTTTGGAAAATGGTGAGCATGGTAGGCTCTGTGGGAGGGCCTGGTTCCTCAACAGGCAGAAAGAGGACAGAGGAAATGCTCTTGCATTAGTGCTGGGCCAGCATCAAGGACACAGTCTGGGAACTTGTGAGAAACACACATTCTTGGGCCTCAGCATAGGAGCAGGAGCATTGGTGAAGAGCTGCAGTGACGGACTTGGATGTGAACATGCCTCCAGGTGTTTCAGGTGCACTAACATGTGAAGACAATTACTGCAAAGTAGATTCTGACCTTGATGATCTTAAAATGAACCAACACTTGTAGACAGTTGAAGGTCTGGAATATTGGCACATATTAAATGAGTAACTTATACATTCTCCACCCCCCAAAAAAAACTCTGGATCTATAGTTTGTAATTACCACAAAATTTAAGCCACTAAAAGGCTTTAAGTAAGAGAATTAGAGGGGCTAAAAAAATAGTACAGAGATAAAAGTTGTTGCCATGTATGTGGCCAACTTTGGTTCAATCCTTGTCAACACATGGTCCCTGGAGCACCATTACGGGTGACTCTCGAGCACAGAGCTAGGAGTAGCCTCTGAGCACCACTGACTGTGGCCCAAAAACAAAAATAGAAGGAGAAAGTAGGAGAATGACAGTTCACAACTACTTAATAGTCTGGGGAGACAACCCAAAGGCCTAGAAGTATGTACTGGGTCTGATCGCTGGCACTGCACAAGCCTCTAGCACCACAGGGAAACCCACTTCTCCAGATGCACAGTAAGTGAGTACACTGAGGCATTCTGACACCAGCAAGCCAACAGAAGGAGCCATGTCACAATGGGAATGGTCAGTAGTTTCAAGTCTGGAGCTCAGAATGGAAAGGCCACGGTGCCTAAAGGTACTAAAACCAGAGGTGGCTGTAATGACCAGCCAGTGTGCGTCTCATGAGAAGAGAACAAGGATGAAGGGAGCCTCCTAGGAGCACAAACATTAAGTGGGGGCAATGGCAAGACCCCAAGAAATCTGCAGAGGAGATTGAGTGGCTGTCAGCAGCTCAGTGGCAGGGAAGCTGAGGGGAGATGCTGCTGCCAAAAAGGATGAAAGAATGGTGAGATGCCGACAGACTGTCGCCACACTGGGGATCAAAGGAAATCTCTGAAGATCCCATGAGTATCTGTGTGGCTGGGGGAAAGATGATCAGAAAAACTGGCTTGGAGACTGAGGAAAGAGTGAGAAGAGAAGTGAGTGGAAAGAGTGTAGACATAGGCTCTTCAGACTCACTGAGAAAGTTCAACTATGAAAGAACAGGGAGTTCTAGACAGGATTGTATGACTGTGGAAGAACTGCAGTAATATAGAAGATGTTTAAGCATGTTTAAACAGTGGGATGGGTGTTTGGCCTTGGTGCTGCACATGGGCAGGCACACATGCACAGATGCCTAGTAGGAGCAGGTTTGACAACAAATCCTAGACAAGTATAGACTGAAGAAGGAGGAGGAGAAGGAAGCTGAGGAGGTGCGTCTGGAGTAGCTGTGGGAGGGGAGCCTGACCCGGGCCAAGAAGACTATCTTGGTGGGCTGTAGGGAGGAGGAGGAAGAGGAAAAGAAGGAGCAAGAGGAGGAAGAGGAAGAGAGTATCCTGGAGACGGTGCTCAAGTACCTACCTGGACAGCTTCAAGACATGCTCAAGAAGTAATGACTTCCAGACCCCAAAATAAAAATTGATAGGATGGAATTTATAGATTGTGAGAATAGATTTGTTTTTTTTTATTTTTGTTTGTTTGTTTTGGGTCACACCCAGTGATGCATGTGCAGGAGTTACTCCTGGCTCACGCACTCAGGAATTACTCCCATCAGTGCTTGGGGGACCATATGGGATGCTGGAAATCAAACCCGGTTTGGCTGCATGCAAGGCAAATGCCTTACCCGCTGTGCTATCACTCCAGCCCAGTGAGGATAGATTCCTTTCTGGAGTTAGGATAAGCCATATTTTAAAAAATAACTTAAATAATATAGTAACGTTGGATCTAAAAAGTGGTTAAGTCTGTCTGATCTCTGCCTCCTGCTCCACATGGTCCCATGAGCACAGAACCTTGAGAGTTGGAGTTGAAGAGATGTACAGCAGATAAGGCACTTGCCTTGCACGTGACCAACCTGGGTTTGATATCTGACATCTCAGATGGTCCCCGAGCAGTGACACAAATATGTCCTGAGTGCAGCGTCAGAATTACCTCTGAGCATCACTGGATGTGGCCCAAAATCCAAAAGAAAAAAAAGAGCCTTGAGTAGCCTTTGAACAGTGCTGGGTGTAGCCTCCTAAAAAAATAACCTTCCCCAAATCAAAAGCAAACAAAACATCCCAAAGGGAGAAATTTTAAATGACATAGGTTTCTGGAGTACCATTAAAAGTAGACATTTCACTGGCCAACAAATGGAAAGATGGCAGAATTATGCCAGGTTGAATGGAGGCCATTGCAATGGAAATGGATTGGCCTTGATGACAGGGAGCAAATCAAGGGGAAAGTTTCTGGTTTTCTCCATTAGAATCTAAACTAGATGATTACTAAGAAGTTATGGTTAAGATGGTTTATAGAAGGCATAAGATCAGTAAAACAGGGAACTGAAGAGTAAAGCAGTGGGTAGGACACTTGCACACAGCTGACCTGGGTTCGATCCTCCACATTTCATAAGGTGCCCTGAGCACCATCAGGAGTAATTCCTCAGTGCAGAGCCAGGAGTAACCTCTGAGCATCGCCATGAGTGACCCCAAAATAAAATGTGCACCAAAAATATGAGAAAACCACTAGAGGTAAGCTCTGGAAAAAGAACAGATGGAGTGTTAATGACAGTGGCACGTAAGAATCAGAACTGGGGCTGGAATCAGTACAGTGGGTAGGGCATTGCCTTACATGTAACTGATCTGGGTTTGGTGTTTAGCACCCCATATGGTCTACTGAACTTGCCAGGAGTGATCCCTGAGCTCAGAGCCAGGAGTAAGCCCTAAGCACTGTTGGGAGTGGCCCCAAATAAAAACCACCGCCCTCCCCCCCCAAAAAAAGACTGGAACTAATTAAAAACAAATTAATTATAAAGAAATTAATAATAAAGCATTTCTTTCCTTGGTACATTTTAGTCATGTATTTCAGAGGTTAGTTACTTTTTTTAAATTTATTTTTTATTATTGAATCACCGTGAGATCAGTTACAAAGCTTTCAGGTTTAAGTCTCAGTCATACAATCATCCAACACCCATTTCTTTACCAGTGCACATGTCCCACCACCAAGAACCCCAGTATAGCCCCTGTCCCTACCTGCCCCCCTGCCTGTGTGGCTGATGATTTTTATTTTACTCACTCTTTACTTTGATTACATTCAATATTTCAACAGAAAACTCACTATTATTATTTGGAATTTTTCCCAATCTGACATGCCAAAAAGGCATCATTTGATAATTTGTTTTCCATTGCTAATATCGGGTTGGAGTCTTAGCACAGCATGTAGGGCATTTTCCTTGCACGAAGTTGACCTGGGTTCAGTTCCTCCGCCCCTCTCGGAGAGCCCGGCAAGCTACCGAGAGTATCTCGCCCGCACGGCAGAGCCTGGCAAGCTACCCATGGTGCATTTCATATGCCAAAAACAGTAACAACAAGTCTCACAATAGCGATATTACTGGTGCCCGCTCAAGCTAATCGACGAGCAATAGGATGACAGTGATTGCTAATATTGAAGAGCATATGAGGTTGCACGGCCGCAGTCGCAGCTGCGTGGTTTTGGACTTCTGGTATTTTAGTAATCAAGTCAGAGAAATTTCTGCCAGAAGCCACTGGGTTACGAAATTGGTTCGTGTGCCTCCATGATCATGGCCATTCAGGATCAGAGGAGCCATTTGTTGGCAGCCGATAGAGTCTCGACTGGGCGGGGAGCAGTGCCAGTACCGCCCCCATCCCAAGATTTCTGGCGCTCCACATCCAGAGGTTAGTTACTTTTTCTGCCAATACACACTTAAGAGTCTAGCCAAAAGTAACCCGTCCTCATGTTGGAGGTGTCTGACACGTGCAACATGGAGAAGTGCATTATCTGTTGAAAGTAAAGACCCCCCTCACTGCGGAGAATAGGGTTTAAGAATTTTATGTATCCAGTTCATTTATGAACTGCCTATTTAAATTTTATTAGCTGGTTTTCTACTCTATAATGACATTCTTCGTTAACTTACAAGGCAATAAAAATTAATAGTAACCAGAAAATCTATCTTGCATTTCAATAATGGATTTATTTTAATGACTTTAGGGACATATGCTCAAAATATTTTACCTGTGAAGATAAATTCAGTTCATCTTCATAAAAACTTTATTTAAACACTGTGGCTTACAAAGTTGTTCACAATACACTTGTTATGGGCATTCAATGTTAAAATACCGATCCCATCATCAGAGTAACCTCTCCACTATTGTCCCCTTTTTACCAACTATCCAAGACTGGCCCCTTAGAAGGCACAAAATAATTTATTTTATATTGCTCATTACAACTAAATGGCTAATGGAATTATCAAAAAGTACTTCAATCAGAGAATGGGCACTGGTGAAGGGATGGGTTCTCGAACTTCTATGAGGGAAACATGAGCACAAAAATGTATAAATCTGTAACTGTACCCTCAAAAAAAAAGTACTTCAATCAAAGAAAACTTATGACAATTGTTATGTCTCACCATGAGGTCACTGATTCCTTGACTGAGGGTTTACTAAGGTACTTGTTGCTAATTGAGCCTTGTGTTATTGGTTTTGTTTGTTGAGTTTAGTTGACTTCTGTGTTACTTTCCCATCTAATTTAGTGTGCTTCTACTGGGTTGTCAGTATTGTTGAATTTGGGGTTGTTATCCAGGAAGATCAGGATCAATAAATCTGGGCCAATGAGTTTACATGGCAGAGGCTGTGGTATCTAGTTCACTTTTTTTTTTGGATCAATTTTATTGAAATAATGGATTCTCAAAGGAAAGTACACACATGATCAACTTTTCCTACTTAAATATCACATGCTTATGATACTAACCATTGCCTTATGCTTATAAAGATGTTTTCTTTCCATTCTTGAGATCGTGTGTGACACCAAAAAGTGATTTTTTTTTTTGCTGTACAGAAAGGTGTGCTGAGCTTTTTCTACTGTGGTCTGTTGAGACAATATTCTAGAAATATGACTATGTCTAAATAAGATAACTCGCACATTCAGAAGTCTTTCAAACATGTACTTTCTTCCTGTTTAATATTCAGGGTTGCAGCTTATCAGATTGACCTGGTGGCATAAACAATTGCACTGACTGATGCCTCATGGTGACAGAAATTGGATGCAGGAATAGAAGTTGAATGCCCAAGAATGCCTGTAATTCTGAAGCTTGCCAGAGCTCATTCAGCAGACATTGTGATGATTCTGTTGCAAGATGACTTAGGAATGCTAAAGCACAAAGGTCCAATGTCTCCTGTTATGGAATATGACAACAAATCATGAGAGCTGTAATGAATGGAGTACCTCATTCTCACTGGACACTATAGAGTAGCCTTTACATCATCTTTCACTCATATTGTTAGCTCCATTTTTAGAGATGAGAAAATTGTGGCGCAGGAAGTTTATATAAACTGTATAAAATCATAAAGTAAGTGACAGAGCTGGGACTTGATCCCAAGTGTGATTGACTTTACATTTCCATTTCTGAATTTATATTAGGTCAATCACTTACCTTTGGTTCTTGGAAATATTAGGTCCTGTGTCCCATACAGGAAAATTTTGTTTACAACACTCATTTATCATATGCCCTCACCTCTTTTTATTGTCAGAGCTTCAGGTACATTATCATGGAAATGTCATTTGAAAAGTTTTTAATCTGAGTTTCAAAAAAGAAAAGACTGAAGAAGAGGTTTAGGAACCTGAATCAGACAGAACTGGCATATTTATTGGGTAACTCCCCAGGGACAAAAACATAAGCCCCCAATTGCCTGAATACTTCATTTCACAATGTTTTGTCTGAGGTTGCCAAAATTAGGACTTTGCTTGTATCTTAATTTACTTTTTTGTTTGTTTGTTTTTGTTTTTGTTTTGTTTTTTAGCTTTTTGGGTCACACCCAGCGATGCTCAGGGGTTACTCCTGGCTTTGCACTCAGGAATTACTCCTGGCGGTGCTTGGGGGACCATATGGGATGCCGGTTATCGAACCCGGGTTGGCCGCGTGCAAGGCAAACGCCCTACCCACTGTGCTATCGCTCCGGCCCCTTGTTTGTTTGTTTTGGGGCCATATCTGGTGATGCTCAGGGTTTACTCCTGGCTCTGTGCTCAGGGATCACTCCTGAGGGAACTCAGGGGACCATATATGGTGCCAGGACTGAACCCGGGTTGGCCATAAGCAAGGCAGGCACCCTACCCACTGTACTATGACTCTGACCTGCTCTTAATTTACTTTCTAAAAATTTTATTTTTATCATTATTCACAATTATATTCAATATTTCAACATCAATCCCACCAACCATTACCTTCCCACCACCATTATTTTGAATTTTCCCACCACCACCCAAGCCTGCCCCAAAAGCAGATGTTAAATATTTCGTATTGCTTGTTATGAATAATCCACTAAAAATTATCAAAAAGGTTTCCTTATGGGGCTAGAGTGATAGCACAGCAGGTAGGGAATTTGCCTTGCATGTGGCAGACCTGGGTTTGATCCCTAGCATCCCACATGGTCCCCTAAGCACCAGCAGGAGTAATTCCTGAGTGCATGAGCCAGGAGTAACCCCTGTGCATTGCTGGGTGTGACCCAAAAAGGAAAAAAAAGTTTCCTTAGAAGAAATTGTAAAAATAGCTGTATCACCTTGGAGCCATTACTAACATGTTGTTATAGCTTGAGCCTTGTGTGCTATATATATATATATATATATATATATACATATATATGCATATATTATGTTGTAAAGATGGGTTGCCTTCTTCTTTATACCCCATCAAATGTGGTGTGCTACTCTAGGTATATCAGTGGCATAAAGTATGAGATGACCACACATGCAGCTACACGCTCCAGGAATTCTAAAATTCGTAATAGGGTGCTAGAGATGGAGTTAAATTGTTTTTTCTTCTTTTTGGGTCACATCCAGCGATATTCAGGGGTTACTCCTGGCTTTGCACTCAGGAATTACTCCTGGCGGTGCTTGGGGGATCATATGGGATGCCGGGGATCCAACCCGGGTCAGCCGAGTGCAAGGCAAACGCCTTACCCGTTGTGCTATCGCTCCGGCCCCGGAGTTAAATTTTTAACTGAATGGTGATTTAGGGGTCCAGAGGCATCTCTCCAACATGTTGCTCTCTTCGGAGATTTATTGTGAGTCTCTGGATCATGGCAGTCAATGAGCTTCTGTGGTGCCCAGAGGCAGTTTGTGGGCATGACTGCCAGGCAGCCAGAAGCACAGGGAGAATGAGGGAGGTCACCCATTCCCAACTCCTTGGGAGCCTAGAGATTTCAGTTACAAAACCCACAGAACTGGTCTTTTCAGTACATTCGTTCTCATGCATGAGGTGCTTGTCCCCAGTCTGTGAAGATCAGCTCTGAGCCTGGCTGTGATTAGGTTCTGGAGTTTCTGGGGTTCTGTTGGGGCAAGCGGAGGGACTCACCAGCCCCCCTCCAAGATTCCCCAGATAAAGTCAGTCTGGTGCAGGGTGAGAAGCCATCTCTGCAGCATATTGCTCTCTCCCAAGATTTATTTGTGAGTCTTTTAAATTACTTTTTGTTTGTTTGTTTGGATACCACACCTGGTGGTGTTCAGGGCTTACTCCTGTCTCTGTGCTCAAGGACTACTCCTGGCATGGTTTAAGGGGACCATATGCAGTGCCAGGATGGAACCCAGGTGGACTGTGTGCAAGGCAAGTGCCCTACCCACTATACTATATATCCAGACTCCTGAGTCTTAATTTATGTTGTATTGTTTTTGCTTTTTTTGGGGGGGGGGGCGGGGGGAGATTGATGCTGGAATCAAGCCCCAAACCTTGTGCTTGAGAAGCATGTACAATTCCACTTGAACTACAGCTCTAGTCCTTGGATTTCAATCTTTATTTGGGGGTGGGGATCCTCCCAAGTGGTGCTCAGGAGGTGTGTGAACCCCACCAGTGATTCTCCGGCCATCGGTTCAGCACCAATTCATGGATGTGATGCTGCTCGGGTCCTGCACTGCTGGGGGCCTCCAGGGACATGCCTGGAAGTGCTCAGGAATTGCCTGGCTTGGGCCCAGGCACTTTCCTATCTCAGCCCCCAAAGCTTAGTCTTTTTTTTTTCTTTTTGGGTCACACCCAGCAATACTCAGGAGTTACTCCCAGCTCTGCACTCAGAAATTACTCCTGGCAGTGCTTGGGGGACCATGATGTGGGACGCCAGGCAAGGAACTCAGGTCAACCACATACAAGGCAAACACCCTCTCCACTGTACTATTGCTCTGGCCCCAAGAGCTTAATCTCTAATGCACATAAATCAGGAATTATTTCCAGGTTGTCCTTGCATGTCTGCATGATCTTGTTGCAGAATGCAGAATGTAAGATGACGCTTGGGGCTGGATTTGAAAATCTCTATTTCCATCTTTCTGCCTTTCTTTTGGTTTGGGGGGTTACACCTGGTAGTGCTCAGGGGCTATTCTTGACTCTGCACTGAGGGATCTACCCTGGTGGGTTCCTGGGGGACCATGTGTTGTGCCAGGATCAAACCCAGGTCAGCCTCATGCCAGGACAGCCTTCCACCCACTGCCTATTGCCCAGGCCCCAGAGGCTCTGTTTCTAACCAGGCCCCTAGGCAGTGGGCCTCGGAGCACACGGACTACAGTACTGATGTTTGATTTTGATTCTCTGCTGCCTGGCATGTCTTCTCATCTCGCAGGACACACCTCTTTCCACATCATAATGGGACGCACAAGCTGAAACACCAATAGACAGAAGCTAGTGCCTCACCTCCCCTAGGTGTGGACATGTGGTCAGATATGCCCAACCAGAAATTTTCCAGTATAGTGATCTTTGAAGTTGTGTTGCAAACATGCAAGGACAACCTGGAAGTAATTCCTGGTACGTAAGAGACTCACAAATAAATCGTGGAAGAAAGCAGCATGCTGTAGAGATGTCTCCTGACCTCGAACTAGGCTCATTTCACCTGGGTGTCTCAGAGGGGAGCAAGTGTTGTCCCTCCACCTGCTGCAAATGATCCCCAGTAGCCACAAAACTCCAGAACCCAATTGCCACCACGCTCACGGCTGATTCTCACAGGCTCACCCTAAGCCCCCCATGCATGAGAATGAATCTGCTGAAAAAATCAGGTATGCAGGACCAGTGACTGAAAACTCCAGGCTCCACGGAGTTGGAAATGGGCCACTCCTTCCCATTGCCCTGCCCTTCTGGTGTCCTGGCTGTCACACTCACAAACTGCCTCTGGGAGCCATTTAAGCACATTAATGGCCACGATCCAGAGACTCACAAATGAATCTCAGAAAAGAACAGCATGTTGCAGAGATGACTCCGGACCCCTATTGTTTAAAATTTTAGAATTCCAGGAGTGTGTGGCTGCAAAAGTGGCCACACGACATCTCATACTATTCGGAACAAGCAGTACAAAATAAATTATTTAGCATCTGCCTGTGGCTTGAGTGGTGGTGGGAAAATTTGAAATAATGGTAGTGGGAAAGTATAATGGTGGTGGGATTGGTGTTGAAATATTGAATGTAGTCAATTATTGTGAACAACTATGAAAATAAAATTGAAAAAAAAGTATATGAGTCCAATGTTAGAGGGGCCAGAGGCAGCATCCTCTTTTCTCCTTTTCTTTCCTCCCCTCCTCTCCGCTCTCTTCCCCTCTCCACTTCTTTTTAATTACCATGAGTTACAAAGTAACCAAGTTATTCATGATGGCATTTCAGGCATACAAAGTTCCAACATCAATCCCTTCACCAGTGTTCACTTCCCTCCGCCAATGTCCCCAACTATCCTCCTGCCATCCAGCCTGCCTCTATGGTAGGCACTTTGTATACTCCTCTTAACATTCCATTTTTCTCCAGAATGACCACTTTCCTCCACCAATGTCTATTGTTCCCTTCCTTAACTGTTGCCTTTGGACATTTGTCATTCCTCTACCATGTCTCTTTATACCCTGAATATTATACCAATTATCCTGTTGACCTTCCCCTCCCGCCCCCTCCCGCCTTCTCCCCACCCTCCCCTCCCCTCTCATTTCCTCTCCTCTCTCCCTCTCCCTCTGCACAACTTCATTCAATATGATACTTTCTAGATCCATCTATGTAGCAGCAAATTGACACAAGTTCTTGGCTTGCCTGCCTACCTCTGAATTCTAGCTTCTGCCCATTTTACAAGTACCCAGGTACTCCCCTCAGTCCACTGCAGGAAACCTGACAACTATTTTTTTTTTGCTTTTTGGGTCACACCCAGCAATGCTCAGGGGTCACTCCTGGCTCTGCACCCTAGGAATTACCCCTGGCCATGCTCAGGGGACCATATGGGATGCTGGGAATCGAACCTGGGTTGGCCACGTGCAAGGCAAACACTCTACCCGCTGTGCTATCACTCCAGCCCCAAACCTAACAACTATTTGATGCGATGTTTGACTGGGGTCAGATGAGGGAACAAACACAAATCCTAATATTCTGAAGTTCAAAAATCAGAATTTTGGTAAGTAGCAAGGGTAAAGAGACTCTTTCTATAAAGGGATAGGGAGTAAATGCAGATCTTCTGGGTCATTTCTGATGTTTATTATGACTAAATCTCTGTCTATATGGCAAAGACAGACCAAGACAGTACACAAATGAAAGAGGTATGTTCCAATGAAACATTATTTGTGGATCCTAAAATTTCTGAGTATTATGTTTTTCATGTGTCATATTATCCTTCTTTTGATTCCAATCTCACCACTGAAAAAGCTAATAACTACTTCAGACCACAGAGAATAGGCAGTAGGTTAGGTTTTTTGCCCATTGGCATTGGATAATGCCCATTGAATAACTTGTAGATGACGGATAACAGGCAGATTGGCAACTACTGGCAACTATCAGCCGATCTGCCTGTTGTCCGTCATCTACAAGTTATTCACTTGAGTTATCCTGAATAGGACTGGCAGAACACTAGACAAAGGACAACCATGTGAGCGAGTCGGGTTCCAAAAAGGATTCAGCACGATCAACCATATCCACACGGTGACCAAGCTCATTGAGGTTTCTCGAGAATTCAAGATGCCACTCTGTCTAACATTCATCGATTTAAAGAAGGTCTTTGATTCTGTTGAGACTGAAGCAGCCATCAAAGCCCTAGCCAAACAGGGTGTTCAAACTCAATACATCAGGTTCCTCCAGGAGCTGTATTATGGATTCCCCACCAGGATCTCACCATTCTACAAAGAAGTGATCATCAACGTAAAGAGAGGGGTTCAGCAGGGTGACACCATTTCACCAAAACTCTTCAGTGACACCCTCAAAAATATTATGTGATGACTGGAATGGAAAGGAATGGGAATGAAGATAGATGGTCGGCAACTACACCACCTCCACTTTGCTGATGACATCGCTCTCATAACACCAAATATCAGCCAAGCTTCACGAATGCTGGCTGACTATGACTGTGAGTGTGGAAAGGTTGGACTGCAGTTGAACCTCATGAAGACAATGTTCATGAGAAATGGCCTAGTTCCTGATGTTCCATTTGTCCTCACCTGAACGAACACCTCCAAATGCAGCAGTTATGTGTACCTAGGTTGAGAACTCAATGTGACAAATGACCTGGCACCTGAGCTGCGCAGGAGGAAGTGATGGCATAGAACGCCTTCAAAAGTGTCGAAAAAGTGGCTAAGAGGACGAAGAACCTCCGGCTCCAGGCACATCTTTTCGACTTCACGTTTTTCCTGCACTAACATATGCCTCAGAGACCTGGGCCCTACGAAAACAAGATAAGAACGCTATTTGGGTATTCCAAAGAGGAATCAATAGAGCTATGCTTAGAGTATCACATTTCACTCAAGTGAGAGAAGGAATTCGGAGTTCTGACCTCTGACCTCCGTCGATGATCAAGAATCAGGGATGCTGTCTCATTTGCCAAGGCGTCGAAAATCAGATGGGCCAGACACATAATGCAATTTAGAGATGACCGCTGGACTAGAGCTGTTACCAACTGGATTCCATGGGACATCAAAAGACCATGTGGCTGCCCACCTACGAGATTGTCAGACTTCTTTGTCAAGACCCTGAACAAACAATTTGAGGCTCTTCGTATTCCTGGAGTGAGCAGATGCCACTGGGCTATACTAACATGCAACAGGGACAATGGAGATGTTACTGGCGCCCACTCAAGCAAATCAAAGATCAACAGGATAACAAGTGATACAAGTGGTATTATTGACTGACCCTTATTCTGAAGCAATAATGCCTTGACTGGACTTAAATCAGCAAATTTTTCTTCTTGAAATCATGCATTTATTCCTGTTATTCCAAAGTATTTGTACTTACTCAATCTAGTACATCACTAATTTACCTTTTCATATTTTCATCCTTATGAAAATTAGTTATAGCAATTTAAAAGTAGACCAGTAATAGGATAGGATATAGATGATAAGATAACAGAGATAGCATCCAGGTTAACCAACATGCTTGTCTGGAATCCTACCAACCCTGCTTAGAATTCCTGGCACCATATACAGTGCCCTGAGTACCACCGGCAGTTACTCCTAAATACCACTTGGGTGTGGCCCCTAAATCAAAACATCAACAAGCAAAAACAAAATGAACATCTAAATAGGTCCTGCAAGAGGAACAACTGATGGTAAAAGGTATTATGTAGTAATTAACTTTGCAGTTCTTCTAGTCCAGAGATCTGATGAGGTTATACAGTGCTCACTGGCTTGGTGAACTATTCCCACTCACGCTACTGGCAAACTTCATCACACAGAATTACCAACCTCTACCAATACATTGTTTGTTTGGGTTTGGTTTCAGCCTACACCCGGCAGTGCTCAGGGCATACTCCTAGCTCTGAGCTCAGGGATGACTCCCGGCAGGCTCAAAGGACCATAAGGAGAGCCAAAGATAGAGCCCAGTCAATTGTGTGCAAGGCCAGAGCTCTACCTGCTGTCCTACTGCTCTGGCACCGCTCACACATTCTTTAATTATTCTTCCAAACCATTTTTGGTAGAATTACAAGAAATAAATTCAAAGGGGGATTGGTAGTAAGACTGTCCTTTTACCAGAACAAATTACACTATCATGGTGATTTCTTTTTGGATTTTGATCCATACATGGCAGTGCTCAGTGGTTACTACTGGTAGACCCAGGGATCTAATCAGGGTTATCTGTGTGTGAGGCAAATGTATTAACCCCTACATGATCTCTCTGGCCTCACTGGAGATTTCTTTTTATTTGAGGCGGGGTGGTATGGAGGCCATACCCAGCAGTGCTCAGGGTTTACTCCTGGCTTTGCACTCAGAGATCTCTCTAGTGAGCTCAAGAGATCATATGGAGTGCTGGGATTAAGCGTGGACTGGCCTGTGCAAGGCAAGTGCCTTACCTGCTGTGCTATCTCTCTGGCTTCCCAATAGGTGATTTTTTTTTATCTTTCCTTATTCAATCTTTGTAGTCAATTTCTAATGCTCCATCCAGAGCAAAATAAAAAAATGTTGAAGTTACTAATCCCCTTAATTTAGCTGTTTTTTTTTTGCGGCGGGGGAGGGGTCGTCGGCCGAGATCCATATCCAGTGGTTCTCAGGGGATAATCTAGGCTCAGTGCTGAAGGGCTCATTTGGCCCCGTGGCTTCTGCATGCACTCCAGACTGCTGTACTATCTTTCTAGCCCATCTCTTCCATTTATTTATTTGTGCCAAATTTCCAATTACACTTATACATGGTAGATTCCTGATGAAAAAAAGAAGTGGTTATGGCAAAATGATGAAGGGGCTCACAAGTAATTCTTTCTTTAGCTTCTTAGGACATTTTATCATGGTTCCCAAACCCAAAGCACATGGATACACTTCTAGCCCCACTGTTTGTTTTCCATCTCAATATAGTTTATAAGCTTTAGAAACTGAACAGTACCAGCATACTTGAAAAAGAAAACTGGATAAATTTCAATGTCAATTCACTTACAGTTGAAGAAGATCTGTCCATTGGCAGAGATTTAACTATAGAACATTACTCTTTGGTGGTTGAATCATAGCATATCTGCAGTGAAATTCAGATATTTCTTTCTGGTGGAAACTTCAGAAAATATTTTCCTTTGTCAGTTCACTTTCTAATTCTCCCTACGTCCTGTTTCTGTCCTTCTATGATATAGATAGTTGATAATGGGTAGTTCCTCAAAAAAACATATTTCCCGCCAAGCCCTGGGACTTGTGAATGAGATCTCACAGGGAAATATAGTCTTTCCAGAGATAATTAAGGGTCTTGCATGAGATGACCCTGGGTTTAGAGTGGGCCTACATCCAGTGAAAGGAGCTCTATAAGAGAAAGGCAAAGGGAGAGTGGAGAGACCCAGAAAGCAAGGCCATGTGAAGAGAAAGTCAGAACTTAGAGTAAAAGAATTTTAAGCAATGCCCCTGCCTCTAGGACGCCTGGGGCACCCTCAGAGCTTCCAGAAGAAACCAATCCAGCTGTTAACCTCCACTGTGGAAAAATTCTGGCCATGATTTTGAACTTCCAGAACTATGAAGAATAAATTTATATTGTTTTATGCCACTGAACATTTTCTTTTAAGAGATTAGGTTTCCTTCCAGGGTTTTTCTTGGGGGCACAATACATAGCAGTGCTCAGGGGCTCAGACTCTGGAGTCTCTTCAGCCGTGCTGAGGGAGTATGTGGTGACAGGGATTAAGCTAAGGTCTGCTTTTGAGCAAGGCAAATGCCTCATAAGGGCAAGTGCCTAACTAGCTCTCTAGTCTCTCTTTTTCCTTCTCTTTGTTCCTTCTTTCGGGTTGCACTGAGTGGAGCTTCAGGGATGGTGCAGTGCTGGAGACCAAAGCCAGGGTTCCAGAATGCTAAGCATGTGCTCCAGTCATTTGTGCTATCTCCCAGCCCTCCTTAAAAAAAATCACTTTATTTTGTTTTATCTTATTTTCTATATGTTTTCCCCTGGCCTTCCCTTTTTGTATTGTGGCTGTAGCTCAGGGCCCACACATGTGACTGCGGTACATGGGAGAGTGTGTACGCTATAGTACTAGGGACCATGCTGGGTATTTGGCAGTACTCCCGGGGGGCACACCTGCCATGTAGGAGGGGCTAGATGTTGAACCCCTAAGGCAGGTGTTCAGCCACTCAGTATTCCCTGGACCCCTAAATCACCAAGTTATTGGGTAATTTTTTGTGGCAACATTAGGAAGCATATTTATAGTATAATAAAAGTAAAACTGTTAAGGACATAGTACAGCAGCTAATGCATTTGTCTTGCATGTTGGGTGAAGGAGGTTTGATCCCTGGCACTTCACCTGGTCCCCCAAGCACTTCCAGGAGTGATACCTGAGCACAGAGCCAGGAGTAAGCTCGAAGCACAGCTGGCTGTGGCTCAACCCACCACCTCTCAAATTAAAAACAAACATTTTTAAAAGTTAAAATGTTCCATTGTGATACACAGTTCAGTCTTAAGTAAATAAAATAGAAGATGAATAATTCTGTATGCAACCGAGTTGGCCTTTCAGTCGGAGAGAACATATAGGGTGAGGCACTTGCCATGCATGCAGTCAGCCTGGGTTTGATCCCTGGCACAGTATATAGTCTCCACACACTCCTAGGAGTACACCCTGAGCACCGCTGCTGTGGCCTCAAAATGAAACAAAGCCTCTTCTACCAACTGCAGAGTATTCCTAGCTTCATGATCACAGGCTGTTCTTTCACCCTGGTAAATGAGTTCTTTTCTGAAAGAAGTAAGACATTATCTTGAAACCTAAATGCACCACTCTGATAGCAAACAAGTGTAGTTCCTCTTTACTGCTGGCTGTCGAGGATGTATCTCTAGATGTTTGCCAGTGTGGTCAGTGCAGTAAGTGAGCTACCTTGTTTAATTGCTATGGGATTCTGCACAGTAGGCATTGTTCTTCTCTATAGATGATAAAACTGAAAAAGCAGTAGCATTCATTGTCTCACTGGTCTGAAATTAAATATATGCCAAATTATAATATATCATACATTAATCATATAAACATATTAATATACAATACATTATATAACACATATTAATATAGTAATATTCTTTATATTAGACATATTAATATATTAATATTCTAGGAATCTAAGAATCTAAATATCAGATTAGTCAAATATGTATTATAATATAACATAATATAATATTATAGAAATTACCATATTATAATTTGTTACCCATATATATGGGCTGGAGCAATAGCACAGTGGGTAGGGTGTTTGCCTTGCATGTGGCCTGGGTTCGATTCCTTAGTCCCTCTCGGAGAGCCTGGCAAGCTACCAAGAGTATCCCGCCCGCATGGCAGAGCCTGGCAACCTCCCCATGGCGTATTGGATATGCCAAAAACAGTAACAACAAGTCTCACAATGGAGAAGTTACTGGTGTCTGCTTGAGCAAATTGATGAACAATGGGACAACAGTGCATATGTGTGTGTGTGTGTGTGTGTGTGTGTGTGTGTGTGTGTGTGTAAAGCCAGCTCCCGGAAGAGAGCAACGCAGAGTCTCTTGCCCGAGCGCCTGGCTGTCTTCCCCGGGGGGGCCTCCTCGGAGGGGATGGGCTCCAGATTCCCTCCCCACCCCGAGCAGGGCTCCTGGCGGCTGAGGACCTCCGGAGCCTAGCCACAGCCATGCTCAAGGCCACTCTCCACACGTTCGGACGAGCCTCACACATGAAGGAAACGGCAGAGGAACCCAGGTGTGTGGGACCCAGGGCTGAGACCTCCAAGGCTGCTTAGATCGGGACTGGGCCTCCTCCGCCCAGATTTCCCATCTTCCAGCAGCTAGGAGGTCACACCCAGGGACTGCCTCCAGTGCCATGTAATCCTGTCAATGGCCAGCATCCAGAGACTTAAAAGCAAGTTCCCAGAAGCGATTATCTTATAGCCTACTTCTCCCTCTGGGAGAACCCGGCAAACTACTGGGAGTTTCCTGCCCACATGGGAGAGCCTGGCAAGGTCCCCATGGTGTATTGATATACCAAAACCAGTAACAAGCTGGGTCTTTTTCCTCTAACCCTGAAAGAGCCTCCAGTACGGCATCATTGGAAGGATGATTGGAGAGAGGCTTCTAAAATCTCAGGGTTTGGACGAATGGAGATATTACTGAGACCACTCGAGAAATTCAACGATCAACGGGATGATGATGATGATGATGATGATGATGATGGTCATATATATGTGTATATATATACATATATATATGCATGTATATATATATCAAATGTAGCAGCAGGTGGTGGGAAGCTGCCCTGGTGCTTATTGCCACTTTGCTACAAGGTCTTTCCTATCTTACCTTCACAGATTGCAGTTTAGGAGATAAGGAGCAGAACTTACCAATCATAAGATAGAAGTAAATGGAGGGGGAAGAAAGGAAGGTAAACAAAAAAAGAAGGTGGTTTGCAGGTATCAAAGATAACTGATATCACTAGTCATTCTATTGATCTTTGATTTGCTTGAGCGGGCGCCAGTAATGTCTCCATCCATCCCTGTCACATGCTAGTGTAGCCCAATGTATCTGATCGCTCCAGGAACACGAAGAGCCTCAAACAAACTGTTCATTCAGGGTTTTGACGAAGAAGTCTGACCATCTTGTAGGTAGGAGGCCACACGGTTTTTGATGTCCTGTGGAATCCAGTCGGTAACAGCTCTAGTCCAGCGGTCATCTCTAAATCGCATTAGAAAGAAGGCAATTTGCAGGTATCAAAGATAATTTATATACAACCTGAAATCAGTTCTTATACTACTGAAGCCAAAGGTCAGGCTTTTCTCTGTAGATTTTTTTGCCCTTGCACAAACTGTTCATCTACGCTGAGTTTACAGCTGCCCAGGGTTGTCTGACCAAGAGTTAAGTACCTGCTAAGTTTATATACACAGGCACCTAATTGGGAGGAAGATGGGAGCTAGAACAGATACCAATCCAGCACATTCCCTGATGGCCAGTGTTAATGTGGTTTTCCCTCATTCAGACACAGAAGCCCTAAACCCTGACATAATATTGGGAATGCAGCCTTTGGGACAGAATGAGTCACCTTAAAAAAAGTGATGGGAAGAGATAATCTCTCTTTCCCTGTAGGAAACATTGAAAAACAAACAAACAAACAAACAAAACCACTGTAGTTGCTCCCCAAGAGCCTTCACCATTTCTTGGCCCCTGGGCTCCCTGATCTCAGATGATGGTTCCCAGGAAGTGAGACAGAAATTTCTTTTGAAGGCATTGGGTCTGTGGTAATTTATTCCAGCAGCCTGAGCAGAGGGTGCCAGCAGGTCACCTGCATTTTCTTTGTACCTGAAGGACAGCACAATGATGTTGATGAATCACAAGCAGATGCAGGAGGGAAACAGAATTCTATAGTATTGCATAGCAGTAATCTGTGCACAGTAGCAAAAAATAAGCAAGAAATGCCTTAAATTCTCACTCATTTCTTAAAAAACTCAATTGTGAGTTTCTGAGTGTTAATGAAAAAGTGTCACACAACTGCTTTGGTACTGTTCTTATTTTACTGTAAGGTCAATTTTTTTCCCTTTGAACACTAGGATTCCTTAACCGTCAGAAAGCAATTTTAGCCACCTGTGAATCAATTTGTATCTATGCATGATCTGTGGGGCTCTGCTTACAAATTTTTCATGTAGTCAGGCCTCTGTAATATTTTGCTTATTTGTTTTGGGGTCACATCCAGTTGTGCTGAGGCCTTACTCCTAGCCCTGTGCTCTGGGATCACTCCTGGTGGACATGTGGGGCCACGTGGGATGTGAGGGGAAGAAACCTGGGCCTGTTGTATATAAGGCAAATGCCCTATCCACTGTACTATCTCTCTGGCCCCAGCCTCTGAAATTCTTGGCCTTTCTACAAGATATACTTGTGATTTGGCTTGTGGCTTTCTTGTTCTGGGACAATATAAAAATAGTCTGCTTGCTACCCATCTAGGGAAGACAAGAATAAAAGTAGTTACTTCTTTATTTCAAGGGACACTGGCCTCCTGATTACCGAAAGGTTTTGTAAGGGCCCGTTTTTTGGTGTCATTGTAATCCACTGAGAAACGAATAGATGGGAGTTTATAGAGTCCATATTTTCTGGGGCAGTTCTGATTTCATGCAATTGCCTCTTGCTCTCCTTTGTTTATTCAAGTGGTGTCAGTGCTTGCTCCAGCCCGGGAGTGTCAAAGGTTAAGAGTCATCCCAGTGATGATCAGGGACCGAGTGGTGCCAGGAACGCAACTCAGGGGCTCTGCCTGCACTCTAGCCTTTGAACTATCTTCCTGGCTCCAGCTCTTCTTTTAAAAAGGCAATTTTCTAAATGTATTTACTTAATATATGCTTTCCTAATATTTTTCACATAAGTTAATTATATATGTATATACATATATCTTAGGTTCTTAAGGCGTGTTGTTCCAAAATCATCCTCATGAATAAATGTTCACCATAAATTATTTTCATGAGTTCAAATTTAAAAAAGTAATGATAGCTGGAAGGTAGCAGAAATATCTTATTCTGACTGGAAACGTACTAAGTACAAACGTACTAAGTAAAAGTACTAAGAAAGTCTTTGACATATACAGACATCTTATTCTATATTG
Source organism: Sorex araneus (assembly GCF_027595985.1). Lineage (NCBI taxonomy): Eukaryota > Metazoa > Chordata > Mammalia > Eulipotyphla > Soricidae > Sorex > Sorex araneus. The sequence goes on along the minus strand of NC_073302.1, from coordinate 238,740,611 downwards.
TTTTATTTCTGGTTATGACAGGCAAGCCCTGATACAGGAAATCTGACAATTTACAGAAGTACAGAAGTGGAGGAAAGTACTCCTTTGAGATTAGCGAAAAATTGACAAAGTTCTTTTATGATGATTCAGTATCACTGTATCACTGTCATTCTATTGCTTATTGATTTGTTTGAGCGGGCACCAGTAATGTCTCCATTGTGAGACTTGTTGTTACTGTTTTTGGCATATCCAATATTAGGGGACATTGACTATACAGATAAGGTATTTATATACAGGGCTGGAGCGATAGCACAGCGGGCAGGGCGTTTGCCTTGCACGCGGCCGACCCGAGTTTGATTTTTCCGTCCCTCTCGGAGAGCCCAGAAAGCTCCGAGAGAGTATCTCACCCATATGGTAGAGCCAGGTAAACTACCCATGGCATATTGGATATGCAAAAAAAAAAAAAGATGATTCAGTATGATAATAAATTCCACTTTAATTAGGTGACATAGTGTCAAACAGGTGAATGAAAAACAGTTGATTATTCAAGTGGGAGAAAAGCAGAAGAGTTTAAGCAGAGCGAGAAAATAAGTTAAGAATATTAGCAACCCAGGGAGATAGCACAGGAGGTAAGGTGCTTGCCTTACATGTGGCTGACCCTGGTTTAAATCCCACTACACCTGATTCCCCAAGCACTGCAAAAGTACTTCCTGAATGCAGACCAGTAGTGAGCCCTAACACAGTCAGGGGTGCCCTTCCAAAAAATAAAAAACTTATTAGCAAGGAAAAAATAATACATTTTAGTATTGCTTTTAATAGTTATAGTAGTTAATATTTACATTACAATTAGTACTTCAACTGTGAGTGTGGAAAGGTTGGATGGCAGCTAAATCTCACGAAGACAATGTTCATGAGAAACGGACTAGTTCCTGATGTTCTATTTGCTCTCAACAGAATGAACATCTCCGAATGCAGCAGTTATGTGTATCTAGGTCAAGAACTCAACATGACAAACGACCTGGTACCTGAACTGTGCAGGAGGAAGAGAGCAGCATGGAATGCCTTCAAGAGTGTCGAAGAAGTGGTTAAGAGGACAAAGAATATCCAGCTCCAGGCACATCTTTTCAACTTCACCGTTCTTCCTGCACTAACATACGCCTCAGAGACCTAGGCCCTACGAAAACAGGATGAGAATGCTATTTGGGTCTCCCAAAGAGGAATTGAAAGACCTATGCTAGGAATATCACGTTTTACTCAAGTGAGAGAAGGAATCCGGAGTTCCGGCCTCTGTCGATGATCCGAGAATCAGAGATGCTGTCTCCTTTGCCAAGGCATCACAAATCAGATGGGCCGGACACATAACACGATATGGAGATGACCGCTGGACTAGAGCTGTTACCGACTGGATTCCACGGGACATCAAAAGAATGCCTGGCCACCCACCTACGAGATGGTCAGACTTCTTCGTCAAGACCCTGAATGAATGGTTTGAGGCTCTTCGTGTTCCTGGAGCAAGCAGACACAATTGGGCTACACTAGCATGTGACAGGGATGAATGGAGACGTTATTGTGCCCGCTCGAGCAAATCGATGAGCAACATGATGACAAGTGATACAAGTGATAGTTATTTTAGTGAGATATATGTGTAGTACACACATACAAATATATTTAGAAACAACATCTATACAATACCTGCAATAAATCTAGTGTAGGGCAGAGTGGTAGTATAGCAGATTTTATCCTAATACCCCAGATGGTCCCCTGAGCCTTGCCAGGAGTGATCCCTGAGCAAAGAGGAGTAAGCCCTAAGTACCATTGGGTGTGGACCAAAACCCAAAATAATAATAATTAATACATAAATCGAATGTATTATCAGCCTATCTGTATGTTCAATGAGAGTTCTATATTAATATGTATCTGAATAAGAGGAAGTATGTGAGGACAGATAAAATAACTTCAGCCTTACTTCTGAAAAATGATGATATGACTTCAAAGAATTGGATTTAAGTTAAAATTTAAAGTATGACTGTGATATCATCAGAAATGAAACAATTCCAGGCAGCAGTGGGACTGATTCTGAGAATCAGGGGTAAGTGGCCTTGGTAATGACCCTTCTCTCCCCAACATAGTAGAAGCACATGACAAGGACATATCAGAGACGAAGTATTCATATTGGCATTTAGAGTCTGTCTAGTTCCATTTTCATTTTTATTTTGGTATTTGAGCTGCCCCTGTGGTGCTCAGGGCTTACTCCTGGCTCTGTACTCAGGGATAACTCTGGCTGAGCTCAGGAGACCATATGGGATGCCAGGGATTAAATCTGGGTTGGCCACATGCAAGGCAAATGTATCTCCTCAGCCTTGCAGTTACATTTTTAAATGACATAAAAGTTTATTTAATTTATGAAGGAAATTCTCTAAGCAAAACATTTTCACCCTATTGATAGAATCTTGGCTGTTTAGTATTAAATTTTTTAATTAAGTCAACCAATTAACATTATACTAAAAAGGCAAATTAGAATTTAAGTCTTCACCATCACAGCAAGTTGTTTTTAATGCTGTTAATTAACTGAAATATCTTTCAACTCTCACACCTACCTTATACTTCTTAAAACTTTTTTTTGTTTTGTTTTTGGGTCACACCCGGCAATGCACAGGGATCACTCCTGGCTCTTGCACTCAGGAATTACTCCTGGCGGTGCTCGGGGGACCATATGGGATGCTGGGATTCGAACCCGGGTTGGCTTTGTGCAAGGCAAACACCCTACCCGCTGTGCTATTGCTCCAGCCCCAACATTTTTTTCTAACATTTCAACAGAGCAAGAAGTCAGAAGGATAAATCTCATATTAATGAACTTTGCTAATCCTTAGTAATTCTGGTGTAAGACTTAAAGAGAAAGTGAATAAAAATTTCACACACTTCTGCTTAAAAATTTAGATTAGGGCAGAGGTAGCTTAGTAGACACACATATGCTTTGTATGTGTAAGGCCTTGAGTTTGACCCCTGGAATGATAAGAAAAAATAGCTAAATTAAAGGAGACTAAGATTTTGTTTCATGGATCTAACAAAACTTAACTGGTTTTGTTTTGGGGCTTAGGGCCACAACTAGCAGTGCTCAGGGCTTACCCCTGGCTATACACTCAGGAATCACTCCTGGTGGGGCTCTAGGTATCAGGTGGGGGACCAGGGATGGAGCCAGGGTCAGTGTGTGCAAGGCAAGCGCCTTACCAGCTATACTATATCTCTGGCATCCAACACCTAACTATTAATTGAAAAAATATAGGAGTTAAGGTGAATATGATAAACTCCCATTCTACTTCAAATCTTGCTTGTTTTTGCTTTTTGCTTTTTTTAGGTCACACCCAGCAATGCTCAGGGGCTACTCCTGCCTCCACACTCAGGAATTACTCCTGGTGGTGCTCTGGGGACCACGTGGGATGCCAGGGATTGAACCTGGGTCGGCCACATGCAAAGCAAATGCTCTAATCACTGTACTATCACGTTGGCCCCTCTATTTCAAGTCTTAACTGGTACAGCACTATAGATCAAATGCACTATGAAAAGTCTTTAGAGATAAAATTTCATATTTGGAATAATATTCTTTATAGATTGTGCCAAGATTCTGAAATATCTGAAGATATGCTTTGCCTATCCCATAATTTTTCTGAGGGTTCTCCCTCAGGCAAACACTTATACTATGAAATCATACATAAAACGCATATTATTTCTTTTTGTTTAATGCTTATATATGCTCACTATTTTCACATAATATACTTTTTATAGTATGCATATACTACAGAAAATTTTATTAATTGTCTAGTACCAAAGTTGTGTCTGTTGCTATATTCTGTATAATTCTATATAAATAGATATATTAAAATCTATCAAAATGTAACTAGAGAGCCAGAGTGATAGTACAGTGGGTAGGGCACTTGCATTGCATGCAGCTGACTCAGTTTCAATCCCCGGCATTTCATATGGTCACCTTAGCACAGCCAGGAATGTTTCCTGAGTGCAGAGTAACCCCTGAGCATCACCAGGTGTGGCAAAAAAACACTATCCCCCCAAAAATATGAATAGAATAAGAGTATCTTTATCTAGGGGCTGGAGAGATAGCACAGTGGGTAGGGCATTTGCCTTGCACGCGGCCGACCCGGGTTCAAATCCCAGCATCCCATATGGTCCCCTGAGCACGGCCAGGGGTAATTCCTGAGTGCAGAGCCAGGAGTGATCCCTGTGCATCGCCAGGTGTGACCCAAAAAGAAAAAAAGAAAAAAAATTAAAAATAAATAAATAAACAAATAAATAAATAAATAAAGTAGACTATTTCTCTATTATGGTCAGAAATTTTCTCCTAGAAGAGTTTCAGTGACTGAAGGTGACTCTTAGCTTTAGTAAAAGAGCCAGTCCTCCCCTGAAATAACAATTCCGTATTTCAAAACCTACAGTCAGATATGGACTGCAAATTATGTCTCAATAAAGCAGTATTCTATGTACTTCACATGGGGTTAGTCAATGAGGAGAAAATAAAACACAAAAAGAAGTCACATCTGAAAGGCCTCCAGAGTGGGGCAAAGCAAGTAGAGTATTTGCCAACCCAACACGATCTTGGTTCCTTGCACCACATATGGTCCCCAGAACCCCCAGGAGTGATCCCTCTGCGCAAAGCCAGGAGTAGGCCCTGAGCACTGCCAATGTAACCCAAAAGCCAAAATGATAGTATTAATAATAATAAAAGAAAGTAAAATACCTCCAGGTCATAACAGATTGACCCTGGTCATGTGCCATTTTCATTCAAAATCTAGTGGAGAGAAAACCCCTATCTTTATGACCTTCTCCAATGCTCACTTTTCCTATTCCTTTTCAAGGCTAATAATTTTTTTCCTCTTATTTTAGGGGAGAGGCAGATGTTTGGCTATACCAGGAGCTGCTAAGGGCTACTATTGCACCTGTGTTCAGGGCACCATACAGCGGCAGGGGCTGAATCAGGGCTGGCCACATGCAAATGACTAACCCTTGTACTATCTCTCCAGCTCTCTTTTTTTCACCCTCTCCCAAAACACAATAATAAAACCTTAATGATTTTTCCCCACCAGCTAGGAAAAATTTACTAATTAGGCCCAATTTTCAAACCTAGCAATGATGGATTATCTGCAAAAAAGACAGTGGATTGATTCAAGAATACCTAAATTCTAGATCTTCCTGCACCACGAAAAAGACAAATCGTGAGGTTTTAGCTTCCCAGTTTGTCAAATGAGAAGACTGTAATAACACCTCTTTGGTCCTATTAGGCCATAAGATGCCATAATTCCGTGACTGTTTCTTTTTCTCACCTAATGCTACAAATCTGACACACAGAAGCTGCAGAGTTTGTTAATGCTTGAAATTTTCTCTTCCTTTGGATCAGAGACAGGAATCACTTTTTTTCTTTTTGGGTCACACCTGGCAATGCACAGGAGTCATTCCTGGCTCATGCACTCAGGAATTATCCCTGGCGGTGCTCAAGGGACCATATGGGATGCTGGGATTTGAACCCGGATCGGCTGCGTGCAAGGCAAATGCCCTACCCACTGTGCTATCACTCCAGCCCCCCCCCCTTTTTTTTTTAGGAATCACTTTTTTTTCTTAGCTTTTCTGCCATACCAGGTTGTGCTCAGGGCTGACTCCTGACTCTGTGCTTAGGGATCACTTCTGGCGGGGCTCAGGGTGCCAGGGGTTGCTGCAGATTGAACCCAGCTTGGCCAAGTGCTAGGCATGAGCTCTTCCCGCTGTGTGATTGCTCCAGCCCCATGGTCACTTTTTGTTTGTTTTGTTTGGGGCACACCTGACGATGCTCAGGGGTTACTCCTGCTCTTCACTCAAAAATTATTTCTGGCAGGACTCAGGGAAACATATGGGGTGCTGAGGATTGAACCTTGACTGGCTGCATGCAAGGCAAATTCTCTATCTGCTGTACTATTACTCTGGCCCTTGCTCATTTATTTAAGTTTCCTTTTGAGGTTCCTTTGTCAGTATTTCTTCATCCTTTGCAGCGCTACCTGTTCCACTCTCCATGTTTTTTCCAGAGCTGACCTAACCTCTGGACAGCGTCAGATGTTCCTTATGTCAGCACTGCCCATGTGCTTCTGGTTCTTCTGATTTACCATAACCCCAATTGAACGGTCATTCTCCCCACAATAAACTTTCTTGGAATGGAGAGATAGTACAGGAGCTAAGATGCTAGCTTTGCAACTGGTTACTCTCAGTTTGAAGGGGCCAGAACAATAGTACAGCAGGTACGGCGCTTTCTTGTGGCTGGGTTCCATCCCAGCATCCCATATGGTCCTCCAAGCACTATCAAGAGAACCAGGAGTAACCCCTGAGAGCTGCCGGTCTGGCCCCCAAAACAACAACAAATCCAAACAAAACAAAATAAAAATTCCAGTCTGATCCTGACCCCAGATAGGTTTCCCACCTCTCCCCACCCCAACCAATAGTATTTCCAGGAGAGACCCCCACCCCCAGCACTGCTGGGTGTGGCCCCCAAACAGAGCAAAACACTTCTCCCTCAATTCCCACATCAAGCCAACCACAGGCTGATTTTCTCACCTAAATATTATCCAGAGTCCCTGATGCTATGGACCAACTATTTGCCTACCCACTCCTCCTTGTACCTTGAAGCCCTTTCACAGTGACTGGCCCTGGGGTGTCTAATGGAAATTAAAAAATAGAAAATAATTAATGAAGTTGGAGGGTGGAGGAGGGTTGGGATCAGGAGGAGCATGTGCAGCAGTGCCCAGAGATCCTGTGTGTTTCCCTTCGCCACTTGCACACTGAGAAAAGTTTGTGTGTGCGTGTTTGTGGGGGGGAGGTGCTCAAAAAAGCTATTTACAAATCAGAAGACCAGCCTCTCTGAACTCAATTCTAGTAACACCTCGAGTTCGATTCCTTGCCTCCAGAGCTATATGACAGTTCATTTCCATCAAGGGACCCAGTTCATGGCAGTCCAGAGACTTCCTTCCATCTGCTACCTCAGTGAAGCTTCTCATCACTGTCTGCCTGTAGTTTGGCCACCCTCTCATCTCCCTTCAAGCACAGCACTATGTCTTAGAGTCAAATCACTGGGGACGGGGGTTTTCTTCTGCCAATGACTGTGTCACAGCATGTCCCGGCCTCCTTAGAAAGTGCAGCTACTATAGCAGGACTGTTTCAATGTTAGTCAGTCACGCTTGTAAGCATATTAGAAGCTCTCAATGAAAGTGAGCTATTATTTTCTTTGACGTTATCAGGATAAAACCACCTAAACTACAAAGCCACTCATAGTATTTTTTTTGAAAACTCATCACTGGCCTCTCTCTACTGCCCAGAACATAAAGTCCCTGCTCCTTAGTATGATTTACGAGCACCATAAGAACCTGCAAGCTCCACTCCAAAAGCTGGTGAGGCCTCACACTCATTCTCTGCGCGCACTTGGAATACCGTGCCTCACCCACCTAGGATCTGTGGAGTTCCCTGCTCTTCCACAAGTCTTAGGATGACCTTCCTCTGCCTTTGCCTGTGATCTCCCTTGCCTTCACTTCTCCTGGCTGAATCTCATGTGTTCTTCCAGATTCCTCTGGATATGTCCACCCCAGAAAGCCTTCATGATTCTTACCCTGGGTTATGAACCCCTCATCTTTGCCTTTTTCATTTTTATGCAAGTCTGTGTCATAATTGTAACCATTGCTCTCCCCCCTCCCCCAGCTAGACAGAAAATTCCTTTAGATCAGATACCTTTTTTTTTTGTTTTTAACTCTATTTTGAATCACAGTGTAACAACAATCAGTTGTTGGATAACATTGGGTTGTCCTTGCTCCTCCCATAGGGAGCTTAAGGTTTATTGAATTACTTTCACAACAGTGCCCCTGAGGCACACCCAATTCTATCCATCAGGCACTAATAATCCTATATTGCTTTCCTCTTTCCTTTATGTCATTTGTATGGTTTATTTAGCAATGTCCTTTTTGTACAGACACAGGAAGATAGTTCATACTTTGCTTTATAACAAGGGAGTTAACTGACTCCAAAATAATATTTACTCCTGGGCATCCATATTTACTTGACTTAAGCCTCAGTTTCCTTTCATTCTTAACACTCCAAAAGCAGGGTCCAATGAAGGGACTGGATAGATCCAGGGTAAGCTATAAGCTACCCTGACATGAAAGGTGACAAGCTAAGTGCCATAAGTACAATAAGTTAAGAGCATGTTCATGGAACAAACTCTGTCATGACCCAAAAGTAGTAACTGAATAAGGACCCGCTGGGGTTAGGAAAGACTAACCTGGCCTGAGGACTGAAGTCTGGGATGTCCCTGGAACAGCCAATCTTTAAGCTTAATATATCTCTTACTATGTCACACAAAATGACTAGAAATATTATAAAAGGTAAATTTACTATGATTTTTTAAATGGATTACTAGCTGAGGAAAGGATAAAGCAATACACCCTGGATGGAATCCTGCCCTTGAGCGGATTTCCTAGTAACCTGGACTGTGATCTCTCAGAGGAGATTTTGTCCTTGAGTTAATCTCCTAAAGGAGTTTGTTGTTATGATAATGTTCAACCCCACCTTTGTGTATCCCCACCTTTTACGAGTCCTTTGTAAGTCTGATGTAAAAAGAGAAAAGGATGAGAACTGAGACTTTGAAGACTTTAGGACTTTAGGACTTTTGAGGACTAGAGGGAGGAGAAGATGATGACGATGACTGGAAGTAGAGGACCATGAGACTCCGATACAAGGTAGAGGACTTTGAAGGCTATGAGGAGACCGGGATGATGGAACTATGATGATTGGGACGATGACCAAAACTACGACTACGATGGTGAAGTAAAGGGAGAGATCGGACTATGCTGGGGGGGGGGGACGGAGAGGATTAAACTGTCTACTGACCTGCCTGGGCCCAGTCCCTGTTTCTCCGTTCCCCGGGTGGTCCTTCGTCTGTTGGTCTGCTGCCGCCGTTGTCCAGCCTGGTGAGGTGGATCTTGGCCACCAAAGGCTAGGGTCCCTCTCGTGCCCCCCATGCTTTTTCTTTGAAACTCACAGTGAATATTTGATAAACTAAATACAACTAAATTATGAATTTTGAACCATTTTACACACCTACCACAGCTTTAAGTTCAAGGTTTTTTACTTCTCATTTCAAGCAATACATAGGATTTCTTGCCTCTAAGTCTCCTTTCTCCAGACCATTCTTTAACCAGCTGACAGAATTAACTTTCTAAAGTATGTACAGCTTTTCTTCTATCTCCTAAATTCAAAACTGTTTTGGACTTCTCACTACATAAGAAAGGTTAGTCTCCTTAGAAGCCTTTCAATCTAGCTCTACATCTCACTTCTCTTTACACTCCTAAACTCTTGCTGCACTAAACTAACTAGGACAATTGTTACTCTCAAACTTCGCTGCCTCTGTAGATGTAAAAAGTTCCTTTTCCAGAAATATCCTCTTTTACACATGAAAAATTCTCATTCATTCTTCTGGCCAATTTTTTCCAAGTATTCTCCTTTATCAGATGTATACGTTTCCGTTTCCTCAATAAAATCACCCAAGGAAAAATAAATATTTAGCACAATATTTAGTAGTAACTCCTGGAAAAGTGGCTATGAGGCATGTAATGGGATAATGTATGTAAAACCTTTATAGTGCTTGGGACTTAGTGTTTACTCCAAAAATCTTAGCAATGATGATGATAACAACATGACAGCTCACACTTTATTAATGTTAATTTCTTCATACTACCAATTAAGTTTACACTGATATGCATTAAGGTAGGAACTCATTATTGATATCTTGGAAGACAGACTAAACTTAAAATAATAAATATCTATTGATAAAGTCAGCTTTATCTGGAACAATAGTGAAGCAATTCATTTGTGAAGAATAATATTACAAGAGCATATATAATCTTACCTAACACATCAGACTAACTTAACTATTAGTTTCCTAGGCCAAGACTTAATTTCTGATGCAGGAACAATGAAAAATAGGATTTCTTTTATTTATTTACTTTTTGGGTCACACCCAGCTATGCTCAGGGGTCACTCCTGGCTCTGCACTCAGGAATTACCCCTGGTCTGCTCAGGGGACCATATGGGACGCTGGGAATTGAACCCGGGTTGGCCGAGTGCAAGGCAAACGCCCTACCCGCTGTGCTATCACTCCAGCCCTAGGACTTCTTTTAAATAGATGATCTTGTTTCTTTCAAATTCAGTTTCTAGGGTATAAAAAAATAGCTATAATACCAGAATTTTTCATGAAAAAAAAGTACTATTACAAATAAGAAATTAAGTGCATACTAAAAATGAAATATTAAATTTGCTTTATTAGTCAGCAGATATTCACCTAGCTCTAACAAACTTCTTTTCCTAAATGAGTCGATTATATATTTATTTAATTCAATCACTTCCTTTTAAACATTTCAGAGCTAAATTGGCAGAATTAGAAAGGAAAAGTTATTTCAGTAATCTTGTTACAAATCTTTAAATTAGCAGGCTATTTGAAATGACCTTGGGTTTATGGCTAGACACTGGTATGTTTTATTGATCAACCTGTCCATTGATTCATGCTAATTGAGTCTATAAGATGATACATTTACAAACAATATCAATGTATTGATTTATACTAGGAGATATTAATTCTGCCACAGATATTTATTGAGCATCTCCTACATGCCAGGAAATAAATTAGATATTACAGAAAAGCAGATACTGGTCATTTCTATTCGGCACTTTTTCCTCGCTGAAAGATGGTCTTAGAAAGCACTGCCTAGCATCACGCCTTGCATAGGACACTTAGCAATTCTTAGTTAAATTAAATTAGTGTAGGGCTGGAGCGATAGCACAGCGGGTAGAGATAGCACAGCGGGTAGAGCGTTTGCCTTGCACACAGCTGACCCGGGTTCGATTCCCAGCATCCCATATGGTCCCCTGAGCACCGCCAGGGGTAATTCCTGAGTACAGAGCCAGGAGTAACCCCTGAGCATCACCGGATGTGACCCAAAAAGAAAAAAAAAAGAAAAAAATTAGTCACTGGAATGACACAAAGATGCAACAAGAAGTGAAATGAAATATTTTCAATAATTTTGATCAAGTTTTCTTTCTCAATAAACTGCTTCTATTTGTTTCCCCCTTTTAATTGTAGTGGTTGACACGCTAAGGGGCCATGACAGTCACAATGGGCAGTGCCCAGGGTCCATATGGTGATGGGATCAGACCCAGGTATGTGCTAGTCCCCTTGAGCCGAATTCCTGCCTTTTCTTCCTTCTATTTTTTCATCCAGCTTATCCACTCAGGCCATCATAATAGAGATGGCCTTTCCCGGGAAACCACAAAGATCCCTTTTCTTTGGCATTTCGATTTCCGACAACACAGCCTGACAGTAACATGTATATCAGCCTAATACAAAAACGTTTGCTTGGAATCACCCCTGACAGTGCCTGGGGGACCATATGCGGTACTAGGCATCAACCCTAGGTCAGCTGCACGCAACACAAGTGCCCTGCCTCCTGCACTATTTCTCTCATTTTCTTAATAAATGAAAAAGAAAAATCAAATTCAAAATTAACTCTTAATAGTTTACTTCAAGGAGTAGGTAGATGATGGTTTCTTCTAGCCATATTCTATAAATAGCGTAGCCCACCATTGGATACCAGCTGAACAGTATAACTGACCATTTATCTAATAAAAGCCAATAAGTAGAAGAGGTTATCAAACCATGGCTCAGTGAGCCAAATCCAAATCATTTCTGATTTTGTACATAAAGTTTTATTAAAACACAGTCATTCACTGGGGCCCAAGTGGCTAAGGCACTTGCCTTTTATGCATCTGACCTGCATTCAATCTCTGCCACCTCAAATATTCCCCTGAGCCCAGCAGGAGTGATCCCTGACTGCAGAGTCAGGAGTAAGCCCTGAGCACTGCTGGAGGTGCCCCCCCAAAGTCTAATAAAAAATACCCACAGTTCTTCTCACTCAGTTTAGTACTATCAACAACCACTTTTGCACTACAAGAGCTGAGTTGGGTAATTGTGTCAGATGGCAAAAAGGCCAGATGGCCCATATAGACTTAAACAGTTACTACCTGTTGGATCACATTGGTTTGTCCTTTCTCCCCACCCCCAGGGAGCATAGGTTTGAGTTACTCCTACCACAGTGCTCCCAAGGCACACCCAATTCCATAAGGCACTCCCAATCCTCTGTGTTTATCTTTAACTTCTCTTTTGTGCTCTTCTTCCCCTCTCTGTTAATCACTTATATCCCCAAATCAGACCCTGTAACTTGTAAAGTAAAATTCTTTTGAGAGCTCTGGATTTTGTATATGTAAGTAAAATATTGCTTTTATGTCCTTTGCAGACTGGAGCGAGAGCACAGCGGGTAGGGCATTTGCCTTGCATGTGGCAGACCTGGGTTCAATTCCTCTCAGAGAGCCTGGCAGGCTACTGAGAGTATCTCGCCCGCACAGCAGAGCCTGGCAAGCTACCCATGGCGTATTCGATATGCCAAAAACAGTAACAAGTCTCACAATAGAGACGTTATTGGTGCCTGCTCGAGCAAAATCGATGAGCAATGGGATGACAGTGATACAGTGACAGTGATGTCCTTTGCATAGTTTACTTTAGAGCAATGTTCTTTTTGTATAGACAAAGGAAGATTCAGAAATCTCCATTTGAGGTACCGCATTATTTACTGGAATTGGCTAAGACAGAGCAGGAGACACCAATAACAGCATTTATATTCTAATTGTCACACCAGGGCTACTCCAGGTGTGGCCATTGTAAAGATGCAAAGATCAGATCCCACATGAGCTGGAGGTGACCTCGGGCCTCTCACTTCTTATAGGAGTGTCCTTGCAGAAAGGAGTCCAACCCGTTCCTTCTTCAGGGCTAGAAGAGATCCTGGTTTCTAGGTTTTTCTTGACGCTGAGAGCAGGGCCCAGGTTTGCAGACATGCAGGTTCCTAATTTTCCATAGCAGAGACAATTTCCAGTCTTTCCTTGAGCTGGCCTGCCTCTAGGATCTTCCTGAGGTTTGCAGGGTACCTGTTAACAGTACCTGTTCAATATCCACTCCTGTCATTTAAGCTAATCTCTTGACTCTTTTTCCCTGGAAGAGGGCTTTTGGTTCCTGTCTGTATGAGGGATAGACCCTATTATCGAGAGAAAACACTTCCTATATGGATTTATGCAAACCAACATAGTGCCATGAAGCATCAAAAACATACTGAAGGTAGAAAGAAGAGAAAAGCAAGTATTTCGCTTTACTCCCAATGAGATGCAATAAACTCGTTTGCTGTGGGTCCTAGTCAAAAGATCTGTAGAGAAAAAGCATGCAGTTTAACATTGTGTTTAATTCACTCAATCCCATATTGAAAACCTTGATTTCCAATTATCTAAGAGCACTGTAACAGGAGTCAAACATTAAGATCTGTAGAGATAGAGCATACAGTTTAAGATTATGTCTAATTCAGTTAGATCATTTTGAAAACCTTGATTTCTTGTAACCTTTAAAAAATTCCGTTGTCTCAGAGCACTGTAACAGGAGTCTAGATCATCCATCTACTATCTTTTCCCACAGACCTTATCAAAAAGGTACTAGAACAATTCTGCAGATATAATTTAAAGAGTTTCTTATAACGATGCAGTTTGATCATACTTTCTTTCCTTAAAACACAAACTCAAACCTACACATTCCTTTGCATTCTCAAACCTTTAACTTTCTATTATTCCAGTTTTACTTCAATAAGATTCCTTTCTTTTTCCCACTGATATTTCCATCTAATATCTTACTTAAAATATACATCTTTACTCCTCACACAGTCACATCTTACATGTTTAACCTCCTTATTTTACTGAACTTAGTACAACATGATCTCCCAAGAAGTTTGGAGACAAATTGCTAATCATTATCTCATTTAGTGTGACAAAACTGCACTCTGCAGTACTATTTCAAAAGCATTAAATCAGTTCTATAAATAATCAAAAAAGACAGCTAATGCTATGCTTTGTAACATGGAAGTTAATTGACTCCAAATAATATTTACTCCTGGGAATCCCATTATATTTACGTGACTTAAGGCTCAGTTGCCCTTAGTTCCTAACCCCAAAAGAGGGGTCTCAGTAAGGGACAAGGATGGACCCAGGGCAAGCCATAAGCTACCCTGGCATCAAAAAGGGACAGGCTAAGCACCATAAGAAGTATAATAAGTTAAGAGCATGGTCATGTAACAAACTTGGTCATGACCCAAAAGAAGTAACTGAACAAGGACCCTGCTGGGATTAGGAAAGACTAACCTGGCCTGGGAACTGTAGTCTTGCATATATAGAGAGATGTCCCAGGAAGAGCCACCATTTGTGCTTAATACATCTCTTACTGTGTCCATACAAAATGACTAGAAATATTATTAAGAAGTAAATTTAAGATGACTGTTTAAATGAACACTGGCTAAGGAAAGAAGAAAGCAATACACCCTTAGATGGAATTCCACCCTTGGGCAGATCTCCTAGCAGGAACCTAGAGTACTGAGCACTTAGATGAGATTTTGTCCTTGAGTATCTCCTGGAAGAACTTCCCCAGAAGGAAGGGCTTTATAGTTGTTCATCCATTACCATTGGCTGGCTGGGAGGATAGTGTTCAGCCCTGAATTCACCAAGAGGACCTTTAGGTCACCAAGGGCAGGACAGTGACCACACAGGAATAGTGACAACTACCTACCCTGTAATAGAAAAAAATAAAATAAACAGGATGACATCAACAACAGAAAGTTATTTCTTGTAGATATGGAGGGAACAAATACCCATGATTAAGGTGCCAGCACAGCTGGGTTCTAGTGAGACTCCCCTAGGCAGCTGACTGTGATTTTTCACAGCCCCACGTGGTGGAGAGCAGACAGGAAGCAAGGTCTCCAGGAATTCCTGGAAGGGCACTAGTCTGACTCCTAAGGGTGCAATCCTTGTCCAATCCTAGTCGCTCCCTAGAGGCCCTGATTCACATCACCTTTACAACGAGGGTGTAGTGGCCAACATTGATGGGGGGCGGGGACACCGAATTCTTCCCACAGGAAACCTTTTGGAGAATATTTGTGGTCTTCAGAGAGCATGCGTGTTGCGTGTTGCTGAATAAGACTAGGGTCACATACAGATGGTAAGGCTAATGAATTGTTATGGAAATGGCAGGTTTTTTTAAAAAATGATTTTTAAAATTGAATCATAGTGATATACAGTTATAAAGTTGTTCATTATTTGGTTTCAGTCATATATTGTTCCAACACATGTCCCTTAACCAGTGTACATTTCCCATCACCAATGTTCTCAGTTTCCCTCCCACCCTCTAAGAGACACTTTTCTTCTTCTTCTCTCTCTCTCTTTCTCTCTCCCCCGCCCCCCACCTTCTGGGCATTATGAACTGCAATTCAGATACTGAAAGGTTATCAGGTATATCCCTTTACCTACTTTCAACACAGTTCCTGTCCAAAGCAATCATTTCCAACTATTATTTTCATACTGGCCCTTTCTCTATCCTAACTGCCCTTCACCCCCCCACACACACACTTGTGGCAAGCTTCCAACCACTGACTAGTCTTCAGTCCTTGTGGGAAAATGGAAGTTTTTAACGGGACTCCTGCTCTTTGAGACTGTTTCAACTCAGCGGGGAGGGAGACATCTGCAGGCTAGTTCAGAATTTTCTGCAGGAAGACGTTCTGAGTCCATTCCCAGTTGTGTTTCACTTGTTGCCCATGCTTCTGCAAGTACTTCTCCCTGTCATGGATTGCTTTCTTCAATAAGCCCAAGTCTTTCTGGGGATGGGGTGTGGGGAAAGGGAGAAAAGCATCCCAACAAAGTTGGAGGCCAACAGCAAGCACATAGAATAAAATCAAGCAATGACAAAAGAAGCCAGATGGTTTCAAAACTCTGTGGGCTATGTTTCAGTATGCTAGGACCTGAGCCCTTAAACAAGGTGGGTTTAGAAAGTAATCATTTGTACTTGACTATTATTAGTACAATGAATCCCTTTTTTGAAAATCCTTTAAAATTATTTGAAAGTTCATTTCACATTAGAATGAAAATCCTAAGATATAAGTTCTAAAAAGAAAAATTTAAAAGTCACCAAGGGTCAGGGAGATAGTACAGAGGTTAAGGTGTTTGCCTTGCATATGGCCCGGCAATCCCGGGTACTGCATATGACCCCCAAAACACAGCAAGGTGTAGCCCCTGAGCAACATCAAGTGTAGCCCCAAACCCTGAACAAACAAAAACCCACCAAGATAATAATAAGTAATGAGGAAGGGTGGGAGGAACACAGTTTCTTAGTCAATGTGTGTATCCATTAATTTGGAACTGTATCAGGATAGGTACTTTATAAAAACTTCTGCTGACGTTGATAATTATTCTCTTCCTCTTACTCCTCAGATTTAGTCTGTCCTATAATTGAGATTTTTTAAAATTTGGCATATTTTGGGGCTACACATGGTGGTGTCCAGGGTTGACTCCTGACTCCGTGCTAAGGAATCATTGCCGGTAGTACTCAGAGGACCATATATGGTGCTGGGGATGGAACTGAGGTCAGCTACGTGCAAGGCAAGCCCTTTCCCTGCTGTACTATCTACTATCTCTCCAACCTCCACATCAAAAATCTAACCATTCACCACTATCTGCATTATTAACACTCTTAGTCTTAACTACCATAACCCCTCATTGTGTCTTTGAGACATCCCAAACCAGTATTTTGCTTTTGTTCTACACAGCATCTAGCCTTTCTATGCACAAATCTAATTATGTCCCTTCCTTGCTTAAAACCTTTCAATGGACTCTTTCTATTAAAGACAAAACAAAACAAAACATCAAATCCAAGTTCCTTGCCCCAGTTAACAAAATGCAAATAATTCCTAATAACTGAATATTTCATATCATCCTCTCCCAAGATAAGCAGTCCATATTCCTGTCACACAAGCTTTTGTATCTTCCTAATATCATCAAAACACAGTCCCTCAAAGCCATTCAGACTTGATTCTGAGTTTGAACCTCCTTTGCCCATTATTTTTATTATTATTTTTTAATTAAGTTGTGAGTGGCTGCAGAGACAGTACAGTGGATAGGGTACTTGTCTTGCCTGCAGCTCACATGGATTTGATCCTCAGTACCTTATACAGTCTCCTAGCACCATCAGAAATGATTCCTGAGCATAGAGTCAGGATAAGTCCTGAATACCACCAGGTGTGACTCCCCTCCCCCGAGAAAATAATTGTTTGTGGGGCCAGGGAGATAGCTCAAAGGGCTGAAGCATATGATTTGCTTTCTGGAGCCCCAGGTCCCATCCCTTGCACTGTATAGTCCTGTAGGCCAGGAAGCCATTCTCCCACCTCCATGAACTGACTGAGGCAGCTCCTGAATACTGCTTTGTTTGGTCCTAAAACAAAACTAAAACCTTGCCCCCCAAATG
This sequence comes from Sorex araneus, assembly GCF_027595985.1. Lineage (NCBI taxonomy): Eukaryota > Metazoa > Chordata > Mammalia > Eulipotyphla > Soricidae > Sorex > Sorex araneus. Next base: position 238,723,186 of record NC_073302.1, on the reverse strand, counting down.
GTGGGGACCATTCCCAGTGGTCATCGGGACTGTACTGGGTGTTGCTGGAGAAGGTGGCGTGATACCAGTGGTGCCTGGGCTCAAACCCATGCAAGGGTTTGGCTGTGACGGTGACTATTTCAAGTGACAGTGCTCAGTCATTTCAGCCATATTCCCAGTCCCGCAACCTCATTTTTAACTAAACAGTCATTTCCAAGAGACTTTTCCCCAACACTTGGGAAAGCAGGTAACCTAGTCACTATCAATAATATTTCACATTATTTTCTTCTTAGTACTTCCTAGTACAATGCTAAGTCTTTAGTATTATTTTTAGCATTTAGTACTATAAGTAATAAGAGCCTGGAATCTACCCTATCTCCTAAAACCACCATGCCTTTAGGACAGAGACCATTCTATTCAATATTTTCAAGCATCTTAAATAAGTGCCTACAGCATAGCAGTGTTTAATGAAAATTTATTGATTAGTTGTGAAACATCTAACTTATATAATTTCATTTCCCCAGTAAAATAAATATTATTTGAAATGTTACTAATTAAATATTGGTGTTTTGCAGTTATTTTCTAATTATATAATAAAATATTTACTACTTTGTGAACCAGAAGCATAACAATAAAAAGTGTTTTAGCAATTGGATCATTTCTAAAACTGCTTACATTAACACGAGTTTAACACCATGTACTTGTCACTAGGCAGAATTCATTGAACTGTTTTTATTTATTTTTTAAAAATGCTGAAATTTTAAGTCCTGTATGAGAAAAATATCTGCTTGATTCTGTGGTGACTCCTAAGATACAGATATCTCTTTGACATTAACCAAGCACCAATACTTAGAGGCTTACAGGTCTCTAGTTCATTCCACCAAAACAACAATAGGTCCTAGACTCTACCTGCCTAAGGTTGAAAGAAGGTATGAGGAAGCCCTTATCTGCATCTCTTATTCTCCTGGCAGCAAATCTCAAGAAAATTGAGTGTTCCCTCTGGATTCCCTTTTTTACTTCTTGTTCTTTGGTTTGTTTTGTTTTGTTGGGGTGTGGACAAATTTAGGGCTGGAGCAATAGCACAGCAGGTAGGGCATTTGCCTTGCATGCGGCCGACCCAGGTTTGATTCCTCTGTCCCTCTTGGAGAGCCTGGCAAGCTACCGAGAGTATCTCACTCGCAGGGCAGAGCCTGACAAGCTCCCCATTGTGGATTTGATATGCCAAAAACAGTAAGAACAAGTGTCACAATGGAGACGTTATTGGTGCCTGCTCAAGCAAATCAATGAGCAACAGGATGACAGTGATACAGTGATAGTGATTTTTGATTCTTGCTCAGGAGTGACCCTGGTGTTGCTCAGGGAAACATACGTGGTGCTGGGGACTGGGGCTGGCTATGTGCAAAAAAAACACCTTAAGTCCTGTACCTTCTCTCTGGCCCCTGATTTCCTTAACTTTGAATTGATTCCGCTATGGCATTACTTCTCAATACTCTACTAAAATTGCTTTTATGAAAGATAACATTGATTTTCATGTTGCCAAATCCAGTGGATCTTTCCTGTTCTTGTCCCTATGCTCACAGAAACATTTGACACAGTTTTCAGTTCCTGCCTTGAAAAACTTTCTTCCTAACTAATAAAGTTACACAGCTCTGCTATTTTTCTCCTACTTGGTCAGTTCTTCTGTAGGATTCCTTTTCTCTGTTTGATCTCTTCATGTTAGAAATGACTCCTGGTCTGGGCCTATATTCTTTCCCTCATTATACTGATCCTGGGCAATCTTATTTAGTCTTATGACTTTTAAATACCACACTAAATATGCTAAAAATATTTATACCAAACTTATATTTTGATCTTTTCCCTAGACTCTTCAAATAATTGATCTACTGAGCTTTAATAAGTAATGAAATGAAATATTAAAACAGCAAACATTCAGGGGCAGGAAAGAGACAGTACAGCAGGTAGGGATAGGATCTTACCTTGCATCTAGCTGACATGAGTTCATCCCCTCCCTTTTGTGGCAGGGGCTGGGGAACACACCCAGTGATGCTCAGGAGTTACTCCTGGCTCTGCTCTCAGGAAACACTCCTGGTGGTGTTCAGAGGACTATAAGGAAATGCTGAGGATTGAACTGAGTGTAAGGCAAGTGCCTTACCCACTGTACTATCTCTCTAGCCCCTACGTTTGATTCCCCAACACCTCATATGGTCCCCTGACCAGTGCCAGGAGTGATCCCTGAGCACAGAGACTGGGGTAAGCCCTGAGCAACACTGGGCATGGCCCCAAAAACAAACACAAAAAGAATAACAAAAGAAACCTTGAGGTTGGGAGCTAGTTTACAGAACTAGAGCATATGTTTTACATGTTGCTGCCCTGGATTCTATCCCTAGCACCCCCTGGCTCCTTAAGCACGGCAGGAAACAACCCAAGCATGGAGCTGAGAGTATTTCCTGACCACCGCCAAGTGTGGCTCCAAAACCAAATAAACAAAATTAAAACATTAAAATCTTCACTGTCAGGATTACTCTCAAGAAGGGGGCTTGGAGGTCAGACCACACCTGGTGGAGCTCAGGGCTTAACTCCTGGCTCTGAACTCAGCAGTCACTCCTGCAGAGCACGGGGACCACGTGGGACATAGAAATCAAACTTGGGCTAGGCACATGCAAGACAAATACCCTACCTGCGGTACTATCTCTCTGGCCCCAAAGGGTTACTCTTTTAAAACAAAGATTAATATTAAGTAACTTCTCTACTTTGCTAAAACTAGGGTTTCCCCTTGTGGTCCATTTAAGATTATTTCTTCATGAAATCAATAAGCTAAACTAAAATTGGTGTCAAGGAAATCTTTATCTTATGACCTTACATCGTATGTAGCAAGGGATTTTCCTTCTTACTCTGTAATAAAAATTTTAGCTTGCATATTGAAATAGAAATATTAGCTGCTGAGAATAAGACTGTATCCCTCTGCTGCCTTTGCTCTTCACTTGGACCTCTAAATTTTAGCCAATGTCATGCAAACGCTGCCTTCTTCAACTATGAGTTTGAGGCCAAAGATAGCACAGTGGTAAAAAAGAATTGTACTTCTCTGATTCCTTGAAATGTTATAGCAGTTTTAGATCTAATAGTCTGATAGTGATCAAATAAATAAAATCCTAACTTGTCACATCTCTGAAATTCAGGCATTTGTTCTTTGCCACGCAGAACTGAATGTGTTTCAGGGCTGGAGAGTTAGTACAGTGAGTAGGAGGTTTGCCTTATAGACACCTGACTTGGGTTGGAACCCCAGCACCCCACTTGATCCCCAAACCCTGCCAGGAGTGATCTTTGAGCACAGAGCCAGGAATAAGCCCTGAGTACAGCTGGGTATGACCCCAAACAAGCAAACAAACAAAAAGCAATAACAACAAAAAAAATTGTTTTCCCTGAGCACAGACCTAAACCTGTTTTCAAATAACTAGTTACAATAATACCTTTATGTTCTACAGCGACATGTTTTCTATCATGTAAGCCCGAAATGACCTTAGAATTGTATTTACCCCTTGTTACAGAGAAGAAAAATAATGCTCAGACTGAAAACTGTCCAACATTACCCAATTCTAATGTAAAATAATTATTAGAATTAGTGTTTTAAAATTGGGCAGAGCCTGGCAAGCTACCCATGGTGTATTCGATATGCCCAAAACAGTAATGATAGGTCTCATTCCCCTGACCCTGAAAGAACCTCCAGTTGTTGGGAAAGATGAGTAAGGACAGGCTGCTAAAATCTCAGGGCTGGGAGGAATAGAGACGTTACTGGTGCCTGTTCAAATAAATCGATGAACAATGGGATGACAGTGATATAGTGATACAGTGTTTTAAAAGGAACATTTTTATCTTTCATTTTTTGGGCTGGTGTGGTGTTTTAAATAGAACACTTTTATCTTTCATTTGGTGAGCTGGGATGGGGGCACTTCTGGGGTGTGTGTGTGTGTGTGTGTGTATAGGAACCATGTGGTTCCAGGAATCAAACCTGAGGCTCCCACATGCAAACATCTGCTCTACCCTTTTGGGCTATCTTGCTAGCCCACAAAACACACATTTTAACATCAAAAGACTTGGTTTTAGAGTCATGATTGTTAAATATGTTCTATTGTGTGGTTTAACAGATTTTAGGGGAAGTTAAGTTTTCCCAGATTTCTAATTGCTTATCTATAAAATGGATTATGAGGATTAAATGAAGTCACAAAAAAATTAGCATTTTCAGACCAGAGAGATAGTACAGCAGGTAGGACGCTTGCCTTGCACACAACTGATCCAGGTTCAATCCCAGCCTCCCATATGGTCCCTAGAGCACTCTCAGGAGTGCAGAGCCAGGAGTAACACCAAACATTTCCAGGGGTTCAAAAACAAACCAACAAACAAACTAGTATTTTTTATGGGAATACTTTATTTTCTCTTGGCGTATTCAATATGCCAAAAACAGTAATAGCAAGTCTCACAATGGAGATGTTACTGGAGCCCACTTGAGCAAATCGATGAACAATGGGACGACAGTGCTACAACAGTGCTACTTTATTTTCTCTACAATGGTAGTCATTATGTTATAAGAGTTCATTGAACACAAAGCTTATTACCCGTTATAATTTTAAATCGGAAACATTTAGTTTTCTAAATTTCTTATATACATGTGTACATATTCATTTATCATTTATATACCTGCATTCATATGAATATGAATGAGGCTAGTAGGAACTTTAAAGAAAATGTAGGGCTGTGTAGGAACAGCAGGGTGGTTTTAGCTCAAGCACCTACCTTGCAAGTAGATGGTCACAGGTTCACACCCCCAGTTCCTACACACACCTGGCATGATCCTGGTCCTCTGCTGTCTGCACTCCCTGGCTCAGCAAGTGATTCCTGGTTACACTGCAGGAAGGTTGTATAAATACCACAAAAAATGGTGTGCATCCCAATGCACATGTGTGAGCACCCCCAGTAAAGGAGCACAAAGCGTGCAGATCTTGGGATGAACACTGCAGCTGGATGTCGAAGCTGTGCATCCTGATTTGCGAGTCCTGGCAAAGACCAGAATAAGAAAAAGAATTTGCAAGTGCCACACACAAGTATGTCTGCAAATCCACCACTGCAACAATATCAACGGAACAGCATAGGGAAGGGCAGAGGGGATAGAAGAAAAAAAATAAAACCACCCCTTCCCATCCCCCACCACAATATCTTTAAACAAACCACTGATTAAGAAAACTTAGATAGCACAACGGTAAGGTGCTTGCCTTGCACAATGCCAATCTGGGTTTGATCTCCAGCACTTAGCCCCACCAGGTGTGATCCCTGAGCTCAGAGCCAGGAGTAAGCTCTGAGCACTACCAGGTGTGATCCAAAAAACAAAATCCAAAGTTAGATAATCTCCAGGATGTTCTCAGGGTTGCAAGTGCATCTCTCTCCTCTTTTTTGGTGGTGGTGGTGGTGGGGGGGCTTTCTGGGTCACACTCAATGATGCTCAGGAATTCTGGCTCTGCACTCAGGAATTATTCCTGGTGGTGCTTGGGGGACCAAATGGGATGCCAGGGATTGAACCTGGTTGGCCGCATGCAAGGCAAATGCCTACAGCCCCAACAAGTGTATCTCTAATATGTCTGAATACAGTTCTTACAATATTAAATGCTAAGATAAGACTGGAGCAAGGAAGGTTGGAGTGATAGTGCAGTGGATAGGGCTCTTGCCTTGCACACAGCAGACCCCCATCATCCCAAGCAACTCCAGGAATAATTCCTAAGTGCAAAGCCAGGAGTAACCCCTGAGTATCACCAGGTGCAGCTCCAAAACCAAAACTAAATATATAACTAAAATAAATAAATACTAAGATAATATTAATCCTATTCATGTACCCCAAAATAGCCAAGAAAAATAACTACTCATTCTTAAAGGCTTATTATCATATAAAAATTTATGTTTTTCCATCATTATCAACAACACAGTAGGATTTCCTTGAAAAAAGTAGCAGATTTTTCTGAGGAATAAACTAATATTCAAGAAATGATTAAGTGCTCGGTGCAGTGCCCTCTAAGCTCAATAAATGGTAACTAATGTCTGGGAGAGGTTAGTATAAGGATAGGAATTCATTCTCTAAACTTTGCAAAATTAACAAAGAAATAGAGAAATAGTGAGCATTTATGAGCAAAACAAAAACCCTAAGGACATTATCATTATCAGCATACAGTCATGCTTTCCCCCCATTCCTATTTATCATACCACTAACAAATATTTTTGAAAGATTTATCATGCGCACAGCACTAGCCAAAGAAAGAAAATATGAAGTATAACATGTCTTCTTAGGAAAACAACAAAAATTAGATAACAAAGTAATGAGATAATGCAGCCTGGGAGATAGCACAGTGGATAGGGCACTTGCCTTACATGCAGCTGACCCAGGTTTGATCCCCAATACCCCATATGGTTCCCTGAGCACTACCAGGAGAGATCCCCGAGCTCAGAACCGGGAGTAAGCCATGAGCATCTCTGGGTGTGATCTTAACCCACACCAAGGAAAGTAATGAGCTCACACTGTATTTAACATATTATGGACCATTACACATTAACGCAAAAAAAATTTATTCTGAGCTACAGGATACAGAAAAATTAGATTCTAGAAACTAATATAATCTAATCTACAGGAAAATAATTATAAAAAATGTAATGAAGATAAGCTATGGGGTAGTTTTTAAAGACAGGTAGATCATGTACAAGCAGAATTAAGAAATATCTGAGTGGAGCACATTATAATAAACATTCCAGGGTAGAACTGAGCATAGGGCGTTCAAGGACAACACAAAAGATCTGCTTCTGGGCCTGGCAGATAGCACGGAGGGTAAGGGACTGGCCTTGCATGCAGCTGACCAGGGTTCAATCCGCTGCACGTACTACGGTTCCCCCAAGCTCTGCCAGGAGTAATCCCTGAGCACAGCTGGGTGTGCCCCTCCCCCACCCCACCCTCAGAAACCCCAAACCAAGGATTTGCTTCTGTTATATATACCTTTTTAAAACTAGAATGTTGGCTTACTCTTCAAGCAGGTTTTCTCCCTTGAAAAAAGTATCTCCCAGGGCTGGAGCGATAGTACAGTGGGTAGGGTGTTTGTCTTGCACACGGCTGACCTGGGTTCAATCCCCCGCATCCCATATGGTCCCCCCAAGCACCACCAGGGGTTATTCCTGGCTCTGCATTCAGGAATGCATTGCTGGGTGTGACCCCCCCCCAAGAAGAAAAAAAATAGTATCTCCCTTGCTTGTCATAATGTTTCTTTGCTCACCTATTTCTACTCTGGAGAAGCCTATGTTTTCTCTCAAACATACTCTTCTCCTTTCTTTCCCCTCACATCTTTCTTTTTTTAAAAATTTATTTATTTTTTAATTAGTGAGTCACAGTGAGGGTACAGTTACAGATTCACACATTTTCGTGCTTGTTTTTCCCTCATGCAATGTTCGAGAGCCCATCCCTCCACCAGTGTCCATTCTCCACCACCAATGAACCTAGTATCCCTCCTACCTCCCCAATCCCATCCCCCCCTCCACACCTGCCTCTGTGGCAGGGCATTCCAATTTGTTATCTCTCTCTCCTTTTGGGTGTTGTGGTCTGCAATAGGGGTATTGAGTGGTCATCCTATTCAGTCTCTAGTCTACTTTCAGCATGCATCTCCCTTCCTGCTCAGGATCTCCAATCACATTTTATTTGGTGCTCCCTTCTCTATCTGGGACAAGGAAATTTCAATAAAACCATCTTGCTTCACAAAAAAAAAATCAAAAGTTTTATGGTTAAAACACCTGACAGTTAAGTTCAAGACAAAGATACACAACATTGTTACACACAATGTTAAAGGGAGGATTGAAGATGACCCAAGGACTCATCTGGGTCTAGCATGTGCCAAGCTCTGGGACCCTGTCTCCACACATGGCCATCTCCCAGGCCCAATACTTGATCCCCAAACCCTGCCAGGAGTGATCTTTGAGCACAGAGCCAGGAATAAGCCCTGAGTACAGCTGGGTATGGCCCCAAACAAACAAACAAACAAAAAGTGACATATTGTTTTAAAAATTTAAAGAAAGGAAGCACCAAAGAATGGCAAAGTAGGTAAAGATTTAAGCTGGAAGTACCTGGAGTCCAGGAAGTTATCTAAAAGGTTTCGTAGTTGTGGAGGCTTGAATTAAGACAGTGGCCAAGCTGCCAGGAAGGAAAGGCTACGTGCACAGCTGGCTGCACGGCTGAGCCCAGCAGTGATGCGGTGACAGCGGTGAGACATCCAGAACCCCTTCAGATTGTGAATGGGCCTCTGGCTCCACTCTAAGAGTCTTCAGGAAACTCAAATGACAAGGAGGCCGGATGTAGGATTCTTTATTAAAATGAATTATTTAAAAACAAACCAGAAAAGAGAGCATAGAATACTTCTTTTGAAAGTCTTTCTGAGATGTACTTTTAAATAATTAATTTTTATTAATAAATGATGTCTCTCTTCCTCCTGTATTGCATCTTTTTAATTTTTTGTTTTTAGCACCACACCTGACAGTGTCTGGGGTCCTCTCCCAGTGGTATGGGGAATCATGTGGTGTGGGGGATTGAACCCAGGTCTCCCTTAAGCAAAGCATGTGCTCCAGACCAGCATTTTTATCTTTTAGAAACAAATAATTACCAGGTCAGACCAATAGTTCAGGGGTGAAGGTACTTATGTTGCATGTGGCCAACCTGGATTTAATCCCCTGTTTGCAGGTCCCTGAGCAATGCTAAGAATGAGCACTAAGCAGAAAGCCAGGAGTCAGGTCTGAACACAGCTGGACATGGCACCCAAACCAAATCAACACCATTTCCTATTAGCTTTGACACGTTTATTTATGACCTCTGACTTTGTTTTGTTTTGTTTGGGGGTCACACCCAGCAATGTCCAGGCCTTACTATTGGCCCTCTGCTCAGCAATGTCCAGGCTTTACTATTGGCCCTCGGCTCAGGAGTCACTCCTGCTGGCTCATGGAACATATAGGATGCAGGGAATTGAATCCTGGTTGGTCGCATGGAAAGCAAGCACCTTACCAGCGGCACTATTACTCCAGCCCCTGTGGCCTCTGTCTTAATGTGTGTTCATGTACCCAAGCCCCATATGCTGGGAAATTGATAATACCATTTATGTCTCACAACTCTGCACAACTCTGGGGGCTGAAAGTGAAAAATCTGAGTGCCAACAAGTTGGGGCTCACCTCTTCTGGCTGTGGACTGTGGTCATTTGTGTCCTCAAGTGTCAGGAAGGAAGTCAGAGAATGCTGATGTTTTGGGGCTTTCTTAGGGGGAGGGTTGCTTGTTTTAGTTTGGGGGACACAGCTGGCAGTGCTAAAGGATCACTCCTGTGCCAACTGGAGATGCCAGTTGGGTTGGCTTTGTTCAAGGCAGGTGCCCTGCTCACTGTACTATCTTTCATACCTGCAACTCTTTATAACTAGGAACTAAATCCATTCTGAGGATTACACCCTGTGATCTAATCACCTTCAAACACCATGCACCTCCTAATACTGTCACATTGCCTGACTGGGGGTGGTAGGTGCCAGGATTTCAACATATTTTAAAGGGACACAAACATTCAGTTCATGGAACCATCTAATCATAAAGTTGACTACCTGGTTTACCATTTTTATTCTAGCGCTGTCGCACTGTCGTCCCATTGTTTACTAATTTGCTCGAGTGGGCACCAAAAACGTCTCCATTGTGAGACTTGTTATTGTTTTTGACATATAGAATATGCCACGGGTAGCTTGCCAGGCTCTGCCGTGTGGGTGGGATACTCTCAGTAGCTTGCCGGGCTCTCTGAGAAGGACTGAGAAATAGAGCCCGGGTTGGGTGAGTGTAAGACAAACGCCCTACCCACTGTGCTATGGCTCCAGTCTGTTATTTCTATTTTATGCTCAAGAAAACTAATGCTCAGCAAGATTAAAAGTGACCAAGGTCAGGGGCCGGAGAGATAGCACAGCAGGTAACAGTGCTCACCTTGCATGCAATTGATCAGGGTTCAATCCCCAGCATCCAATATGGTTCGCTGAGTGCCACCAGGAGTGATCCCTGAGTTCAGAGCCAGGAGTAAGCCCTGACCACTGCTGGGTATGCCCTAACAACAAAACAAAATAAATAAAAGGTAGCTATTGGGTACTTGCTGTGTGGCTAGTGCAGCAGGAACTACATTTTAAATTTAATTTTAATAAATTTAAACTTGAAATAGCTACCTGCTAGACAGTGCAACCCTAAACTGTGAAAGTTAGGGGCTGGAGTGATAGCACAGCAGGTAGGGCGTTTGCCTTGCACGCGGCCGACCCAGGTTCGATTCCCAGCATCCCATATGGTCCCCTGAGCACCGCCAGGAGTGATTCCTGAGTGTAGAGCCAGGAGTAACCCCTGTGCATCGCCGGGTGTGACCCGAAAAGCAAAAAAAAAAAAAAAATTAAAAAAAAAAATAAACTGTGAAAGTTAGAAACGAGCAAGAAAATAAAGCTGCTATTACTGGAAGATAAAGTACAAGACGGCCTGATATAGAATAGAAGAGCCTCTTCAAAAATATTTCCCCCAATCTTATATCAGATTATATAAAGTGATTGTACAGGGAATGGGTACTTGTCTTACACGCAGTTGACTTGGGTTAGATCCCCAGTTCCCCATACAAGCATGCACAGAGTGAGACCTCAGTGCAGAGTGAGGAATAGGCCCTGAGTACAGCCTGGTATAGCCAAAAGCTCCTCCTCACAAAAAATAAAAACTGTATCAGGTCTTCTTAAATTCCCTTCTATTCTCTAGGAACCTCTTAAAATTCTATTTCTGATGATATAAAATCATAGCTTTGGCTTGGTATTTAGTTATTATATTAAAATATAGAATTTAAAATAGAGATCAGTTGCCATTTTACTTGATCTTGATATTGAGAATTATGTGAAAATGTCAATCTTGCCAGGTAACAGAATTTTAGTTAATGAAAAGACATCTTCTACCTAATGCTACTATACCCATTCCCTTAGCTTATGTCTGGGGAAAACCAAAAATTATCTTTAGTGGTATTCTTATGAGAAACTATTTGTTTCAGCATATTTATAATTATTTCCCAATCCAAATTACAGCTTTGTAGATAGTCCACACATAAAGACATTCCCCTCTAGAGACCGGATCCCCGGCCCTGTACAGCTGAGTGCCTTAGTCTCCAGGTGAAATGAATCACCTTAGATTTTGCCACAAGGAAAGGCTCAGGAACAAAGGCCTATATGTGACCACAGCATAAGAAGTTGTAAGTTGTTTTATCTTCAGACCTAAAAAACACTGTTCACCTTACAGTAACATTTATGTGTTTGTGATAATGCTGGGGCAAATGCCTGAAATAGACAGACATAGAATTAAAATTTCAGTGCTTTTTTAAAGAGAGCAAATTTCTCAGGGCCAGAGAGATAGTCAGATGCTTGCCTTGCATGTGGCCGACCCCAGCACCATGCCAGCACTGCATATGGTTTCCCTGAGCACTGTCAGGAGTGAGCACTGAGCACAGAGTTAGGAGTAAACCCTGACCTCAGCTGCATGTGTCCCAAAGACAAATCAATCAGTCAAGATTCAATGTCTGGGCATTTTAGAGATTAAATGCCCAGATTAATTTCAGAGATTAAAACAACTGCAACAATTCAAGAATTCAGGTATTAAAATAAATAATATATCTTATTTCTGCTTTTTAAAATGTCCTTAAATTTGGTTTGGGGGTCACACCTGGCAGTGCTGGGTCAGCTGTGTGCAAGACAAGGACCCCAACCCTTGTGCCATCTCTCTGGTTCCTATCTTATCACCTCTTAAAGAGTCAGTCTCCTCTCTTTTATCTGGCACTTAAAGGAATTTACTGTACTAAATATCTAGTATGATTTATTTATTTTTAATGCACCTTTCAGAAAAGAGAGAAATGGCAAGAATTAGCAAGAGAAGATTTTCTTGCAGACAAATGTGGCTCTTTAAGAGCCACAACAATTTCCCTGTGGATAGGAGGGACAGCTGGGCATTCATGCTTCAGCATACAGGGGCAGCTGGACACTCATACTGTGGCATACAGGGGCATCTGAGCATTCATACTCCAGCATACAGGGTCAGCTGGGCATTCATACTCTAGCATACAGGAGCTACTGTATATTCATGCTCCAGCCTGCAGGGGCAGCTGGGCTTCCGTGCTTCAGTGTGCAGGGGAAGCTGTGCATCCATGCTCCGGTATGAAGGGGCAACTGGGCATTAATACACCAGCATAGTAACAGACCCAGCTGTCCTCTGCTCTACTGGCCCCTCTGATTACCTTTCAACACAGTGTGGTGTACACAGTCTGTTAGATTCTCTTTCATATTCCCAGGGAACACTCCAGTGTGGATGATATAGCAAGAATTTAATAAAGTTTATTGAATAAATTCAACCAATTAGGAGAAAACCCTTTATTTCCACAGAAAATTATCACTGATTTGGAACCAAGTTCATGTTGAAGCTAAAGAAAATCACCTGAGGTCACCTGAATGCCAAGACATTTCATAACTCTTTAAAATCCAGTTGTTGAGGTAATCACTAATGCCTATAGTTAATCAAAAACCAGTTTGCCATAGTTTTCCTGATTCTATTCATTCCCTCTATTTGTTTATACATCATTAGAATGATAGGTGCCATACAAACATGTTTCAGAACTGGAGAACTAGTACAGCAGGTAGGGCACTTGCCTTGCATACTGCATGTTTTGCATGTAGTTGACCTCATGCATTTTCAGGAGTGACCCCTGAGTATAGAGCTAGTAGGAGTCCCCAGTATTGACAGGTGTGGCTTAAATCCACACCCACAAAAATTTTGTTTTTAATTTTTTATTAGTGAATCACCATGGGGTACAGTTACATACTTACAAACTTTCGTGCTTGCATTTCAGTCATACAATGATTGAGTACCCATCTCTCTACCAGTGCCCATTCTCCATCACCAATGATCCCAGTATCCCTCCCATCATCCCCTCCCTTCCCCTCACCCCACCCTGCCTCTGTGACAGGGCATTCCCTTTTGTTCTTTTGGGCCACACCCACAAAATTAAATAAACACAATTGAGGGGCTGGAGCAATGGCACAGCGGGTAGGGCGTTTGCCTTGCACGCGACAGACAGCAGACCAGACCCGGGTTTGATTCCTAGCATCCCATAAGGTCCCCTGAGCACTGCCAGGGGTAATTCCTCAGTGCAGAGCCAGGAATAACCCCTGTGCATTGATGGGTGTGATCCAAAAACCAAAAACAACAACAACAACAAAAACCTCACAATTGGGGGGGAAAAAAAGGGCATCAACAAACAGAGATTACTTACAGATCTATCACCCATTAACATCCTATAAGGTGCCAAACTAAACAATTTTATAAAATACTATGGATGTACACAAAGATTTTTTAATTCAAGTGTTTTCAGTATTTCACCAATTTTTCGATAGAAAATAATCAGATCCTTTATAACTACATACAAGAGATGGCAAATTTTTTCTATAGTCAGAGAGTAAATACTTTAAACTGTAGACCATTATACAGTCTGTCACATATTGAATTTTAGTCAAGTATTTAAAAAAAATTCATAGCACAGGTGCATTAAAAAACAGGCCTTGTTCCACATATGACACATTAGCCATAGTTTGCTAACCCCTGGTTTGTGTGGTTAACAAGTTTCATTTTCCCTTGGGCTCTTTTTCTTCAAACTCCAAGCCCAAGAAAATTATTTCAAATTATTCCTTTATGAGATAGAACACTTTTATACTAGGCCACGTATGTTTCCAAGGTCCTCAGAGAGAGCACTCTCTTCTGGAATATTCTATCTATTCTAAGAAAACTATCATGTTATAATAGTCCAGAGGTTAGCAACTTTTTCCATTTTTCTTTCCCCTTCTCTCCATTAAGAAGGGGACATGCTCATGCAAATTACTTACAACTGTCAAAGGCAGACTCAGAAGCACTAGTCCCTCTATGCTATTCCCAGGGCTATTCCCCAAGGACAACCCAAGGACATGCTGCTTTCACATCTTGCAAAATGATTTACATTCAGAAATTTACATATAAGGTACTTTCCCCATAACGATTAGGTGAAGTAGATCTGAAAATGGCAATAAGGAGCTTAGCACAGCTCAAGAGACCCAAAGTTCTAAAGTGATATCACAAGGTGAATACAGTGCTTTTTCTAAATGGTGTTGCTGCTGTTCTATCTAAAGGAGCTAGTTCTGTAAAGTAAATAGTATAGTATCTAGCATCAGATAGGTGTGCCATAAGTGTAAGACCTTCCCTTCTCTTTCAATGGACCAACTCCTATTTTCTACACTAGAGAAAAGTAATGTGTAAAATATTCCTGTCCTTTAAGAAAAAATAGAAAAGGCCTAAAAAGCAGTTGAAGTACAAGAACAGAAGTTGGAAGAACCTGGTGTGCTTGTTTCTGAATGGAATAGGGGTAGGGTAAAAAGGACTGAGAGACAGCAAAGGAAATAACAAGATCATATAACTTAATTTGATTACTTGGTAAAAAAGACTGTTTTAATCCATTCCTGATAATTTTCAACTACCGTCTTAACGTTTTTCTTTTTAAAAAAATCAAGAATTGTGTATGGGTGAAAAAAAATATGTCTGTACTAGTTTGCCAGGGCTGCTACAATTAAAGCCCACAGGTTGAATGGCTTAAAGGAGAAATATAAATGGCCAAAAGACACATGAAAAAAATGCTCTACATCACTAATCATCAGGGAGATGCAAATCAAAACAACATTGAGATATCATCTCACACTCACTGGCACATATCAAGAAGAACAAAAGCAACTTGTATTGGCATGGATGCAGGGAGAAAGGGGCTCTCCTTCATTGTTGGTGGGAATGACAGTCAGTCCAAACTTTCTGGAAAACAGTACAGGCATCCTCAAAAAGCTAGAAATTGAGCTTCCAAATTACCCAGCAATACCACTTCTGGAAATATACCCCAGGGCCCCAAAAACACACAGCACAAATGCCATCTGCAGTTCTGCATTCATTGTAGCACTACTCACAATATTCAGAATCTGGAAAAAACCTAAGTGTCCTAGAAGAGATGACTGGTTAAAGAAACTATGGTGCACAATGGAATACTACACAGCTGTTAGGAAAAATGAAGTAATGAATTCACTTATAAATGGATGGACATGGAGAGTAGCATGCTGAACGAAATGAGTCAGATGGAGAGGAAGAGACATAGAATGATTGCACTCATTTGTGGGATATAAACAATATATAATGAGACTAAAACCCAAGGGCAGAATAAACAAGGGCCAGGAGAATTGGATTGGTCCACAGTTGGAAGCATGCCTCAAAAGTTGGGGGAGAGTGGCCATTGTGTTCAGTCTCTAGTCTGTATTCGGCCCGCATCACCCTTCCCCCACATGACCTCCAACCACATTTTACTTGGTGGTCCCTTCCCTGAGTTACCCAGAATGAGAGACCAGCCTCCAAGCCATGGAAACAATCTCCTGGTACTTATTTCTACTATTCTTGGGCGTTAGTCTTATAGTCTATTATTCTATATCCCACAGATGAGTGCAATCTTTCTATGTCTGTCTCTCTCTTTCTGACTCATTTCACTTAGCACCTTTATTGCAAACCACAACACCTAATCAGAGAGAGAGAACAAAAGGGAATTCCCTGCCACAGTGGCAGGGTGGGGTGGGGGGAGACGGGACTGGGGAGGGGGGGAGGGATGTTGGGTTTACTGGTGGTGGAGAATGGGCACTGGTGAAGGGATGGGTTATCGAACTTTGTATGGGGGAAACATGAGCACAAAGATGTATGGATCTGTAACTGTACCCTCACGATGACTCTCTAATTAAAAATAAACTAATTAAAAAAAAAGTTGGGGGAGAATGCAGTTGGGATGCAGAAGGGACCACAATGACAAAGACAGTTGGAGATAATCACTCCGGATAAAAACTGCATGCTGAAAGTAGGTATAGGAACAAACATGATAAACTCTCAGTACTTATATTGCAAACCAGAATGCCCAAAAGGATAGAGAGAAAGAAAAAAGGAAGGTGCCTGCCATAGATGCAACCTGAGGTGGGGGGCCTGGGGAGTGGGGAGAGGGAAACCGGGGGCATTAGTGGTGGGAAATGTACTACACTGGGGGAGGGATGAGTGTTGGAATATTGTATGGCCCAACAATAGCATCTCTGTAACTGTGTATCTCATGGTGGTTCAAAGGAAAAAGAAAAAACACTAAACTAAAGAGAAGAAGAAGAGAAGAAGGGAAGAGGAAGAAAAGGAGGAGAATAAGTAGAAGAGGAGGAGGAGGAAGAGAAGAAGAGGAGGAAGAGGAGGAGGAGGAATGGACTTTTTCACAGTTCTAGAACTAGAGATTCAGGATGACAGTGTGAAAGTTCATCTGAAGAACTCCTCTTTAAATTGCCATATGCATCCCCATCACATCCTCAGTGGCCCCCCACCATGACCAAACCTCATCTTCTAGAAACCTGTCAGATTGGATTCAGACCCCTTCTAAAGGTTTCACTTGAACTTAATCATCTCTTTTCAAATTTTATCTTCAAATAGTTATATTCTGCACACTGTAGGTTGATGCTTAACCCCAGTGTGGTCTAAAAACAAAACAACCAAAAAAAAAAAAAACAACCCAAAAAAGAATTGGAAATTAGGGACCCGAGCAATAGAACAGGTTTCTGCTTTGCAAAGGCGCTCCAAGGGATAGCAGAGAATTCAAACCCCATCTTCTCTTCTCTCATCCCCCACTACACAGAGTGTTAGGAAAGCCAGTGCAGTCATCAGGATGATTGGTTTATTAGTTGTTTCTCCTCCATTGAACATATTCATCAGCAGAGGGTAGGTAGGGTTCTCAGGAACACATTTTATCTAAGAGGCCATTCTGGGCTGGGCAGAGTACAGGGACCAGTCAGGTTCTGTCTTCTGCCTCCAGCTCAAAATTGCCACCACCATGTCCTCCTTGGGGAATTAAACTCATCCTGGGCTCCCACAGAACCCAAGTTAGCAGGGCAAGTTGATGCGGGGTCTGTGGCTTTGCAACCAAGCCAGGACGCTTATCTATGGGGAGGGACCGGCTCATGGCAGGAGATGCTGGCTGACATCCAGCACAGGAGTTCTGAGGGGATGTCTGCATGAGACCATGGGAAAGGGTTGGGAATGTTGGGGCTGGGAGGGGGTCAGGGCTGCAGGAGACTGGGGGAAGGGAAGAGGGAGGGGTCAGGACAGGATTGGTAAATACTAGGGGTGGGACAGGGACCCGAGAGCTGGTATTGCACATAATGACAGAGGCAGGAACTGGAAAAGAATAAGAGAAAAATGGCCCAACGTGCCCTTCCCCCCCAAACTAGGCAAGTTCCAGCCAAGTCCTAGTCTGAAATGGCGAGTCCTCGCCATGATGAGAGCAGGGAGTCCAGATGTGCTTTTGACCCCAAATGGCAACTCTTTAGCAAGCTTCTAAGACTCTGGCCACCCCACACACTGCTCCATTAGCTTGATGGGCACTAGGATCTACCCTTCATGTGGAACCAACTGTCTACACAGATCCTTGTGTCAATAGCCACAAGCCCCCCCTCCCCCCCCCCGCCGCTCCTTGGGGCCTGGCAGGACACAGGGTCCCCTGGTGCCCTGGGAGGTGCCCTGCATCAGGATTGAGACTTGGAGGTGAACTTTAGGGTGCTTAGTTGCCACTGGGAATTTATCAAAAAATTCCAAAGAAATAAATCTCTGGCACTAGACAGTAGTTTGAGCAGTTGGTGCCCAGAGAGGCATGAAGCAAGGACAGAGGGGCTGGGCTGAGTTCCCACCATGCTGAACCCTAGAGGCAGGCAAGGATGGTCAATGGCCCCAGCACAGCCAGCCCACACCCCCTGCCACCAGGGTCCTATGGGCCTGGGCTGGGCCCTGAGCTCAAGGCTAGGCAAGGTTGGTCAGTGCCTGTCAGCCTGACTAGCCTCTGGGCCCCACCACCAGGGCTCTGTGGACCTAGGCAGGGTTTGGAGCTCAGGCCCAGGCCCATGGCAGGACACTGGATCTCGGTCACAACACTGATGTCTGTGGCTTGGCTTGAAATACAGACTCCAGTGAGTGGTTCATCACACACATACACACACACACACACACACACACACACACACACACACACACACGAACGGGTGGACAACGGGGAGACAGGAGGGTATATGGGAGGGACGGTGTGGTGGGGGATGAGGAACTCAAGGTGGTAAAGATCCTTATGTATGGCTGTAGCAATAGTACAGTGGTTAGGGCATTTGCCTTCTATGCAGCCAACTTGGGTTCAATCCCCAGCATCCCATATGATCCCCCGAGCACCACCAGGAATAATTCCTGAGTGTAGAGCCAGGAGTAACCCCTTTATATCACTGGGTATGACTCAAAAAAGCAAAACAAAAGAAAAAAAAAAAAAGGACCCTTGTGAAGAGGGGGCAAGGAAGGCAGAGTAAGGAGTGTCAGTGGGACATAGTATGTGACTCTGATGTTGGAGAGGGGGTAAGTGGGGGTGGGGAGGGGGGAAGATGAAGAGGAGGGGGTGGGAGGCCCAGGACAGAGGAAGTGGGGCTCCTTCCCCTGGAGAGAGGGCCAAGAGTTTATGTCATTTTCCTGCAGTGGGGAGGGTGCCTACGGGGTCAGAGAGGATGGCATCAGCCCAGGGCTTGAGGCCACAGCAGATGATGTTTGGCAGATCAGGGGGTCTGGACACAGTGAGTGATAGAGGCCAGGGGTGTCTGTGGCTGGCCCAGATGACACAAAGCACAAGGATGAAGGCACGAGGACACAGAAGAAAGGACTGATGGCATAGAGGCCCCAACCGGCATCCCCTCCCCCAAGCCCCAGGTCTATGACATCACAATTGCCTCCTGTCCTCCCCTGAGAGCCTCCCTCACAACCCCAATCCCAGGGCCCCCCAGCCCTGTCCATGCAGGCAGCACCAGACCTTGTGTTGTTCTGGGAGGAGGAGGAGCATATTCCGCACACAGATCTGCAGGAACTTCTCCTGTCCTCTCTGGTGAGAAATAAGGATTTCTGCCAGGGAGGAGGGGTTGCTAGTGTGTGTATGTTGGAGGGTTGGGCGGGGGCAGGAGGGTACAGCTTCTCTGCAGGGGTCCGCGGGGAGTCCTGGGCAGCTCTATCTCTTAAGAGCCCCCAAATCCATCCAACATAATGGCCCAAGACTGGTAAAGGTGCCTTCTCAGGAAAAAGGCCGGACACACCAGCTGAACACACTCCCAGGAGCCCAGAACCCTGAAGAGAGCTCAGAGGCAACAGTGCCTCAGAGGGGACCTGTTACCCACACTCTCAGCGAACTGTGACCAAGTCAGAGATCTAAGTGGCCTGTCCTGTGCCCCTCCCCCATCCAGAGGACAGCTCCACTGCGCAGGCCTTGGCCTAGGCAAACAGTACTCCCCAGAGCCCCTCAGGTTCTCCTGTCCTCCTGTCCACCTCTCTCCAGGGCTCAGAGGGACACTGTCCATCCCTTCATCCTCTGGGTTTGTGGAGGGAGGGTCTGCCTGGGAGAGCCCAGCTGGAAAAGGAGCCCCTCACTTCTCACTGTGCGGCCTTGCCTCCTCCTGGCTGCCCTCCAGTGCTGAGAAGAAGGGGGGGGGCGCATGTTTATCTAAGTGTCACTTGTGTGAATGAAATCATATGGCACGGTGATCTGAATTTATTAAAAGGTACAGAACCTAAAGCTATAGAATATGGAGAACTGGGTCAGGGGAGGTCATTGCTCTGCATTTCCCTGTGGGCTGAGACCACCAACCTTTCTTGGGAAGGTACGCTTGGCTGTAAACACAGACTCTAGTGCTGAGCAAACCAGGCTTGTGCCTGCAACAGCTGAATTGTTTTTCCCTCAACTTTTGTATATTGATGTTTTGGGACTTCATGCTAGGCAAATGCCTTACATACTATAGCTCCAGCCCCCTTATTTCCAATTCTGTTTGTTATTTCTACCATGGTTTCTTCTTTTCTAGTAACGTTTTAGATTTTCCTCAGCCAAATTAGATGAGCACATGAGTTCTGGGGCATCTAAGACATTCAGTTTTCAAATAACTCTAATTTCTTGTCAGTCCTATGACTGACTCACCTCCGAGTGATGACTATATGCCAATTAGAGAGAGAGTTTCTCTATGTCAGCTAATGTTTTGATTCGGAGCCTTTCTGATTGCTACTCAACATGTTGTGTAATTACTTCCACAACTGCTTATAGGATGTTGTCAGTGGAAAAACAAACAGCTATTCTCTGAGCTTGAGTTTGCTCCATTGCCTAGGCAGTGTGAATGTAACCAAAGCAGTTGTTTAACCACTGGGTATACTCATTGCTACTGCTGAGATGACATGTAAAACCAGGGAACATGTGAGATATTAAGAAGATCTCTGGATTACAAATTAGAGGGTGTAGATGCTACCAGGGTCTAACTCTTTGTTGTGCAAATTTGGCGAAGTTATTTACTTCTGTTAGGCTTCTCTTGGTCAAGTGGGAGTATATAGAAGTTGCATCTTGCACAGATTCGTTTATATGTGCTTGGCAAACCTTTAAAAGAAGCTGTCAATGTAAACAACAGCCAATGAGCATAGACACTGGTGACTGGTGTGAGCGTGAAATGGAAAGCAAAAATCTTTTTGTTTGAACAATCAGACTTAGTCCTTAGCTGCCTCTTGTTTACCTTGCTCTATCACACAAAAACCAAACAATTTAAGTGTTTTAAGATTTATGTGTATGTTTCACTAGAACAAGAACAAGATGCCTACACATTCTCCACTTGCTTTTATCAAGGGATAAAGAATAAACAGTCAGATGAAATGATTATTCTTTTTTTAGTTTTGTTTTGGGCCATACTCAGTGGTGCTCAGGGTTTACCCCTGGCTCTGTGTATCACTCCTACCTAGTGGTGCTTAGGGGGACCATATTTGGGTGCCAGGGATCAAACCTGGGTCGGCTGCATGGAAGGCAAATGCCTTACCCACTGCGCTATGGCTCTGGCCTCAGTGATGTGATTCTGGTACACTTACTTTAGAAATGGTGCTGACTCCATTGTACCACCATATCAAACTGACATAGTGAATACATAAGTCAAAGCTGAAGGAATCCTAAAAATGTACCACTTTATTGTACTCTAAGATTCATATTTAAGGGTCTAATTATGCCCAAACTTCTCCCTTTATAGAACTTGAGATCTTGGAAATTGATGTAAAATCACATAAAGTCTTTAGTCTTTATTATTATTATTATTATAAAGTTGTTCACAATTTATTACATTTAATATTCCAACACCAATCCCGCCACCATTATACCTTCTCACCACCATTATTTTGAATCTTCTCAACCACCACCCAAGCCTACCCCAATAGGAGGCCCTAAATAATTTATTTTGTATTCCCTTTTATGAATAATCCTCTAAAAGTGATCAAAAAAATGTTTCCTTAAAAGAAGATTGTTGTATCTCACCCTGGAGCCATTAAGCCCATGTATAAGAGATTACTAACAGATTGAGTTTTATGTGCTTATATATGTGTGTGTATGTATATGTATATACATATATATATTTATCACGATAGATTGCCTTCCCTTCTACTTTACATCTCATCCAATGTGGTGTGCTACTCCTGGTACATCAGTGGTATAGAGTATGAGATGTTGTGGGGCCATATTCGTGGCCACACACACTAGGACTTCTAAAATTTTAAATAGAGTGATAAGGCTAGAGTTAAAATTTTAACTGGATGGTGACTTTGGGGTCCAGAGGTATCTCTGCAGCTTGTTGATCTCTTCTGAGATTTATTTGTGAGTCTCTGGATCATGGCCATTAAAGAGTTTATATGGCAGCAGAGGTAGTTCATGGGTTTGACTGCCAGAGAAAGTTCATGGGTTTTGACTGCCAAAAGAACAGGGAGATGGGGGGAGATTGCCCATCCCCGACTCCATAAAAGCCTGGAAACTTTGGTTACAAAACCTCCATACCTGAGTTTTTTAACAGATTCACTCATGTGGAGTCCGGCTGTGAGCATGACAGTGATTGGGTTCTGGAGATTTTGGGCTGTTGGACCTCTGGGTGGTTGGTGGGCTCACCTACCCACCTCTAGGGTGTCCTGAATGAAGAAGTCATTCGTCTTATACTAAGTTCCTGACTAGATATTTTCTTTTTAAATTTAAAGAACCATGATTTACAAAGTTATTGATAATTCCATTTTAGGCATATTTCAACACCAATGCCAACTGATATTGAAAAAGATACTCTCCAACTGATTGGAGAGTATATTTTCCTTTCCCTTCTACTTTCCAATAAACCATTTCATATATGTTAGATATTTTTATATATTTAATTTAAAAATTAAAATATTTCATATATTCATTAAATATATTGTTATATATCATATAAACATTATGTACTATACTTCTATATTTATAAATACATAGTATAGTAAATATATAAAATAACAGGTATTAGGACTAGAAATCATATATTTTTTTAATAACTATTCTAGAAGTGTTACATTGTTCTCTCATTTTGTGTGGGTAAATCAGAGTCAGGTCAGTTTAGATTATATAGTAGGGTGTGACATTCTGTTCTATTTAAGGACTATAGTCTCAAGCATATAATGACTCTGAGTCCCTCAGTTCTTGCTTATTGCCATTGTGGAAAAGTAGAAAGTTCAATAGTGTTAAAACTTTGTATTTTGCTCCATGTTGGCATGGCTTATGTTTTTGTTTCTGATGTTATAATGAAAACATGTTGAGCAAAAAAATGGGATGATTGGCTGTTCTTAGAAACAGGTTGCACCTCTATCTATCTACATAATGACAAAATACACTATTTTCAATTTCCTTTTCTGGGGGACGCTTGGGCACACCTGCTGGTACTCAGGACTTACTCCTGGCTCTATGCTCAGGGATAACTCCTGGTGTGCTCAGGGGACCATGTGCAGTGAGAGAACTGAACTGGGCTAGGCCTCATGCAAGGCAAGTGTCTTAAGCTGTTTTTGATCTTCCTAACTCAACTAAATTCACTGAGGGCAAGAACTAGTCTTTTTTATATTTTTGTTTATTTTGGGGCTACACACAGAGGTGTTCTGGCTTACTCCTGGCTCTGTGCTCAGGGCTTACTCCTGGCAAGTTTCGGGGACAATGTGTGCTGCCAGGGATCGAAACTTATCATATGCGTGCAAGGCAAATACCTTATCTGCGGTACTATTCTCAGGCCCCTAAAAAGTCTTTTTTTAAAAAAATTTTATTTTATAAAGTTGTGCACAATATTTGATTACATTTAATATTCGAACACCAATCCTACCACCATTACACCTTCCCACCACCATATTTCCATCCCAAACCCCAAACACTGCCTCTCAAATAGAACCGAAATAATTTATTTTGTATTGTTTGTTATGAATTATCTGCTAAAAATGAGACCAAAAAGGTTTCTTTGAGGAAACTGTGTGAAGATTGTTGTATTTTACCCAGGAGCCATTAAGTTGTTCCATAAGAGATTAGCAACATGCTGTTTAAAGTTGAGCTTGTGTGCTTATATATGTTATATATTACTCCCTAAGATTGGTTATCTTTTCGATCAAGTGTGGTGTGATATTCCTGGTATACTGGTGATGTAAAGTATGAGATGTTGCGCTGCTGTGTGATTCAGGAATAGATTCACTCATGGGTGAGGCTCATCTGAGCATGTGGGTGGCCGTGAGCATGGTGGTGGTGGAATTCTGGAGGTTTTCAGCTGCCAGGGCTGGCTCCTGTGGGGCGGGGAGGGGCCTCACTCACCCCACTCTGTTGCCCTGAATGAAACAACCTGGCGCGGGGTCTGGCAGCATGGCTATGGTGTATCGTTCTGTGGTCTCTTCTGAGAGAATTATACTGAGTCCCTAAAATGTCTTTAAGTGATAGTACAGTGGGTAGGGTTCGATTCCTGGCATCCCAGACGGTCCCCTGAACACTGCCAGGAGTAAATCCTGAGTGCAGAGCCAGGAGTAATCCCTGAGGATCACAGGGGTCACCCAAAAAGCCAAGGGGGAAAAAAATGTCTAGCACAAATGTGCAATCAAAAGATACCAATAGAGCTTCATAGTCCTTAATGAAAACCCATGGGCTGTACCTGTTTTAGAAAGTATTATCAGAAGCCTGAGAAATTGGCTCAAAGGACTGGACTGTAAGCAGGAGCCCCGGTTTAATCCCTGGAGCTACATGGTTTTCCAAGTTGAAAAAAAAAAATCATGTAACACTTCTTAAACCAAGGCAACAGCCATTAACCTATTTATATTTCTTTAGCAAAACTCATGGGATAACTGATACATATAATTTCTCATTCTTTCAGATCAGATTTTGCTATCCAATGGAATTATTTTCAATCTTGAAATATTTTTGGTTTTCAGAACCTTCTATATGTTGGAACTGGAATAAACATAGTGTGAAATAGCTCAGTGGTACAACACTTGCCTTGTACTTAGAAAGCCCTAGATTAAATTTCTGATTCTGTTTCCCCCAAAAGAAAAATGCATAAAACAAAACCAAATTAATGCACAGAGCAAATATTATAGACTGTATTTTTTTCTTCTGGTTTTGGGGCCACACTGGCAGTGCTCAGGGTTTACTCCTGGCTTTGCATTCTGGGATGACTCCTGGAAGTGTTCACAGGAAGGGTCCATGGTGGTGACGCCATATGGAGTGCTGAGACCCGGGTTGGCCATGTGCAAGGCAAGCACCCTACCCTATCTGCTTTACTATCTCTCTGGTTCCAAAGATTGTATTTTCAAAGGCTGCTCCTAGAAAATAAGGTTAGTTACCTCAACTCATCTTTCTGATGAGACCAGAACAAGCAATCATAGTGGGCAGCTTTTATATCTCAGGTTTTGGCCCAAGACTTGTTTTGTGGTTAAGAAATGCCAATGTAGGGGCTGGAAAGATAGTACAATGAGTAAGGGCACTTGCCTTGCTGATCTGGGTTCGATTCCCAGCATCCCAAAGGTTTCCCAAGCACAGCCAGAAGTAATTTCTGAGTGCAGAGCGAGGAGTAATCCCTGAGCATCGCTAGGTGTGGTCCTAAAACAAAATAAATTAAAAAAAAATAAAAATTAAAAAATGAGAGTTAATACAGCAGGTAGGGTGCTTGCTTTGCACACAACCAACCAGTTCCAATCCAGACCCCAGGCATGGCTAGAAATGATCCCTAAGGACAGAGACAGGACTAAGTCCTGAGCACTTCAGGATGTGGCCCCCAAACAAAAACAAACCAAAAGAAAAAAAAAAACAAAAAAAAACCAAAACTCACCTTTGACAGACTTGGGTTTTTGTTTTTTTTTTTCTTTTTGGGTCACACCTGGCTATGCACAGGGGTTACTCCTGGCTCTGCACTCAGGAATTACTCCTGGTGGTGGCAGGGGACCATGTGGGATGCTGAGAATCGAACCAGATTGGCTGCGTGCAAGACAAACGCTGACCAACTGCGCTATTTCTCCAGTCCCAGTTGACAGACTTGACAGACTTGATGACAAGATAATTTTATTCTTCTGCTGTTAGTAGGGGCCACTGCAGAGAGTGCTGGGGGTACTGGGGGTATGAGTGGGGCAGCCCAAGGATCTGCCACTTCAGCCACATCCCTTGCTAAATCACTAAAAAAATGTAAAAAAAAGTCCTAATTGTACATTCATTCCTCTTGTAGCTGTTCATCATGCACTTAATAACTACCATTGCTTATATGTGTTTTTGAATGGAAATAGGGGGATAAAAATATTTGCCCCACATTGCTAAGAAGGGGATGCAGACAGTTCCCATGCAACTGCAAAGTGCACTTTGGGGCTTCACAGCACAGAGAAAGAGGCGCCCCACACACTGCTAAAGGCAGGCAGAAACAACCTACTGCATGTATACAAACTTCTCAGTTTGGGGCTATTTAAAAAAAAAAAACACTTAATTTGAGATTCCATGGTTTACATGACTATCACTATCTGTGTTGCACAGAATTCCAACGCCACACCTAGCCTGTGTAGCCACACTCCTTCCCTAAGGCCCAAAACTCCTTTCAAACACTGCCCACACCCCCAAACTGCGTGGATCAGTTCTCCCCTTGTGTTGCCTTTGGCCCTTTGTTGCTGCCTCGATGTATGTCTTTAAGGAATATTACTGTAATGAAAATGAAAGGGAATGTTGTAGTCAAGCTCTCCTGATAGGCTTCCATACTTGGCTCCCTTTACAAACTCCGCTTTTCAAGGGAAAAAAGCTTGGAGTCAGAACACAGTTCACACTAATATCTCTTCTTTCCATAACCAAACCCCACCCCCATTTTATTACTATTACATACCTTTCTTTTCCTGGCAGGAAATCAAATACGCACTAAAAGACTATAAATTAACTTCGAGGATACCAACATTTTAGTGATATAGTTCGGTCTGGTGATGTTGATGTTTCAATCTTAAAATTTTAACTACAGTTTAAACGAATCAGTTGTTCAGGTTTTAAAGTCAACCTCAGCAAATGTTTATTCAAACAATTGTATTCAAAAAACTGTGTACTCCATTTTTAATGAAGAGCAGGGGTGAATATGAAGACACTTGATTGGGGCTACTAGTTCAAGAAGGAAATATTACTCTCATTTTAATCAAGTCAATCTTTTTATTTTTTTAAAATCTAAGCAGACCTAATAAACACGTGGCAAATGAATAATTTAGTACATTAAAAAAAGGTAGCACTGTAGCCCTGTTATTCATTGATTTGCTCCTGCGGGCACCAGTAATGTGTCCATTGTGAAACATCTTGTTACTGTTTTGGCATATCGTATACGCTATGTGTCGCTTGCCAGGCTCTGCCATATGGGCGGGATACTCTCGGTAGCTTGCCGGGCTCTCGGAGATGGATGGAGGAATCCAACCCGGGTAGGCTACCGCTGTGCTATCGCTCCAGTTCCCGCCCCCCCTCAAAAAAAAAAAAAGGAAGGGGGGGGAAAAAGCCCGTTTCTCAGTGGAGAGAAAAACAAAAACGAACTCCCAGTTAAATTTCCCTGGCCTATTTGTGTTCAGCAGAACTGAAAACGAAAATCCTTACTGAATCATTTCTTGGCATCTCCTCTCCTTTGTCCACCCTATCAAATCACCAGCATTATTCCAGAATAGAATCGTTTGAGACTATTAAAAGACAAATTAAAAAAGAAAAAAAACTAGTCTGAAATTGCCAACGCTGGTAACTTTGTCAAGCAACGGTTACAAGCTGCAAATGCTCGTTCTGGGACACTGAGTCCAAGTGACCCGAGATCACGGAGCGGCCTCGGGGAGCGCACCCCCATCTCCCTTGCCTAGCGGAGCCTCGGGCAGCGGCCACGAGGCCCTGGACCCCCACTCGCCCAGCGCTAGGCTACCCCCCGCGCCCGTGCGTGCTGCGGGAGGGGCCCAAAAACAAACACACATTGGCTCGGGAGGCTGGGAAAACCCTCGGGCCTCCCCAACGGGATTCAGAGCAGCGGTGCTTTGTGAACAGGCGATTCCGCGGGGCGCGGGCGCGAAGATGCCCAGAACACCCTCCCCCGGCCCGGGGACCCCCCAGCTGTGCCCACCCGCCCAGCCCAACCCGGCCCACGCCGGCTCCCGAGTGGGCCCAGGAAGACGCCCGCCTTCTCTCCGGGGCGTAATCCCTCCGCAGCGGGCCGCGCACTAGTTTTAATCACGCCCCCCCCCCCCCCTCTGGCCGCCGGCGTCACCTCCGCCCCGCGAGCGGTTTCCAGCAGCTTCCAGAAACGCCGCCTCCCGACGCCGCCACTCCCTGGGGGCGGGCGCCGCGGCCGTTACTGCGCCTGCGCCAGCCCGGGGCTGGCGGGGGAGGGGCGGGGCGGGGCGCCGGACCGGAAGTGCTCTCGGCTTTGCGGTCCCCGCCGCGGAGTCTCGCCTTTCGGACCCGGCGCGGGGCAGGAAGGGGAACCCTTTGGCCGCGGACTCCAGCCGGAAGCTGCTCTCCCGGCCCAGGCGCCGGTGGGGGAGGAGCGGGCGGCGGGGAACGTGTGTTGAACGTTGCACGCAGGCTGGTGTGTGGCGCTCAAGCTGGAACGGGAGTTCGGGCCGGCCCCGTGCGCGGAAAGCGAGTGCCCCGAGCAGGTAAGGGCGGGAAGGAAGTTCGTTTGCCTCATGTTCCGGCGTCCGGACAGGGGGCGAGGGTCGGGGTGACCTCGAGGGGGGTCTGCGCGCTGAAGTGGGGGAGAGAAGGGGCTGGGACCTGGTCTGGCGGGAAGGGCTGCTGCTCACGGGACGGACGAACTGTTGCGTCTCCGTTTGGGCTCAGAGGTCAGCGCTGAAGAGAAACCAGAGTTCTGTGGTTGCCCAGCGGCCGCTCTCCTAAGTAGCGGGGAGATGGCGCGGGCTCGCGGCATCCCGCGTCTCCTTGGGCTTGCAAGGTTGCAAGGTTGGGGCTCTCTGATTGGGGACGGTTGTGGCGTTGGGGCCTTTGCTACCCACTTACTGCGCCCCAAAGCTCGGCTTCGGAGCTTTTGCTGCCTCACTTTGGACAGTTAGCATGCCAAGTCCCCTTGGTGTCCGAAGGTAAGCTCCTGTCGCAACAGCTATTTGCGGGTTTTTTTTTGCACGTGGGACTGAATGAACCTCACTTTTGTGGCTTTCGCCATTGCCAAGGCCCGACTTCGCCGCCACTGCTGTGCACTGGGTCCCTTCTGGGCTAGCAGTTGAGTTCGAGCTTCTAGGATAGCAGCAGTGGCTCAGATGAATGAATATGGGAACGCAGGAAGAAAGCTCCTGCAGGAGCGGGGCGCGGGGGGTGGGGTGGGGAGAGGAGGTGCAGTACAGTAGAAGGGTAGAAGGGGCTGGCGAGCCTGGTGGGCCTCCCGGTGCAGTGAGTTTTAGGTCTTGGAACTTCCAGCCTTCGGGCCATCAGAGCTCTTTGCACTTACCTGCCCTCAAGCTGTGGACTGATGGTTTGAAGCTGTGAGCGGAGACGGACTTAGAGGCAGCCTTTTCAGCAGCGAGGTGGTGCAGGTGTGGGGTAGAGCGCGGGGGGATTTGAGTTTCCCAAGAACTGTCTGCGGAACTTGGTAACGGAGGCGGGAAGAAGAGGGAAATGAGAGGAGAGAATTACTTCGGTTTTCCTGCTACAATTTTTGCCCGGGAGAATGGAGAGACCGCAGTTTAGCTAAAATTCAGGGGAAGGAACAGGTTCTTTTTAAAGGGAGGAAGAGGATGGGACAGTTAGGGACAAATTGAATTGTAGGACTATGCAAAACAAGGTTTGTGAATTGTATTTTTAAATAAGTGATTTATTTATTTTGCTTTTTGGGTCACACCCGGCGATGCTCGCTTTCAAGGCAAACTCCCTCCTTGTTATCCTATTGTTCCAACCCATGGCAGTTTTTAATAATTCTGTCTTGGTTATTACGGTAATGTTAAAGTTTGTGATACAGATGTCAGAATTACTGCACCCTACCTCCATTTAAGAAATGTTTATGATGAGCAGTGGAAACCGAGCACATGCTCTGCAGCTGCATCACTGGGCTGGGTGTTGGGTTTTTGTTTGTTTTCACAGTGAATTTTGTTTTGGCTTGTTTTTTGGTACTCAAGATTTCTTCCACCAGCCTACCTGCCTTTCCTTTGAAATTTTGGGTAGTAGGATCAGGTGAGCCAATAGGAAGGCTGGCTTTAATTGAGATGAGACGTGCTGGGAAAATTTTCAAGAACTCTTAGGCAGGTGGAAATTTATTTTTGTAGATGGGCCACGCCCAGCCAGTGCTCAGGGCTTACTCCTGCCTCTGCACTCAGGGACATTCCTGGTGGGCCAGGGGTTGAGGATTGGATGTTGACCTCTTGTTGGCCAGGTACAGGCAAATGCCTTCCTTACCTGCTGTTACCGCTTTGTCCCACAGAGGAAATTTTTTTATCAAAAACCATTCAGGACATATGTCCTTCTGATTTTTATTTTGTAGATTATTCTACAAGATTTGTTGCATAGTTTTTTACGTAGTGAATTGGGAGGTCACTGCCTCATAGGCCATGAGTAGCCTATCGTAATTGCATGTAAAATTGCAAGATTCTTTACACTGTAAATGCAGTGTAAAATTGCAGACCATTCTACATCAATTACAGTGTTGAATTCTTAGCCTGACCCCTTTGACAGTAAATGTCTGAACCTAGATCTCCAGGTGTAAAACCTGTGCTTTTAGCTACTCAGGAACCGTGGAAGTGATTCTTTGCTCCAGAGTTCCTTTTTGCAAGGAGATGACAAACAGAGCCAGCCAGCTAGAATTAATTGCCATTGCCTCTGAGCCAATTAAAAATAAAAACAATTAGTTGGGGCTGGAGCGATAGCACAGCGGGTAGGGCATTTGCCTTGTATGCGGCCGACCCAGGTTCGAATCCCAGCATCCCATGTGGTCCCCTGAGCACCGCCAGGGGTAATTCCTGAGTGCATGAGCCAGGAATGACCCCTGTGCATTGCCGGGTGTGACCCAAAAAGCAAAAAATAAAAAAAATTTAAAAATAAAAACAATTAGCTCCAAGCTTATCTTCACATTGTGCTCAGGGGTGATTTTGCATGGGACATTTGACCACTTCTTGGAACACTTTTAGTTGTCACAGTGACCTGTGAATGCTGTTGACATTGAGCCAGGAGGTTTGCAGAGCAGTGCCTGCAAACACTGACCACACCTGGGCTGCAGTGTCCTGCTTTGGTTGCGACACCTGGCTTAGGCCATCAGGAATTGGCAAACAACATGTATGGAGAACTTCCCGGAGAAAGTTTTGAAATTGCTCCTATTTTTTAAAGTAATTAAGTTGTTTTAGTTTCCCAGGAGATGAGTATCATAGAACTAGTGATTCTTAGATTTGAGAAGATTGGAGCTTGAGATCATTTTACAGTGGATAGTTGAGGGTTTCCTCTGCTTAAATATCTGTCACACCTGCTCTTCAAAATGACCTAAATACCAGTCGCAGGATTGGGTTGAATGTGATTTTTTTTCTCTCTCTAAGGGACTTTACTGAGAGCATGTGTAATTTTTACTTAGACAGCATGTATATTTTATTCTGGTACTAGCATTTATAGTAGCTCTGTCCTTGGTCATGCTTCTTGTGGTTTTGGTTACCTGTCTTTGTAGTCCGAACAAATGTGTTATTCGATATTTTGAGGTAGTGGGGATAGAGGGAGGGGAAGCTGAAGAAAGAGGGAGCTAGAGAGAAGGGGGAGGGTAGAGTGCTAGAGAGTGGGCCTGTCCTTGTAAATTTCACTGCAGTGTATTGTCGGGATTCTTTATTACTGGTTCATCTCTTCCTGTGCCTTAATTATCAGTTAAATTCTTAAGTTTATAAGTTTGTGTGCATAGAAAAATGCACAGTATCTATCAGGTTTGGTATAATCAGTGGCTTCACATTCACTGTGCGTCTAGAATGCGTAGCCTCCTTCCCCGGTAAGGACAGCTACTGTACTTGATACAGAGCAGGATCTTCTTTGGCAGCTTTGAAAAAGTAGCCTTACTGTTCACAGTTGATAGTAAATCTTTGGTAGTTGAAAATGATAGTAATAGGGTAGCCTTTTTGCAGGTAGCCCCTGCCAAGTGTTTAAATGAATAGGGCATTTTAAAGGAACTTTTTAGGTGAAATGTTGACATTTTTGTTTCAAGTGGTATATAGGTTTAAAACTAGATCTCCAAAATTCTAGCTAATATAATTTGCTTTAAATAATAGTCACCTCTATTAGAAGTTTTGATAAGATTTTAAGAAATAAATCAACTATGGAAACTGCTCCTGTTGCCTGTCTCTGCTTTTCCTCTCATGGATATGGTAATCTTATAACTTTTTGTTACTGTTTTCAATACTACAATTTCAGAATGTTTAGGATATAAAACTGTGTTTTATATATATGTATAAAGTAGCATAGCTTTCTTAAAGTAAATAGGATTATTTATTGTCTATTGACCTTTTTTTTTTCAGGGTTCATTGAAAAATCCTTAGTGATATTGACATGTTTCAAGTGACATAAATTAGCCAATGACTCGGAATGATGGATTCCCAGAAGATTGGAAATGGTTTGCCTGTGATTGGACCAGGGACTGATATAGGGAAATCTTCACTCCACGTGGTGGGGTATTTGGGAAAAGTTAGTGAACTTATTTTTTGCCTCAGTGCAAAGTTGAGGTCTTTTCCTCCTATATGTGAGACTTAAATTCAATTTTATCAATTAACTTCTAAAAAAACTGTCTTCCACGGAAATCTTGCAGTAATGGCGAAAGAATTGTTTTAATGTGTTTGCTTTGTGCTTTATTGATACGTTAAAAATAGAAGAAATAAGATTTAGGCTTATTCTATACAAATATGAAATACGTGTTTTCCCCCTGGCAGTTGACATTACTTTTTTCTTGCAACTAAAACTGATGCTGTTCTTAACTCCTAAAATTTTACATTTAAAACTGTAGTATCTCTTTGGAATAATAGATATATTGTAAGAGAAATATGTTCATTTCTTTTACTTGTTGTTTAAAATAACTTGCCAGGACACTTTAAAATAGTACCATTTTTTGCTGGTTATTATGTTCTTCCTTTTGGTAATTTGATGCAATCTAGAAATGTCTGTTTTAATCTGTTCCGTTTCTGTTTTAGAGTTATGATTCCGCTAAAGTGCCATCAGATGGGTATTGCCCTGCTTGTCGAGAGAAAGGAAAGTTAAAAGCCTTGAAGACTTACCGAATTAGTTTTCAAGAGTCTATCTTTTTATGTGAGGATCTGCAGGTAAAGTGTTGTTCTTAGAGGTGTAGCCCTTTGTTTTTCTCTTTGAGTGTTTAAATTTGAAATCAATTTTGTTCTTTTTAGACTGATTTTTTTTTTTTATGGACCAGACAGTGATTTTATTTTTAATCTTTTTTTTTTTTTTTTTTTAATGAATCACCATGTGGAAAGTTACAGAGCTTTCAGTCTTAAGTCTCCGTTATACAATGCTCAACACCCATCCCATCACCAGTGCACATGTGCACATTTTCCACCATCAGGAGCCCCAGTGTACCCACCC
The DNA here is from genome assembly GCF_027595985.1 of Sorex araneus. Lineage (NCBI taxonomy): Eukaryota > Metazoa > Chordata > Mammalia > Eulipotyphla > Soricidae > Sorex > Sorex araneus. The sequence continues at coordinate 238,690,172 of NC_073302.1, read as the reverse complement.
CCCCACCCCCTGGCCTGTGTAGCTGATAGATTTCACTTTACTTTGATAACCTTCAATATTTCAACAGAAAACTCACTATTATTGTTTGGAGTTTCCCCCAAAGTCAGACCTGTTGAAAAGGAACCATTTGTTAATCTTTTACATTGCTGACAATTAAGAGATATGAGGTTTTGGATTTCTGTGTTTTAGGAACAAAGTCCAGGGAAATTTCTGCCAGAAATTGCATCAATGCAAGCTTTTACTTTCCTTTTGTGGTGCTCATAAACTGGAAAAGCCGAGAGAGAAAAACCCTTCCCTCCTGCCGCCGCATGGGGCAGTGGCTCAGTTCACAGTCTAGAGACATTTCTGCAAGCGGCTGGTGCCCACAGTAGTTGGCCTGTGGGATCATGCTTGTGCAGCAGTGGAAAGGCCACATACGTGTGGCTGCTGCACTTAAATCTCGGTGGAGGGCGGGGCCAGTACCACCCTCATCCCGGGATCTCCCAAGCGTCCCGTTGCTGCCGGCTTTTTGTACCTCCTTTTTGTGCTCATAAAGTGGTGGTCGCCGTGCTGTGCTCAGAAAGGAAGGGCCAAGAGAGAAAAACCCTTCCCTCCCGCAGCCGCATGGGGCAGTGGCTCAGTTTACAGTCTAGAGACATTTCTGCAAGCGGCTGGTGCCCAAAGTAGTTTAGTTGGCCTCTGGGGTCATGCTCGTGCAGCAGTGGAAAGGCCTAGACTGATTTAATGCATAGGTCATCGCTATGTCTAAATTTTCCGTGTGTAATTTAGCATATTTTCCCATGTTTTCCGTGTTGTCTCTCCCTTGTTTCCTGAGGTGGTACATGGTTTACTGCTACTGTCGTTATTGTAAGGGGAAAATGTAGTCATTTCCCAGTTTGTCTTGTGGAAGTACTAATGACAATTGATATGAATTAGTTAATTCTCATTCCTTTGTTTTGTTAACTTTGAGGTGATTAAAAAAAAACATTTAACAGATCTAGTGATCTAATTGATTTATTAAGCTAGATATATTTTGTTATTGATCTTTTGATTTGGCGGTGCTTGGGGGCCCTTCCTGGTTGGTGGTGCTGGTAGTGCTCTGGCCACCTTAACCCAGACCTCCTGTGTGCAGAGCCTGTGTCCCCTGCCCCTTGTGCTAGCTCTGGGGCCTCTGATCTAGGTGGGGTTTTGGGTTTGTTTGGGGTTCACACCTGGTGCTGCTTAGGGGTTATTCACAAGAATTGCTCCTGGTAGTGCTCTGGGACTGTATGGGATGCCAGAGATCAAACCCAGGTCAGCAGAGTGGAAGGCAAACACTTTACCTGCTGTGCTATCTCCTGCCCAGGTTGTTTTGTTTTTTTGGGGGGCCGTACCTGATGATGCTCAGAGATTTCTTCTGGTTCTGTGCTCAGGAATCACTCTTGGCAATGCTCAGGGGATCATATGGGATGGCCCCAGTCAGTAGCATACAGGCAAGCACTTGACCCACTGACCTCATTGCCCTAGGTTAGGTTTTTAACTCTTACCCTGAATGAGCAGACTTCATTTTGGGTGTTTTTTTCTGTTTATAACAGGACTTGCTGGAAAAGCTGCTAATATCTGTTGTTAGTATTAAGGGTATAGATGTAGTTAAGGCTCCAGTTATCCTATAGAATTAAAATAATAGCTAATAAAATAATTGACGCAACTTTTATGTGGAAGCTTGGTAAACACCATAATATTCTGCTGTGCCTTTTTTATCTGGGTCCAGCCAAGCTTCGACATCTGTTGTCTGGCTCTGTGGTGTAAACAGTTGGATTTATGCATTTAGTATTCGGTGGAGAGTTTTGAGATTTGAAATAAACACATGGAGCCATGAGTCCCTCCTAAGTTCATGTTTCTGTAGGAAGTATGGAGACAGACCCAAGAACTGCAGTCTGGGACACTCGTGTGGTAAAGCGTTGGGGAGAGGAAATGAGGTGGTAGAGGGGGAAGAGTCGAGCCAGGAGTGAGAGTCTTTTGTCCTAGGAGCTAAGTGGAAACATGTAACAGAAGAAGCAGCGGTTTACATGGCTCAGCTTCCAGTAGTGTGTTGTGGAATTCCTGGGAGATCTTGAATATGGCATAATTTTGGCAAAGTAGTAGTTGGTAAACACTGGATTGGACAGGATGATAGAAAGTGTGAGTGGAGTAACTAAGTATGACTCTAAAGTGGGATGTGAAGTGGAAAGGGCTTTACTTTATTTTAAATAGGGAAGGGCTGGGGAAAAATAACATCTAGTTTCTATTCTGACTGTATCCACTAAAGGTAGGAAGAAGAAAGTCAGAATTGCAGGAGGGACAGTTGTAGAGGCAGTATAGTGGGAAGGCACTTGCTTTGCGTGCAGCTGACCGGGGATCAATTCCCATTACTCTGTGGTCTCCTGAGAGCCCACTGGGAGTGATTCCTGATCTTAGAGCTAGGAGTAAGCCCTGAGCACAGCCCCAGAACAAGTAGATTTGCTGGAGAGATGTCCTTGAAGCAGAGGCAAGAGAGACTTTCGTTTGAGGAAAGCTTGATTTTAGGGGATGAAAGTTGGTCTGTTGTAGACCATTACTGTACAGTTTACTGATTAATTCAAGGTAAAGTTGTAGAATTATGAACATTAGAGAAAAATTGAGTCATGCTAATTCAAAGGGGTAAGTGTCCCCATAGAGTTTCGTCACTGTCCTCCCGTTGCTCATCGATTTGCTCAAGCGGGCACCAGTAATGTCTACATTGTGAGACTTGTTACTGTTTTTGGCATATCGAATACACCACAGGTAGCTTGCCAGGCTCTGCTGTGTAGGCGAGATACTCTTGGTACCTTGCCAGGCTCTCCGAGAGGGGTGGAGGAATCGAACCCTTGTTGGCTGCGTGCAAGGCAAATGCCCTACCGCTGTGCTATCACTCAAGCCCCAGTTTAGTTTACTAAACTAGTGTTTAGTAAATTTCTTTAATCAAGGACAACTAGAATGGAGATGGTTTTCGCCCCAAGGCATAGATTTCAGGTGTTATGGTTAGACAGGTGATTAATTTCAGATTTTGAAGCACTGTTTTAGGGATGGAAAATACATATTACTAAAAATTTTAAAGTATTTTGAAGTATATACTTTGCGAATAAAAAGAAAATTTGCATATTAATGATTTAATTTTTAGAAAATATTCTAATCTTAAGAATCCATAAGTACAGGTGAAATATCTACAAGTGAAACTTTTTTGTAACATAGCTACAGTCAGCTATGTTGTATATAGCTACATTTATACTATAGCAATAGAATAAGTAAATACAGCACACTAAATCTTGCACAAAGCCCATCTGGCCTTAGAGCTAAGCTTTACTGGTACCTTTGGCACTTCTGAATCAAATGATTCAAGTTAACTATTATAAAAATTGTAGTCCACTGACATTGTGTTTTCAGCGATGAATTACAAAGAATCATGTGATGCGCCCCCTTCTTTAATCATCTTTTTACACTGACATGCCTCCTGAGGGCTGGAGGGTGTGCTTGCTTTGCATGCAGAGGTCTGGGTTCAGTCCTCAGTGCTGCATGGTCCGTAGGACTGCCAGGAGCAACCCCCAACCACTGAGCCATAATCCCAGCCCAGAGAGTCGTTTTGTTTACTTTTTGTGTGAGAACCCAGGTCCTCATAGAGGAACTCACCAATGTGTTGTTACATCTCCTGCCCCCAACACTAATTGTTGGACTCTGGTTCAAAGTGTTTAATAAAGAGGGTTGAGGCAATAGGACAGCTGTGGTACACTTGCCTTGCATGGGGCAGACCCCAGTTCGTTTCCTGGCATCCTATACGGTCTCCTGAGCTTGCCGGGAGTAATTCCTAAGTGCAGAGGCAGAAGTCAGCCTGAGCACCACCAGGTATGACCCCAAAGCAGAAACCGAAAAACCAAAATGAATAATGAAACTGTAGTTTATGTATTTCCAAGCAGAAACCGAAAAACCAAAATGAATAATGAAACTGTAGTTTATGTATTTCCAAGCACTTAAGAGATTTGGTCTTCCCTGGGGTGAGGGTGCTTGGGCATCAAACCCAGGGTCTCCTATGTCCAGAACGGATATTCCTGGGTTCCCTGCCAGAATTCCCTGTCTGGGACCCCAGACCCCTCTGAGAGTTTCAGTTAAAATTGTTTTTATAATTTCTCAGTCTTGAAATTTTTATGATTTTGAATTTTTATACTTTTTATAATTTTGAAAATTTTTGAAATTTTTATAATTTTGAAATGTTATAATTTCTCAGTCTCAGATTTGAACAATAGGTTTGGGGGAGGGAGCCTCACCTGGCAGTCCTCAGGGAACCGTGCAGTGCAACAGATGAAACTAACACTCCCTCAGGTGCCCCCGTTTGAACCTGGAGCACCTCATTTTTTAGTGGTTTAGTCAGTTCTTTGTTCCCCTTTCCCTTTGCTTTTTGTTGCTGCTGTTAGAAAGCCCACTTGGGTTGCGGTGCTCTCCGGGTCACTGGCTGGGATGCTGGAGTACGTGTGATTGTTCAGGGGTGATGGAGAATGCATGTGGTCCAGGGCCCAGCTGCTCATGCTGCAGCATTGCCTGAACCATGCTCGGGGCACGGGCAGCAGCTGGGATCAAACTGGCAACCTTGCACTTTCAGGGCAGGCATTTTCAGCCTGAATTGGCTCCATTTCATCCTTTTTGGTTTGTCTTAATGAAAATTTTCATGAAAAGGTTTGTAGACAATAGTGTCATCAAAGAAAATACTTTCCTGACTTTCTTCATTTTGTAAAGAGAATATTTTAATAATTTGTTTTTGATCGTACCATACCTATGTTTATCCATATATAAGATACTGTGATATGTTTTCTTATTCCTTACTTGACGGAATGTGATTATTAAGGGTGCTCTAAAAACTAGTGGTAGATTATTTGGAGAGTCAGGGAGCACACACTTGGCAGTGCTCAGGATTTACTTCTGGCTCTGCACTTAGGAAACTCCAGGCTCTGCTCAGGGAACAGTATGGGATGTTGGGGGGTCTAACCCAGGTTGGCAACATGTGAGGCTAGCGCCCTACTCCCTGCACTAGCGCTCCGGTCCCTTGTGTTAGATTTTTCCCACACAGCATTATATTTTTAAGTTCTCCTAGTTCGTTGGTCTAGAGACCAAAAAAAATTAACTCTTTGTTGTATCAGTGCTTTGTCTCTTTGGGAAGACTGGCTAAGAGATTCCATTTTAGTTAATATGTGTTCACTGAAACTAAAATGGAAACTTTAAAGTCAGGTATAAAAAGATAAAAAAACTAAAAGAAAAAAATTAAAAAAAAAACAACTGAAAGCAGGGCTCAGGGCAAAGGTTGAGAAGGCAGGGACACATGTGCTTGGTATCAGAAGTCCCGAGTCCTCCCCAGTATGCCTGGCCTGAGCGCCTCCAGTTATGGCCCCAGTGGGTGTCTGCCTCTGCGCCAGACTTTGACAATTCAGCCCACATAGCCCAGCAGATCTGAAAGCATTCATTTGCATATGGGGATCGTCAGGGCGAAGGCATTATAGTTTAGGCTGGCTTGGACAGGCTTGCGGAAGGCAGGCGAAGGGCACGTGCCCCTAGTCAGGGAAACCTCTGCCAGGAGTTTGCAGTTCTAGAGATGGAACCTGGGTCAACTGTGTTTGCGCCTGTACTACTGTTCTAAATTTTAATTGCAGAAAAATAATGAAAGTGTGCTTTCTTTACCATTTTTATGTTTCCCCAATTAAAGATGCTAGCTATATTTATTTCCAGTGTTGAATAAGAGTCCTAGAACATTTTTATCTTTCGAAACTGAACTTTTTTACCTTTAACCAACCTTCCTTTGTGCTTCCACACCCAGCCCCTAACAACCCAGGATCTACTTCTGTCTGTAGACGTGAGGACCATAATGCCTCATATAAAAGAGATTACAGGGTATCTTTTTAATAGGGTCTTTGAATTTAATGTTAATGCGCTCTCCTCAAGCTCTCCATATTTTTGCATGGAACAGGGTTTCCTCTCATTTCTGAATGACATTGTGCTGACATTTTCTTACCCATTCATCATCCCAGTTAAATGGATAGGCCCAGACTTTTATAAAAAGACAGGAGATTGCCGTTGAATAACTGGGATTTAGTGCTTTGGTTCATACAACGTGTAGCAGTCTGCCACACTATATAGGTGACATTACATTTTCAATGAGGATAGGTGGTGTGTAGATTTTTTGTCAAATATTTCACTCATTTTCACATAAGACAAATTTATTGAAACTGTGTTATTGCACCTGAGATTTGATTAAGTCATTAAAATTGAGTCATTTTGACTCTTGGATGCAGTAAGAATATAAAGTTAGTATATCCTCAGATTAATATTCTAATTTCAAAACTTGGTAATATTGAAATTATTCCATACATCTTGGTTTTGAGTGAACCATATGGTGCTGGAGATTGTACATAATTTTATACCTAATTTTATGACTTAGAAATTGAAAGTGCACGCAAAACATGCATTCTAGCCTTTTGAGCCATCTCTTTGACCCTGTAAAATTCCAAAAGACTTGCCTAATGTATTTGCCTAGCATGGGTGTGACTCTGGTTTAAACCCAGGCACTGCCTATAGTCTCCTGAGCCCCTCCAAGAATGATTCCTGAGCAGAGTCGGCTGCCAGTTGTGATCCCTCACACCTTTCACCCCCTCCAACCCCCCCAAAAAAGGTGTTGGTTTTTTTTCTTCTATTTTGGGGAAGGCGCTAAATCTCCCAGCCAGTGGTTGGGGTGCCCGAGGTTGCTTTAGTGATCCTCAGCCAGTCAGGCTCGATGGGTCAGTGCTAGGCCCGAGTGATGTGATACTGCTTGTGCCCTGCACGGCCAGGGATCACCAGTGCCAGCTTCTAGGTGTTGGTGACCACATGATAGCGGGCCTGTGCATGGAGGGCATGGGCCCTGAAGCCTACACCACCTTCCTGGCCCAAATTTGTTTTGAGGCCATACCCAGCAATGCTCAGGGATTACTTTTGACTGTGCACTCAGGAATCCTGGTGATTCATGGGGACCATGTGGGATGTTGGGGATCAAACCTGAGTCAGCCACCTGCAAGACAAGTGCCTCCCAGCTCTGGCTGCTGGCCCTGATTTTTAATGTTACCTTAGTTCTTTTATTTCCCCCCAACTCAGTTTAACCTCTACTCTGTTGCATTCTTTAGACTGAGGATGTAGCTTAGTGCAGGATCATGTCCCTTGCTTGGCTGAGGTCCTGGGGTCAGTCCCTAGGACTGGGGGGAAAACCTCTCCAAAAAAAATCTTAAAGATTTAAATCTGCTCAACATTTGGTATTTTATTAAAGAAAAAATACGTATTTTCCTTCTTAACTTTTCCCTAGTATAATTCAAATTAGTACAATTTCATTTATTTATTTATTTATTTATTTATTTATTGCTTTTTTTGGGTCACACCCGGCGATGCACAGGGGTTATTCCTGGCTCTGCACTCAGGAGTTACCCATATGGGATGCTGGGAATCGAACCTGGGTCAGCCGAGTGCAAGGCAAACGCCCTACCCGCTGTGCTATCACTCCAGCCCAAATTAGTACAATTCTTTTGGCCCCCCATTTTTTTAATTGTTTATTCCCAGTTCATTCAAATTTAGATCGATAATGTTAATGCCCTTTCACATCAAGTGGTGCTAAAATTTTATACATAATTTTATGACTTAGAAATTGTAAAATCAAACTTGAGCTCGTAGTTTTTATCATCTTTTATTTTTCTAGTGCATCTACCCTTTGGGCTTTAAATCGCTTCAGAACTTAATTTCTCCTGATTTGGATGATTGTTACACTCCAAATAAGCCTCAAAAAAGGAAGGTCTTGGAAACCAACTGTCAAGATTCACTTCTTTCCGCAAATTCCAAAAAGACAAAAAAACAAACTGATGATGAACACGCTTTGAAGGACGTACGTAGTGGAGAAGTATACGCTAGAGCCTCACCAAATTTACAACCCCATCCTCAGCAGAACTCCTTTGAGAAGACCAATAAGGAGCAGACTGAGATTTTGGAAGCTGATCTTGTTGAGGTGGCCGTGGACGGGGCCCCGCCCAGGGTCAGTGTCTCTGGACCTGGAGAGACATCCCCTCAGAATGAAGGCTGTGCATCGCAGCCAGAACCATCATCAGAGGGCACTGTGGTGGCCCAGACTTCATATGTGCAGTGGGAAAATGCTTACGCTCTCTGTTGGTTAGACTGCATACTCTCAGCATTGGTGCATCTGCAAGTGCTCAAAAATAAAGTGCTAGACTTGTGTGCCCAGGAGGAATCTATGTTCCGGAGGTTGTTTACAAAATTCAGAGAAGCCAATACTCTGCTGCACAGCTCTCACCTCGACCCGGCTACAGGTAGGTGCTGATGTTTGATTGTCCTCTAGGCTAGGGTCATGTTAAATCTCCTCTCAAAGCATGTTAGAAAGATGAATATCATTTATAGCTTGTGTTTTAAATCAGAACCTGGGACTAAACACTCAGGGATAATGTTCGGGTGCTTGAGAACACTAGTTGCATCAACATTTTCCCAATGCAAGTGTAGAGAGCAGATGCTCTGGTTATGTCTCAGCTGCCTGTGCCTCAGTGGCTTTCATGTTGCTTACCAAGGTCAGCTTTAAGGGTTTTAGTTTCTGTAACGAAGAATACAGAAGTAACTACGAGTCAACAAAGATGTTTATTGTGGTAGTATTAATACTGGAGCGGGGGAGGCGGTTGGGGAGTGAGTGATTCAGTAAACTGGTTCAGTTGAATGTCGCTAGGAGCCTGGAGTTGTTTCTGCTTGGGGGGTCTTTTTCAGCTCTGTGCCAAGCTTGTTCTGGGTCTGCTTTCAGGGACCATATAGTGGTCGGGATTGAACTGGGGTTGGCCACATGCAAAGCAAGCACCTTACCCCTTCTCTCTACCCCAAGCCTAATGTTTCTAATGAAGCACATGTCATATGAAAGCCTCCTTAAAAAATGACAGGAGGAAACAACATTTATAAATATAAATATAAATTAAAATATTAACAAATAATTACAGCCTTGTTAAGGCTTGTAAACAGATTCATCAGCTCCTGTGTTCTACCCAAGTTCAATAGTAATGTATTTCCAAGTGAAATTACATTAGTTGGTGTCGCAAACATGTCAGAATCACGTGTTCTAAGAGAAAACATCAGCTGTTTGAGAAATGGCATCTAAGAAAGCTTTGCTCGTTTCCTAATCCTGTGGTTATTTGAATGAAAAAGGCTTTCACTAAGATTTTATCCTGGAAGAAGGAAGTTCCCAATGTAAACTCATATCAAGGGAATATATGGTGTGCCACAGAGATAGGAGGAAGAGTGAATAAAATGTTGTGTTCTTTAATTTTCTTTGCAAAATTTTGCTAATTAACTCTGATAAGAATTACTGACTGGTGAACTTTCATACTCAGTAATGTCTTTATTTTTCTTTGAAAAACAGATTTTGGTGAGAAATTGACAATGTTCTATATTTTAATTTTAGATGGAGAGGGCAAAAAGCTCAATTCAGAAGTATTTAGAAAGATAGAGACCTCTTTAAATGAAATCAGAGATGACATTTTTACTAGACTACAGCCTCAGCTTAGGTGCACATTAGGTAAGTAATTTGTGTGATTTAATTATATTGCTCATTTCCCATAAATCCTTGCAGCATAAGAAATACCGTACTGTCTTTTTACTTTGGTGAGATTCTTGAGAGAGAGAATCTGGATCATTTGAGTTTGCAATCTTCCACTGGTTGTCACTCATTTGTGCTCAGTTTTTCTGTATCGATATGCAAGCTGTGTTTTATACCCTGGAAAGTGAGTACAGATCTCAGGACCCTGTGACCGTGCTTGTGGGGGTTTATGCTTCCTTAATGTGTCTCCCTCTAGACCTAGTTACCCAGGATTTTCAGCCTTGACTGTATTCTAAAAAGTGCCCAAGGGATTTCAAAGTAAGAACTACTATTAAGGGTTCAGTAAATGAGAATCTCAGGAATGGGAGTTAGGCCTTAATAGCTTTTTTTTTCCCCCTCCTGTTTTGTTTCTGTTTGGAGGCCACACCTGGCAGTGCTCAGGGCTTACTCCTGGCTCTGTGCTCCAGGACAATTCCTGGTATAGCCCTGGACCATATGGGGTGCCAGTGATCAAACCTGGGTCAGCTGCATACAAGGCCAGTGCCTTACCTGCTATACTCACTTCAGTCCCTGGAACAAATTCTTAATCTCGTCAGCTCATAGGCAGTGGGCTTCTGGGAGCAGCATGGAAAACAGAATCTTCAGTCTTCCCAGATATTTTGTCATTGTAGAAGGGTGCCAGTAGGTTTTGTTTTTGGAGTGAGGGGCTTTTTCTTCTTTATTCTTACATTAATATGATGTTGTAGTAGCAGGATTCCCCTGTTAGTAAATTACCCATGGGACCCTCTGAGTGGTATTTATTTCACCAGGCCCTAGATACTCTACTCATAGGCAGTGTCTTTTGTGTATCACACACTTTGTCCCACAGTTTGATCCCGTTGTCAGTTTTCAGATGAACTCCAAATATAAATTTACTCTTTTTTGGGGGGGGTGGTCACACCTGGCGATGCACAGGGGTTACTCCTGGTTGTTGCACTCAGGAATTACTCCTGGCGGTGCTTGGGGGACATATGGGATGCTGGGAATTGAACTCGGGTCGGCTGCGTGCAAGGCAAACACCCTATCCTCTGTGCTATCGCTCCAGCCCCAAATTTACTCTTTTCTTGAGGAGTAAAAATCTATATTCTGATTTTCCATATGCCAGATCTTTGACATTGACTTCTAAAACTCTAAAGGGCTGTTAGAATTCTTTTTTTTTTCTTTTTGGGTCACACCCGGTGATGCTCAGGGGTTACTCCTGGCGCATGCACTTAGGAATTACTCCTGGCAGTGCCTGGGGGACCATATAGAGTGCCGGGGATCGAACCTGGGTTGGCCGTGTGCAAGGCAAACGCCCTACCCGCTGTGCTATTGCTCTGGCCCCAAGGACTGTTAGAATTCTTAATTGGGTGGCAGGGTATCAGATAGAATGTATATTCTTCTTTTTTTTTTTTTTTACCCCTGTTTCAGATATGATGGTTAACCATTACCACACTTAATTTTTTTATTTTTTTTACTTTGTATTTATTGCTTTATTTAAACTTTGCATTTCCATTAGGTATATAAATTTTGTTGCACATCACAGATACAGGCAGGTTTTTTTTTAATTTTTATTGTTTTTTATTTTATTGAATCACCATGTGGAAAGTGACAAAGTTCTCAGGCTTATGTCTCAGTTATACAATATTAAAACACCCGTCCCTTCACCAGTGCCCATATTCCACCACCAAAAACCCCAGTATACCTCTCGCCCCCCCAACTGCGTTACTGATGAATTTCACTTCATTTTCTCTGGACCTTGATTACATTCCATATTTCAACACAAAACTCACTATTGTTGGAGTTTCCCCCCAAGAAAGACAGCCCTACTACCAAGGAAGCATTTGATAAATAGTTTTTCCATTGCTTAGAATGAAGAGATATGTAGTCCCACTGCTCCAAGTACATAACTCTTTTTTTATTCTTTTCCTTTTTTTTTTTTTCTCTTCCCCCTTCCTGCGCCTCACAATATGGTGGACGCCACTCTGTGTTTCTCCTTTAAAATGGGAAACAACCGGGAAAGAGGGATATTTCCTCTTCTCGGCCGGCGTGGGCTATGGTTTAGTTCAGTCTAGAGAAATGGCTGCTACTTTGATTACTTTCAATATTTCAACAAAAAACTCACTATTGTTGTTTGGAGTTTCCCCCCAAAGTCAGACCTGCTAAAAAGGAATCGTTTCACATTGCTGACAATTAAGAGATGTTAAGTCACGCGGCCACTGCAGTTTTGGAATTCTGTATAAAGTCCACGGAAAATTCTGCCAGAAATTGCATAGCCCAGCTCACAGTCCCAGTGCATTGCTGTAAGAAGCCACTCTGGGTGCCAAAATGGGTTAGAAGACCTCTGGAATCAAAGTCTTTAGGAGCAGAGGGTCCGTTTCACGCTCAACAGCTCCGGATTTATCTGGGCCGAGGGCGTGCCAGTAACGCCCACTTCCCATGATTGCCTGTGAGCCACAAACTGCAAAAACCGTATACCTCTGGGTTAGGAGTCTTAGAAGGTAGCTCTCACCACGTGGATATTGCTGCCGCCGCCATTTTCCGTGCAGAAAAACAGGGTGGAGAGGAAAAATCCATCCCCGGGCAGCGCAGAGTTGTAGCCCAGCTCACAGTCCTAGTGCATTGCTGTAAGAAGCCGCTCTGGGTGCCAAAATGGGTTAGAAGACCTCTGGAATCAAAGTCTTTAGGAGCAGAGGGTCCCATTACCACACTTTAAAACTTAAAAACAGAAGTTACCTATTGCCCTAAAAAATTTTGGTCCTCAGGTTATGGGGAGCCATTAATGCTTAACCACTGATCTGTGGTTGGGAGAATATTCATGTCAGAAGCCACATCTCAGTAGGTCACTGGAGAATAGATTGGAGGAATCCCATGTTGGTCTCTTTTGTCAATATCCGCTCCCTCCTGGAGTAACCCAAAATGTTTTGCTTAGAATCCCTGTTTTGGTTCCAGATCAAGTTCAAGAATGGCTTTCTCCACCAGTCTGAGTCACCCCACTTCTCACTCCAGATAATTAAATGTGGAATTTGGCTGTATTGTTCTCCACTACCACCTTCTGGTTTCAGGGTAATAATGAAGAGGTTCTTAAGTTGTTATTTTGTGAAGGGATAGCAGTTGAACGAGCATAAAAGTCAAAAATTAAACAGAGTCCCTCTGCTGTTTGTGTTTTTACTACTCATTCAGCAGTGCCATGTTAGAATTTAAAATCTGACTGACATCTAATGTGAGCTACATATATCACTTTAAAAATCTTACAGTGCATTTCCTGAGTGCAGAGCCAGGACTGAACCAAAAAAGCAAAAAAAATAAAAATCTTACAGTGCATGGGGCTGGAACTATGATAGCACAGTGAGTGGGGCATTTGCCTTGCACGCAGCCACCCCAGGTTCTATTCCCAGCATCCTTCTGGTTCCCCCAGCACTGCCAGGAGTGATTCCTGAGTGCAGAGCCAGAGTAACCCCTGTGCATCGCTGGATGTGACCCAAAAAGAAGAAGAAAAAATCTTACAGTGCATGCATTGTAATTCTGAATATTAACTATTTTTAACTGTATTTAAAAATATTAAAAAGAGGTAGAATCTCTTGACCCTTAATGGTGGTTTAACAGTCTTGTTATTTTTAAAAAGCACATTATCAACTACCCTCTTCGCCCTTTCTCCAAAATAAAAGAAATAAAACATTTTCTTAGTGGGGGATATATGGCAGAAGTGTTCAGAGCCTGTGTCTAAGCACATTGGAGGCCTGAAGTTTGATCCCTGGCCCCTAAACTGCCATGGTGACCCTCATGGATGTTGAACAGTACATGGGCAAGCCATGCTCCCCACCCAGTACCCTGGCACCCCTCCCCATGCAACCCATTAAAATGAAGACTATTAGAAATAAAACTGAAGGCCCTCAGTCTGCTCTTTAAAGTCTGTCATTCTTTCCCCACCACAGCAGTTACTGTCTTCTGTTGGATGTTCTTTAGTATCTTTATTCCTATTTTTTATTATTAAGTTTCTGGTCTACTTAGTTATGTTAGAGTAGTGTTTAGTCTTTGAGTATAGTTAATCAGTTGACAATAGACCGACCATTCGACGCCCAGAATATAGCTGAGGGGTTAAGGTGTTCAGTTTGCACTGGGCTGACCCCAAATCACCCCTGGTAATACCTGGTTCCCAGAGCACTACCTGGTGTGACTCCTGAGCACTGAGCCAGGAATAGTCCCAGAGTACCCCCAAGTGTGGCCCCCCAAAACCTGAAAATAAAGACCATCCAGTAAAACAGCTTCAAGTCATAGTCCTCCTTTTTTGCTTTCTTCCACTGCTGAAGAGTGTGTGAGGTAGATAAGTGGGACCTGAAAAGAGTTTTATAAGTGGCTTCTCATGGAGAGGAGGTTGGGTCCCTGCTAAACATGAGAGGCAGAGCTGTAAGACTTAGGAAGAAAATAGTAGGAGAACATTCTGTTGCTCAGAGTGGGAAGGATTTGTTTTTTAAAGATTGATGATTAGGAGTACATTAAAACTTTAAAACTAGTGGGCAAAGATGTAGCAGAATTTAGGACCTGGGTGTAGCCAGTTGGTAGAATGTATTCTCATGATCCCCAGCATCAGAATAAATAAAGAATAATGTCCAGAATATCTTACAAAGAACTTTAAGGCATCAGTTAAAAAAGAAAACAATGGCCTGGTTTAAAAAATTAGCCAAAGGCGAGCTGGAGAAATAGTACAGCAGGTTTTAGGGTATTTACCTTGCACACTGCTGACCGTGACTTGATCCTCAGCACCCCATATGGTCCCCCAAACCCTCCAAGGGTGATCCCTAGTGTAGAGTCAGGAGTAAGCCCTGGGCAAGACACCCCACTCCCCCCAAAGACGAAATTGGCCAGTGGCCAGTTAACAGATGTGCTTCAATTGAATTGCTAGGCAACAAAGAGTTGGTGAAAGGTATCATTCTTGGCAAATGAAAGTGCAGAAAATAGGGAAATTAGATCATTGGGTTGGAGTCACTAAGGGTGGCGAGTTGGGTTTAAGGTACTAGGGGAAAAGGAACCACTTTAGTAATTGAAACAGGAAGTTAGGGAAATTAAAATTATGCACTGGTATTACATGTTCTCTAGTAAGTAGCATACTTTGTACTTAATTTCCATGAAAATTCGTAATCAAAATAAAAGTAAGATTAATTTGAAGCTACATAAATTGCCTAGAATTATTTGTAATCATATAACTTAACTGTGTTTTTGGAGCTATATCATGGTATTTTGTTTTACTGTGAACTACATAAAGATACTATGTTGACATTACAAAATGTGAATTTTTGAATTAATAGCAATAGAGTAGGCATTCAAAGGTTGATAGCTAGTTGTAAGCTTTATTATAGTAAACACTTTATTTGTATGGTGTTGCACATATTTATTTAGGGCAGGGATTGTGCTGGTGGTGTGCAGGGCTGACTCCTGGCTCTGCTTTGAGGTCACTTCTATAGTGCTTGGGGAACCACATGCTGGGATTGAACCCAGGTTGGCTGCATACAAGGCAAGTGCCCTACCCACTGTATAGTTTCTCCAGCCCCAATCATGAAATCTTCATGACAGTTTTGGAAGTGTGTGTTAAAAGTTGAACCTGTCCCTTGTCCGACTATCATTAACTCACTGCTCTAAGTGTATGTGCAACCTACGTATGTTCATACTGTGAATATAGTGGGGATGGTTGTAACATAGTTGTACTTTTTCAGTAAACTATGAGCACTAATTGCCCCTTTTCTCTTTGAAGGTGATATGGAAAGCCCAGTATTTGCATTTCCTCTGCTCTTAAAAATGGAGCCTGAAGTGGAAAACCTCTTCAAGTATTCTTTTTCTTGGAACTTTGAATGTTCACAATGTGGCCACAAGTATCAAAACAGGTTGGTTTTTCTGTTGTTAAAGCAGATTGTTTCTGTCAAAGATGATTTTGAATAATCAGATTTGAATGAAAGTTCTTGTCGTGGTAGCAGCACACTCTCTAGTTTACTCTTGATAAAAATCTCCCACCCTGTCACCATTATGCATTAAAGGAAAAAATGTGCTTGAAGCTGCATTTTGCTCACTTTCTTTAAACTAGAAGAGTTAAAAACCCATTGTCTGATAGAAAACTAGTAGGTGTTTTCTTCAGTTCTTCAGTGGAAAGCTTGGGGTGTTGGGAACAGTTGCACATTTCTCGCCACTCATCTATGTTCACTAAGAATATCTCTGAATTCCTTGAAAGGGCTTGTTTTATTTACTCCTGTGTCAAAACCAGGGCTTCTGTTTGTTATGTTTTTAATTATGAAACTGACCTTTGATTCCTGAAGTTCGGCAGAATTTCTTAGAGGTAACTTAATGCTTTCCCATTCCTTCCCTTAGTCTCATGAAAAACCAGCCACATCCAGAATCCTCCTACATGTGAGCTGTCCCAGCCACGCCTTCCACTTCCCTGTTCATCTAGGTGAGGATTAGATGGGTCATAATTGATAGGCATGACCCTGAATTTGGTTCTTTGGAGAAGTTGAAGGTGGCTACAGTTTCTGTACACCTACAGTATAATGAAGGGAATTAGGTTTTGGTTTTTGGGTCCCTGTCAAACACTTCCCCCCCCCCCCACACACACACTCCCATTTTTCTTTAGGCACTATGATTTCCAATATTGCTGCGAATGATAAGTTTCAGGCTTGCAATGTTCCAGCCCAGGCACCACCAGTAATCCCTCCAGCGTCCTAGGTCTTCTCGACCTCATCTCTTCTCCTTAGCAGGCCACCCCATTTGTTCTGATAATTATAGTTGGGGTCACATGCTTACAGAAGTGTTGGCACTCAGGATTTTGATAGACAACGGTTAGCTTATGCCTCACCTTCAAAGTGTCCAAGACCTGTTACTGAGTCTTTATGTCACTTCCAGTCTCCCACATCATCCCCCTCCTCCACCCCTCCAATTCTTGGTATCTCTGTTCTATTCGTCTCTGTCCAGGCACAGGGGTTTTGGTTTTTCATTGGTTTGCTTGTCTTTCCTTATTGTTCAATACTTTTTAATCCATTGTCTTCTTACTGTATATCCCACAAATGATTATTAGCTATTTTTCACTTCTAAGTTACTGTAGTATGATACCCTCATTCCATCCACATTGCCACTAACCATATGATTTGATCTTCTGGCTATATAGTATTCCACTGTTTACATATATGTACACATACACATACACACACACACCTACCCCAGTTCTTTAGTATAAATATCCATTGATCTGTTGTTGGGCTTTGGGTTGTTTCTGTATTCAGACTATTGCACACGGGTCTAGATACCAAAAATTGGGATTGGTACGTTATTTGGAAACTGTTTTATTTCCAAACATTCCAACAGTGAATGAGGATTTCACTTCACTATATCCTCATTAACGCTGACTGTATCCAGTCCTTTAGAAATAAGCCATTCTTAAAGCAAGAGAAAAATGCATGTCATGCAGTTAGGGTACTTGCCTGCATCCTACCTGGATTCAATTCCTGGAACCCTGTATAGCCCCAAAGAAGGATCCCTGAGCACAGAACCAGTAGTAAGCTTTGAGCAGTAATCCTTGAGCATCAACAGTTACAACCCAGAAATTAAAGAAAAAAAGAGAAAAAAGCTCATTTTCATTCTACTAATTTGCATCTCATTAATACCAAGTGGACAGTGAACATTTTACTTTTTTTTTTTTTTTGCTTTTTGGGTCACACCTGGCGGTGCACAGGGGTTACTCCTGGCTCTGCACTCAGGAATCACTCCCTGGCGGTGCTCAGGGGACCATATGGGATGCTGGGAATCGAACCCGGGTCGGCCACGTGCAAGGCAAACGCCCTATCCGCTGTGCTATCGCTCCAGCCCCAACATTTTACTTTTTCTTATACTCTACTGGTTGTTCGTATGTCATCCTTGTTGAAGTGTCTACTCATCTCAGCTTTTTTTTTTTTTTTTGGCTTTTTGGGTTACACCTGGCTCTGCACTCAGGAATCACCCCTGGCGATGCTCAGAGGACCATATGGGATGCTGGGAATCGAACTCGGGTCAGCCGCGTGCAAGGCAAATGCCTACCCGCTGTATTGCTTCAGCCCCATCATCTCAGCCTTTTTGGGTGGGGTTACTATTAGTATTTTTGTTTCTGAGCTGTGTGCATGCTTTATATATTTTGAATATATATTGTATATTAGCCCTTAATGTATGTGTGCATGTGTTTTCTCTCATTTAGTAGGATGTCTTTGGTTTTAGCCCGAGTTCCTGTTGTCAAGTAAAAACTTAATTTGTTACACGTTGAATTTGTCCATTTGTATATCTCTGGTTTTATTTCAGCCAGTGGAATCAAATTATGAACAATGTCTCAGAGGTCCCTGTCCTGAAGCATTCTGCCTACATTTTTCCTCAGTGTATTTTATGGGCTCTGGTCTGATCTCCAGGTCTTTCCTCCACTTTGAATTAACATTTGTGTAAGGCATATCCTCCCTCCTCTCCCTTGAGATTGAAGAACCACCATCTGTTGAGGTTTTCCTTGCTCCACTTCATGCACTAAGCTCCTTTGTCATAGATAAACTGTCTGTAAATCTGAAAGTTTATTTTTGGGTGCTCAGTTCTGTTCTATTGGTCTGAGAATCTGTGTTTTTTCTATGGCCAAACCATTTAGATCTCTTGCTTTATAGTACAATTTTAAATCAGAAATTGCAGTATCTCCTGTTGTCTTTTTTCTCTAAATAGCTTTGGCTGGTTAGGGAGTTTTATGATTTCAAGCAAGTTGTTTGTTCTGAGAGAGATAGTACAGCAGGTAAGGTAGCTCCCCTCCTGGTTCCTTGATCATCATCAGGCATGATGCTTAAAAACAAACAAAAAAGTTAAGAGCTAAGGAGAGAAAGTCCTCATCAGAAATGATAAACCTCCCTTAAAATCTGTATGTGAGAGTGTTGGCTGGCAGTTGGAAAATTAGCAACCTGGCTTTCTCATTCCTTCAGGTAACGACAATGAAGATAATCCTTTGCCCTTTTTTCCTCATACTCACTAACTAGACATTAGGAAGTCTGGAGTTATTAGATGCAATAAATATGAGAGGGAAATATCACTTGGAGATTCATGATCTACATGGGTGTCGTTTTGGGTGTTTTTGTTTTAAGAAATTTGAGCCTCCCAGCCGCTGCGAGCGCGCCCCCCCATGGTTGTGAAGACCCGTCATGGTGTCTGTGCTGCCTGCCACCTTGAAGCTGCCCCGGTGTTAGTTACTCAGGGACTCAATTAAGGAGAGTCACATCTGAGCTTTTAAAAAATCTAGGGAATTCACCAGCAGAACTAGCGAATATTTCCTTTGTAGCAGTTAACTTGAAAGTACTAGAACAGAGTAAGCACTAGTGTCTCACTTTCAGTGCACGTTCAGCGTGCTGGTGATTAGAAGAGTATAAGGGTGAAAATACCTGCTTCCAAGTCTGTCGTCATTGCTACTTGTAGACGCTCTGATCATTCTTCATCTGCCAGGGAGGGAACTGGACCTAGAAGACTGAAACCGGACACCAGACTACACCAGGGAGTGGCCAAAGCCCCGGTTCAGACTTAGATTTTTGGCCGCTAAGACTTGCTCACTACAGTATATTCCCACAGAATTGCCACCTGGACTTTGAATAATATAAACAAGCTTGATGGTTAAAATCTGTTTAATTAGAGGTTTTCAAAAATCAGCATCTTGGTCTCACCACTTTTCAGTTAGTATCATGTGCTAGGAACTGAAGAGAAATAATCTGTATGCTGGCCAAGTTAAAACTTCACAAAGGAAGATGGCATACATAGACACACTAGAGGGCTGCTGACTAGGGTATTGGTTTGTTGGGTGTGTTAAGCTGCTTTGATTTTGATGTGGGAAGTGTCTCTTAGAGGTGTGTGGGAAGGACAGTGCTCCCTGGAAAGAGACCCCCCCCTAGGCACTTGATGCAGGCTTTTCCAAAAATTTTTTTTAAAAAATTGGGGCCGGAGCGATAGCACAGCGGGTAGGGCGTTTGCCTTGCATGCGGCCGACCCGGGTTCGATTCCCGGCATCCCATATGGTCCCCCAAGCACTGCCAGGAGTAATTCCTGAGTGCAAAGCCAGGAGTAACCCCTGAGCATTGCTGGGTGTGACCCAAAAAGCACAAAAAAAAAAAAATTATTTTGTTCTAAAAATTCAAGTTACAGGGGGCTGGAGCAATAGTCCAACAGGTAGGGCATTTGCCTTGCACACAGCTAACCCACAAACCCACATCCCATCCCTGGTATCCCATATTGTCCCCCAAGCACTGCCAGGAGTAATTCCTGAGTGCAGAACCAGGAGTAACCCGAGTATTGCTGGGTGTGACCCAAAAAGTAAAATAATAATAATAAAATTTAAAAAAAAATTTAAATTAGAGCTAGAACCAGAACAATAGCTCACGGTTAAGTGCACAGTGTGCCTTGAATGCAGGCAAGCCAAGTCTGATCCCTGATACTGCACTGTCCTCAGTACTGCTGGGAGCAGCCCTCAGCAGCACTGTGTGTAGCTACCCTCTCTGCTCCAGGGAAAGGGGATACATGAAAATAAAGTGGCATTTTGTTAAATACATTTTAATTTGTTTTGTTTTGGGGCCACACCCAGCAGTGCTCAAGGCTTACTCCTGGCATCATACCCTTATTCAGGAATCACTCCTGGCAGGCTCGGGACTATATGGATCGCCGGGAATTTAACCTGGATTGACTGCAAGGCCAGCAAACACCCTAGCCACTGTCCTATTAAATACGTTCTAGTATGTCACAGCTCTGTATTCTGACTGACGAGTAACCAGCAGGCTCCTTTTTATCTGTGCAACTGTTCTCAGCATTCGTATAGGAGGATGTTTGGTGATGGGGTGGAGTCTGTTCCTGGCTCTGTGTTCTGGGGTCATTCTTGGTGATGCTCAGTTTGATTTATGTCGTGCCATAAATCAGATTGGCTACTCGCAAAGCAAGTGCCTTAATCCCTGCACGCTCGCTCTCTCTTCCTCTATCTCCCTCTCTCCCCCACCCTATCTCTCTCACCGTCTTCTCCCCCTCTCTCTCCCTTTCCCCTTCCCTCTTGTCCTCTCGCCCTGCCAGTTTTAGATTTTACTTGAATAGAACATGGTCTTTGGAGTCTCAACTTCCTGTATTCAGATCACCATGTAAATTTGCCATCTGATGCAGTCTCTGTGTTCACCTTTTTACCTCTGCAGTGGGGATGAAAATAGTCCCTACCGCAGGGGGCATTTGGAAGACACATATTTGGCCTAAAAGACTGAGTATTATACGGGCAGTAGAGCTTATTTGCCAAGATAAAAAAAATTCTCTTACATAAATACACAGGAGCTTTTACTTAGCCATTATCTGTGAGATCCTAGAGTCGGGAATGCACTTGTTGATGCCTTAATGCTGCTTTGCGTTTCACACACCATCCCTGAGAATCTATTTTTAACAACCAGTGTTTGCTCTCACTTGCATCTTGCCACTTATCAATATTTGTTATTTGGAAAAGAAACTACTGTCTCTTAGGTAATAAGTGTTGTTTCAAAGACTGCAGTTGAATTATAGTGTATATCCTGAATGTTTTCTTTTTTTGGTACCTCTTATTCCCAAGTATTGACTAAAATACAAACTAAGAACTTACGTAGCTTGTCACAGCAAAATTCTTTTACTAATAAGAATACAACAGCTACAAGTGTATATATTCCTGATGATACTAGAAATGCTTCCTGTTTTTATGTTCTGTATTTTATAAATAGTTGCTCTGATTGCCAGTAATATAGTGGGATGTGAGGAGTTCCAGTGAGGGACGGAGTACGCTTGTGGCAGAGGTGAAGTCCTGTGAACTGGGCTTTTGGGGACTGTGTGCCTTCTGTGGGGGATTGCTGGCTGCTACACGGAAGGCTGTTATTGGCGTGTAGTCCACAGAGGCTAGCAGTGCTGGTATTCATCCCACTGTGTCCACGGTAGTGAGCTGCCAGCCCCAAAGACCCATGATCTTTCCTTTGAGAACCCTGCCTTGAATGTCTCCTGCACCCCCTGGTTGAGTCTGAGCTGTAGAAGCTCTGAAATCTGGGGTGTGACCCCAGAATGGGGCAGGGCAGACATGGGTGCTTCTCATGATGCAGCCCGCCTGCCTATATTGTCTGGCCCACAAGTGATGTTGTGAAGATCCAAATGGCTCGTGGCACAGGAAGTTCCCTCCTCTGTAGCTTGCCTTTTGTGATTAGGGAAGAATACTGTCAAATTAGTCTGTTACGTGATTGAGGGAATTGGAAAGACTGAATAACCAGCAAGGCAAGTTTTTTTGACATTGATTTAAATTAATATAAATGAATTGAATTTTAAGTTATGTCTTTTTTTTTTTTTAATCTAGGTGTACGAAGAATCTGGTCACCTTTACAAATGTCATCCCCAAGTGGCACCCACTTAATGCTGTC
This sequence comes from Sorex araneus, assembly GCF_027595985.1. NCBI lineage: Eukaryota > Metazoa > Chordata > Mammalia > Eulipotyphla > Soricidae > Sorex > Sorex araneus. The sequence continues at coordinate 238,668,137 of NC_073302.1, read as the reverse complement.
CACTTTGGTCCATGTAACAACTGCAGCAGTAAGCCACAAATAAGAAAAATGGTATTGGAAAAGTGAGTTTAAACGGCCGTATTAACTTTAGAACAACACAGTGGTTCTTAACATTGTTTTCAATGCTGAATTGAAAGTGATACCTACAACCTGCTTTTGAGAAGATTGAGTTGATTGATATTTATGCTGTGCCTCTCTATCAGGAACTCCCACACGGGGCATCCTTGAGGAGCTGGCTTTGGAGGTCATCTCCCCTCCGTACTTGTGTCTTACCTTCCTTTGCCTCTTCCTTTCAGGATAGGAAACTCCCATTTTCTCTGTCAGGTGCCCGGAGTCACCGGAATCCTCGAATTTCCTTAAGCCCATTTGAAGAAGCAAAATGATTCAGAAAGAGTTCAACAGGGTTTTATGTCTGAATCTCCATCTTTTCTCAAATCTTTGCTTGCTAATCTCTCTCCATGTAAATTTCCTTAGTGGGTTGCTCATACCCTGTATTGTTTGAACACCTTATTTATTTAAACATCAGTTTTAACAATGTCTCTGTACAAAGGGTGGGGAGCAGTAAGAAGAGAACTAAGTCATTCAGTGCTTATAGAGTTTATTAAAACGTGCACAGGGGCTGGAGGGTGCAGGGATGAAGGCACCTTGTTTGCAGCATGGCTACAAGCTTGGCTTGAGTCCCCAGCACCGTATATGGGCCCCTGAACAAGCCAGGAGTGACCGCTGGGTGTGTCCAAAACAGCAACAATAAAATGTTGCATACAGGAGCAGGGACACTCCCTGTGTAGTTTGCCATAGTGCTGGGGCTTAGTGGGCCACCGTTGATGGGTCTCCAGGGCTATACTGAGGAAGTCATGAGGTGCTAGGTATTGGTTCCTCTGTGCACAGTCCACTTTGAAACTGCCTTCCTTAATGTGTGTGCTCTGTACATGAATCTGATTTCTCTTTGGACTGCACCCACCAGCACTCAGACTTTCTGGCTTGGCATGGAGGTCACTCCAGCAGAGCTCAAGAAACCATCTGATGCTGAGGATCAAGCCCAGACCACCCAAGTGCAACTCTTCAAGTGATAACTCTGGCCCCTTGAGACTTAATTTTGGCTTTGGGGCTATATACATCCAGCAGTTTTGTCAGGCTATTCCTGCCTCTGTGCGTGGAGGTCCCTAGGTGGTGTTGGGGATTGAACATGTGTGAAGCAAGTGCTCTGCCCATTGAGCTGTTTCTCCCACACCCAGCAATGCTCAGAGCTTACTCCTGGCAGTATTCAGGGACCATAATGGGGTACCATGGGGTGAACCCAGGTTGGCTGTGTAAGCCAAATGCCTTACTCTGTCTTTCCAGCTCCTTGTGTTTTGGGTTTTTTTAAAAATCATGTATGCATTTCCATATAAAATTTTGGCTGGAATCTGATATATATAGTGGCTTAGTTTAAAATCTTCACTGTTATATAAAATTTCTTTGTTATAAGATCTTTGAATTTCTTCAAAAGAACAGTTCATAAATAGTTGTTAAACGATTGTGTTTTTCTGGGGCTGGGGTGATAGTACAGCAGGTAGGGCATTTGCCTTGCACGTGGCCAACCTGGGTTCAATTCCCAGCATCCCATATGGTCCCCCGAGCACCGCCAGGAGTAATTCCTGAATGCAAAGCCAGGAGTAACCCCTGTGCATCACCAGGTGTGACCCAAAAAGGGGGTGGGGGGAAATTGTATTTTTCTGACATTAATATGAACCAATCTAATTATAAGATTTTACTCCATTAAGTTTTCGTCCGTTCAAAATAGTTTAGTAATAGATCTGGAATGTAATGAAGTTTAAAAATCACATTTGCAGGTTTGTCTCAGCATACATTATATAAGTTCAGAAGTACACATACACTTAATTTTTTCATATGATTTTTGTGGGGGTGGGACGCCACACTTGGCTGCCTCAGGCAAGAGATGACTTAGTCCTGGCTCTGCCTCAGAGAATCACTCCTGTGTGGCATCTAGGAGACCCATCTGGGATGCTGGGGGGTGTCAAACCTGAGTCAGCCATGTGCAAGGCAAGCACCCTACTCACTGTAATATTGCTCTGACCCTAAATATGAGAATTTTTATATTGGGTGATAAAAATGGAGAACTAGCTCAAGATACTGATTGTTCTCTCTTGTTTGTCCCCTCCCCTTCATTACTAGCTGTGATCCTGCGCTGTGGTGCTTCCGCATGTGTTTGCTTGGTGGTGGTGATCACACATTTGCGTGTGGCACTAGGAATTCCAGAGGCCTGTGCCTCCAGAGTTGCTTTGAGGGCTCAGGCCCCTGTCCTTATGCCAGGCATGTGCTCATGAGTCTGTCCTTTGTGTGGCTGTCACTCAGTGTTCCCCTGTGCTTGCTTTTTCTCTTACCTGTTTGCCTTCATCTTCCAACCTGTTTGCTTTCATCTTCCCAAGGATGGGTGTGAATAGTAGGAGCTCGACCCTGTCACCTGTTGATGCTGGCATGTACCACCAATGGCTCACACTTGACTGTGATTTAATTAAAATAAGTGGCACTGCTGCCACCAGCGTGCTAAGCATTGAGTGCAAATGTAGGTTGAATTCACTGGTGAATCCTTGAGGTACCATGGTGTCAGGTGCTGTAATTCTACTTTTCCAGTTTTCTTATGATTGAGGCAGATTGTGATTTGCTTTCTCCTTGGCTCTGAGAGCCCTCTCTTGCCAGACTAAGGCTAAATTGTCTCATGCAGGGCTGAAAGGGAAGGTGACATCACCAGGTGTCACCCCAAAACCAAAAAATAAATAATTAGCAAGCATTGTGAGCAGTTTCGTAGACCTTTTTTGTTATAGATACTTAAGGTTTGAAGTCTTGATTCTTCTCTAACAGAATGACTGACAAGAGGATAATTTACAAATTATCCTCCTGTCAGTCTGAAGACTGCATTTTGGACATTGATTCAAGTTCATTTCAGCTGAGTGAATTTTGATTAGTAAGGTTTGACAGCTGTTTAAATATTGAGAAAGAAAGAGTCAACATTTTTCTTAACTCCCGAGAGTTTTGTTTCATTTAGCTATTTGAGGCCCATCTTTGTACTGAGTTTCTGGCTTGATGTGTTACTGTAACCGTCAAATATGTTTTGATAATTATTGGTCTTGAAGCTTCTAAGAAATCAACCAGTATATTCTGTTTTCTGCACAACTTATGACAAATCATACTTTCTCTAAGTCGGAATTTTATTTATTTTTTTATTTTTATTTTTTTTATTTTATTTTTTTAAATTTTATTTTATTAAATCACCGTGTGGAAGATTACAGTGCTTTCGGGCTTAGGTCTCAGTCAGTTATACAATGCTGAAACAACCATCCCTTCACCAGTGCCCATATACCACCACCAAAAAAAAAAAAAAAAAAACCCACACAGTACACCTCCCATCCTGCCCCCCCACCCCCTACCTTGTAACTGATAAGTTTCATTTTACATTCTGTTTACTTTGGTTACATTCAATATTTCAACACAAACCTCACTATTGTTGTTAGGAGTACCCCACTAGATTCAGACCTACTGTGAAGACAAATAAGGTCTTCACAACCGTCAAATATGCGGCCGCGCGGTTTTGAATTTCTGTACTTTAACAAGTCCAGGGAGATTTCTTCCAGATATTAGATAATTGCAGCCTTGAAAACCCAATCTGTGGTCGTCTTAATATGGCGGCCACCGCGCCCTTCATCCCCGGAGAGAAAGAGGCAAGAGAGAGAAATACCTTTTCCCTCCTGGGCGGGCACGGGGCCGAGGCTTGGTTCTCAGGCTGGAGACATTCTGCGAGGAGTTGCTCACACCGAAAGAGGTTTTGCTGGGTCTGGATTCACGCTTGTACAGCTGCGGAGAGGCCGCACATGCGTGCGGCCCCCGGGATCACATCTCGGCGGTTCTAAGTCGGAATTTTAATATGATGGCCCTCACTATATCCTGAGAACACCTAGTAGACCAAATTAGTGCTTGTTTAAAAATGTATTTGAATATTTTAGCTTTCCTGCTTTGTTTCACATTCCTCCCCCTCACCCAAGAAAGGCAGTCCATTGAAGTAATGGGTGTCCAAGAGGATCTCAGGTCTGGAGTTCTTGCATTGATTTGCTAAGTAGTTAACCAAGAGATCTTCTTTAGGGCTAAGCAGCGTTGCAGTGTACAGAGCAATTTTTTGTGCAATGGTCTGTGTGAGGGCCTCACTGCATGATTTCCAGCTGTCAGTGATTCTGTTCCGCGAGGGGCTTGCTCTTACATCCTCCTTAGAGTTGTTCCCGATTTGAACAAAGGGACACATCGGGAGGTCCTCCAGGAGGGTCTGCGCAGCTAGCCTTGAGTGTCAGGTGGCACTCTTGACTTCAGACCATCTTTTGTAAGACCAGGCATGTGGCATGAAATGTATTTGACTTCTCTTGCCCTTCTCCTCCCCAGTCTGTCTTCCATATTCATGCTGCACTTTGTGGAGGGCTTGCCGCAGAATGACTTGCAGTGCTACTCGTTTCATTTTGAAGGCTGTCTTTATCAGATCACTGCCGTGATTCAGTACCAAGCAAATAATCACTTCATAACATGGATTTTAGGTGCTGATGGTAAGTGCTTACATGTTTTTTCTTTCGCAATACGAGTGACTAGACACTAGGTTTTTGTTGTTGTTATTGTTGTTGTTGTTGTTGTATTCCAGACAAACTTGGGCTTAGCCTTGACTTTTTCTCCTTATCTTTTTATTCTAGCAAATAATGAGATCAGATACGACTGCTGTTTCAGTTTACTTTTTTCCACCACTCAGCATCTGTACTTTTATTTTTTTTGTTGTTCTTATATAATTAATGTGTTCTGTATGATCAACATGTTCAGTATAGAAAAATGAGGGGTCCCAATTTTAAATGTTCAGATAACTGCTTTATATATAGTTTTGTTTTATTTGGTGCCCACACCCAGCAGTTTCAGGGCTTACTCCTGCCTCTGTGTTCAGGGATCACTCCCTGCACACCTTAGAGACCGTTTGGGGTGTGGGAGGTTGAACATGGTCTGCAGCATGCCAGGCAAGCACGCCCCCTGTTTTGTTCTCATTCCAGCCCCAGGTAACTACTCTTACAAATAGGCCCAAAGAGAGTCCAGGAGTTAAGCCCCATGGCTTGCATGTGGCAAGACCCAGTTTTTGTTTGGGGGCCACACCCACAGTGGCTTGGCCTTCTGGCTGTGCACTCAGGGATAACTCCAAGGAGGCTTGGCGACCATATGTGGTGCTGGGGATCCACATGCAGGGCAAGCCAGACACCCCTCTGCACTGCCCCCCCCCCCCCCCCAATGTACTATCATTCCAGCCCGCATGTTGGCATTCTTAGTGGAGGGGGAAATAGCAAAAATAAAGGTTTTCTTTTTGGAGTGGAATGACAACACAGCAGGTAGGGCATTTGCCTTGCACATGGCTGACTTGGGTTTGATTGCTCCACCCCTCTCAGAGAGCCCAGCAAGCTACTGAGAGTATCCCGCCCGTATGGCAGAGCCTGGCAAGCTACCCATGGCGTATTCGATATGCCAGAAACAGTAACAAGTCTCACAATGGAGACGTTACTGGTGCCCGCTCGAGCAAATCAGTGAACAGCGGGATGACAGTGCTACAGTGCTAGTTTGTAATAGTAAGAAAAAAATACTTCTGTTTAAAGACCATTAGACAATGCAGACTGAAATCTTTTCTCATTGTGAGGTAGAGACTATTTAAATATTTGAAGTGCCACGTTTGCTAAGAGCGTGAGTCGGGGCAAAGCATCTCTATGTACTCTTTAATTTGACTGTATTCCCCACCCCCAAGCTGGTATTGTTTGTTACTGAGTTTATTTTTCTCAGAATGTTTACTTTGTCAAAGACATAACCTGTCTTTTTATCATATTATCTCAGTTGACAGGAATTCCATTTGATTTCTCCCCCTTTATTTTCTGTTTAGTCACCTCTCATAATTAATATTTTTCTCCTGGGGATGGTTTGGATGGCTACACAGTGTATACGAAAAATATTTTGCATATTCAAATTCATAGATAGGATAATACTTTTAAGTTTTATTATACTTCAGAATTTGAGGGAAAATGGTTCTCAGAAACTTAAATGAAACTGAAAAACCATCTTATTTTTGTTTTCTTTTGCACTCAAGTGAATGAAATATTCTCTTCAGCCAGGGCCTGGTTCCACCAACTCTGACAGCATTATTTTAAAAGAATCATAGATTATTATAAAAATGAGGCTTTACCTTAAGTCAGTGAGTCAGCCTCTGATTGATTGGGCTTAAATATCAGTTGGTTCTGATGTTCATACATGATAGAGAATCTCTGTTAGAGGCAAAGGAAAGATTCTCAGAGTTTTAGTGGGTATAGAATAACAACTTGCGGGCTCAAGTTGTGTGTAAAGAAGGTGTCTCCACAGAAACCACCTAATAAATGGTTTTGTTCTGAGTGTTACTGAGTACAAGGGGCAGGATGATCACTTTGCTTCTCATTCTCACTTGACAAATGAGAAAACAACCTCAGAAATAAGCATCAAAATTAATTGGTATTTGAGGTAGAGAATTTCATTAATCTTGGAAATTCATACATACTGAACAACTTCCTACATTGTCAGATGGTGTTGGATACATTAGTAGGGTGTGAGATGCTGTAGTCTACATTAGATATTATAGTCTAATTCCAAAAGTTATATTTATTTTTGTCCTGATTGAGGGGGCGGGGGGGGGGAAGGGGCAGGTACCCAACGGTGCTTCTGCCTTATTCCTGGCTCTGCTCTCAGGGATCACTCCTGATGGTTTCGGGGACCATATGGGTTGCTGGGGATGGAACCCAGCTTGGCTGTGTGCAAGGCAAGCACCCTACCCGCTGCACTATAATAGTTGTGATTTTTTCTTAAATTTATTTTATTGAGTCACCATGTGGAAAGTTACAAAGTTCTCAGGCTTATGCCTCAGTTATGCAATGCTCAAACACCCGTCCTTTCACCAGTGCCCATATTCCACCACCAAAAAAAAAAAACCAGTATACCTCCCACCCCCCCAACCCCTCCCCGCATAACTGATAAATTTCACTTCCTTTTCTCTTTACCTTGATTACATTCCATATTTCAACACAAAACTCACTATTGTTGGAGTTTCAACACAGAACTCACTATTCTTGTTGGAATTTATCCCCCAAGAATACGGCCCTGTTGACAGGGAAACATTTGATAATTAGTTTTTCACTGATGAGAATGAAGAGATATAAAGTCGCGAGGCCACAGTGGCGACGCAGTTTAGGATTTCTGTATTTTAGTAATTAAGTCCAGGGAGATTTAAGTTGGAAATTGAATCATTTCCCTTCCTGGAGCATCATGGAGCAAAAGCTTAGTTCACAGTCTGGAGACATGGCTGCAAGCACTTGCTGGGACCCCAAGTCATATAGCTGGCTCTGGATCCTGCTCGTTCAGCAGCAAAGCGGCTGTGCAAAGGCATGGCCACCCGGGTCGAATCTCGACGGAGCTCGAGCCGGCACCGGCCCCGGCCCGAGACTTAATAGTTGTGATTTTTATAGATTTTTTTGAAAAATAGAAAATGACCTCAATTTTTGAATGCTTTGTGTTTTTTAGGGGTTTTGTTTTGAGATCGTTTGTGTTTCAGAATAAAGATTTTGACATCTGGCAGAGCTAAAAAAATATATGGTAATGTTAAGAACCAAAGTCATCAGGTGGTCAGTTTTCATTATCTAAATTCTTCTCTCCCCCTCCCTTAGGAAGTTGGCTGGAATGCGATGACCTAAAGGGGCCTTGTTCTAAGAGGCGTGAAACATTCGAAGTGCCTGCCTCAGAGATCCATATTGCTATTTGGGAAAGAAAAGTCCCCCAAATGACAGATAAGGCTGCTACCTCTCCTCCACGTAAAAAGATTATTGATCAGCCTGCTTTGGGCGGTGAGAGACAAGAATCTGCATCAGTGCATCCTGTGGGTCATACTGCCTCAGCTAAGATAGCCTCAAGCATTCACACCGTGGACATGTCTGTGGCTCCAAAAACTCACTCACAGGATGCAGCTGTAGCTCCTAGTGATACTTCGGTTAATAGTAACATTTTCCTTTTGACACTTGAAGAAATCAAGGCTCACTCTGAAGGTTTCCTACTGGAAAATAGACCTGTAGCAGAAGCCACGGGGGCTGTCAAGCTAGATACTCAGCCGTCATGTGAGTCAGTAAGGCCTTCGGTGTTGGCAGCAGGCAGGGAACCACCCACCCCAGATAATTGTGCAGCTCCAAGCTCTCTACCTCCCATTGTAAATAGCAACATGCAGTCAGTACCGCTCAGTTCCGAGCACATTGCTGGTGCTAGCACGGTGGGGACTGGAAGTGCTGCTGGCCCCATGCAGGGAGTGGAAGCAGTAGAAATGGAGGGATCGGTTGGTCTGGAGAAGCACGCTTCAGTAAAACAGTTCCTTTCACCAAAGACCCAGAGCGTAGAACCAGTACAGAACTCCTCTCCAGGGTCGAACCTGAAGAAGAAAGAGACAGGGGCAGCCTCTCAGACTGTCACAGTCAAATCACTACCAACTCCATCTCCGAAAGAAAATCAGAAGAAGCCGTTTGTGGGCAGCTGGGTCAAAGGCTTACTCAGCAAAGGCGTTTCTTTCATGCCACCTTGTGTCACGGCACATAGTAGGAATGTCGTCACTGACTTGCAGCCTTCCGTTAAGGGGGCATGTAATTTTGGTGGCTTTAAAACTAAAGGCACGAATCAGAAGTCCAGCCGGGCAGCCAGGAAAACTCACAGGGGCACAAGCAAGTCAGCGAGTAGCGTTTCTCACCCTCACACTGATGTTAGCATCAGTGCGGAAGTTTGCAAGAAATCTGGAAACACTTCCTCAGGAACTCAGCTCAACCACAATTCTCATGAAACTAAAAATGGTGTTTCTTGTGAAAATAGTGCTTCTGCAGCAAACCATAGAGACTCAGTTGAGGCTCAAATTCATAAACTTCGTCTAAAACTTCTTAAAAAACTTAAAGCAAAAAAGAAGAAGTTAGCTGCACTTTCGTCTTCCCCCAAAAACGGGACACTTCCGAGTGGAAATTCAGAGCCTGTGCCTCAAGGCTCTCCAAATGAATGTGAATCAATAGAAGACTTACTAAAAGAACTGCAGTATCAGATTGATATGGCCGACAGTAAATCCGCGTGCCCTGACGACTCCAGTGTTTCGCCCTGCAATGGTCAGACTCATGAGGAAATTTTAGCAGAATTGCTTTCTCCTACAACCCTTGTTTCAACGGAGCTCTCAGAAAATGGGGAGGCTGACTTCAGGTATTTAGAAATGGGAGATAATCACATCCCAGCATCAGAAACTAGTGAGTTAAGCACCATTCCCTCAGACACTCCTCTAAGACAGGACCATAATTACTGCAGCCCCAGCAAGAAGAATCAGTGTCGAGTTCAGCTAGACTCACCAGCAAATGATGCCTGTATGAGATCATTGAGCTTGGAGAGTACCCTGAAGACTGATATTTTTGATGAGTTTTTTTCCACTTCAGCATTCGATTCTTTAGCAAATGACACATTAGACTTACCTCATTTTGATGAATATCTGTTTGAAAGTTGTTGAATGCTTTTTATTTCAGTTTAATATTTATTGCTCTTGGAACATTTCCTTGTTTTTAGGTAGTGTTGAAACACTGACTTTGTCATAAACAGAATGTAAGCTGCTGAAGGTCATACTTTGGGTTCTGCCCCAAAAGCATGTGAGCAATTTTATGTCACAGCGATCAGGAATCTGTCTTCCTTGTTGTGTTTTATTTTGTGGATGGAAATGAATGAGAATTTCAAAATGTTAAAAATAAAAACTACTGTCTGGATTCTTGCAAATTGTATATTTGTACATCAGTAGCTACATTTCAGATTTTGGTTATGTCGGTTCAGGAAAAACACGAATTTATAACAAAAGTTAAGCCGCAATATATGGTATGTGAATGCGTGAGTTGCTAATCTGTCTTAGAAAAAAAGCGTAAGCTTATTTCATAGACTGGCAGAATATTATGGAATGTTAACATCCTTCAACTTACCTCATTTTTCTCTTACATAGGATTTTAGGAAACCTTGTTAATAGAGCTTTAATGTTAAATGATCTATAATAGGAGAAAGTAATTTATTTTTGTGTTGAGGTACAAATAAATTACCAATGTATTTGTTTCTGAAAACAAAGTCACCATCTAACAGTTCTGTTTATTTATTTTGGGGGTGCCACAGCCAGCAATACCCAGGGCTCACTCCTGGCTCTGCACTCAGGAATGCTCCATTTGATCCAGGGGACCATATGGAATTCAGGGATCAAACCCTGGCAACCCACTTGCAAGGCAGAGATGCCCTCCTCACTTGCTGTACTATTCTCCGTCCCCTAGAACAAAGCCTGTGCTTATAGTACTATCGTTGTATTGGTTCTATTGCCTATGAAGTACTAAATCATTTAAACTTTTAGCATTCCTGTTAGCAAGATACTTCTACCATATTAATAGCTTGGAGCTAGTAAGTCACTGAACTGAAGTAATTAGAGCTTACAATTATGTAAATCTTTTACCTCTCAGGCCTGATTTCAAGTTACATATCCAGTTCACACCACTGCTCTGGTGGTTTGAATTAGCAGTGGTTACTGTGGGTTGGTGGGGGAGAAAGTGGTACAGTCTTGGAGTTAGTTTACCCTGGATTCAGTACTCAATAACTTGCAAATTTACTCCTTTTTCTCCCCTGTGAGCATTAAAAGTAATGTATGTATGCTTATTAGAGAGAAATGGAAAATACATTAAAGCAAGATTGTGGGTCTTTGTGTTAATAACTCTTGTAAACAGTTTTCTATTTCTACCCTTTTAAAGATAAACCCTGTTTTGTTTCCTTTTGTCATCAAATAAATGTTGATGTTTTTACTTTAATGACCTTTTTCTTTTCAGAGTTTTCAGCATTGTGGGGATATTAGCTGCATAGTATTACATAGTATGATTATACTGGTTTTTCACTGGTCTCCCGCAGTTGTTCTTGATGAATATTTGTGCAGTACCAGTCTTTAATTTTTTGGATTGTAACTGGGGTCACACACATGTGTATGTATCTTGAAAAGTTCTTTATGACTGAGTAGCTTTAATAAACGCACCGATGCTGGGTAGTATGGATGGGGCAGGGCGGGCACAAATGGGTGGTGGTTTTGTTTACATTTCCATGATAACTAATGATTTTTTTTGAATAATTTTGTTGACCAGTTGAATTTCTTTGAGGATTGCTTCTCCTTTTTATTTAAATATTTCTATGTTTCTGCAAGGTGCCAAACTTTGTTGCAAACCCTGAAGATCTGTCAGTTTTTTAAAAAAGGAAAGTGGCCCTGTAGGAGTTTGCCTCCTAAAATAGACATAAACAGGAACTATTAACTGGCAATAGGAGATACTGACAGTTGATTTTGTTATTTGCAGTACTGTCCTGGAAAGTGGCTTGGACACTGAATTAACAGAAACGACTATTGGTGCTAGGGTACGGGTTAGGTTCTCTTCAGTTTCTGTGCACATTTCTATCGTAATTAATAAGTAAGCAAGTGTTTTTCATGTATTTTAAGATAACTTGTACAGCTGATTAGTGTTAAACATGGTTATTACTAATCTACGCCAGGATGAAGCTTATGTAATACATTTTTTTTTTTTTTTGCTTTTGCTTTTTGGGTCACACCTGGTGATGCACAGGGGTTACTTCTGGCTCTGCACCCAGGTATTCTGGCGGTGCTCAGGGCACCATATGGGATGCTGGGAATTGAACCCGGGTCTGCCGCGTGCAAGGCAAACAAACGCCCTGCCCACTGTGCTATTGCTCCAGTGTAATACATCTTTTCTCTGTATGGCACCTCCACTTCCCACATTTCACTTTTCTTAGGAAAAATAGTTCCTGATGGTTAAATAGACCATACAAAGAATACTTGTTCGTAGAGCGAGATCTAATGCAAAAAGGTGGTAACAACTCAGCTGGGCATGTTGGGTTTAATTGACTCAAATCTTTCACGACTGTCCAAAAGTGACTACAAAAAACACCATGAATAAAGTGGAGAGATAGTACAGGTGTTAAGGCCCTTTTCTTTTTCATCACTAAGTTCTCAGTACTATATATTGTCATTCAATCACTGTTAGAAATGATGCCTCAGTACTATAGGGTGTGACTTCAAAACAAAACACCATCAATATTTTTATGGTTATAAACAACAATAGCAAGTAGATAAATAAGTGAGTAAGTAAAATAGTGTTAACTAATGTCAAACTGCTGTCTGTGAGCGGAAGAATGTAGATCAGTGAAGGGAGGGTGTTTTTCAACTACGTGGACTCTGGAAGCATGTTGGATATGGGTAATTGCATTGGGAACCACAATGATGTTAGGAATTAGTGTGTGAAGGGCATTCCAGAAGGAGCAACAGGCCAGTAGAGCAAGTGCGGTTGGCATAATTGAGATCAGGGAGAAGGCCATTGTGGTTGAGGAAGCAAAGAGCGTGGTGAAAGGTGGACAGATGCCAGCTCTTAATATGGCTTAGTGGATCCTAGTGAAGGTCCTGTCTAGCTTGAGAATAATGAAAAGCCATTAGAAGGGCACCCAGCAGAGAGTAATATGACATAGTAATGAGTTTTAAAAGGCTCACTGAAGTATGAAGAATGACTACAGTAAGAATAGCAAGTCTGAGAATTTAGGGTGGTAGCTTATAGTTAAGGATGTGTTTAGAAGTAATTGGAATTGGGTCAGGGTAAAATAGTAAAGAGCATGCCTCACATCTACAATGACCTAGATGTCACAGAGTTACCTCCTCCACCAGTGACCGGAAGTCATCATTGGATTACTTCAAGGCAGAGCAAACTGTAGATGCATTGGATGTCCAGTAGAAAGGCAGTGGTGAATCTCAGAATTTGTGGCCTGGGCAGATGTGCTGTTTACTAAGATGGGACAGACTTGGGAAAAAATTCAAGGAAGGAATTTATTCTATATAGGGTTGCTGTTACGCTTTCAAATAGAGCTGATGGAGGTTGGATGTGCAATGCTGAGCCTCAGAGGCAGGCACAAAGCTTATATTCATTTGAGAGCTATGGGCACGAGTCCTTAATGTCACCATCTAGGATGGATTCCTTTAGGCAGTTGAAAGCTCTGGAGAGGGGAAGGAAAGGGGGAGGAAAACCAGAGGAGGCCTAAAGATTAGGTAAAGCAAGGTTTAAGAAGGGACAGGTCTTGGGTGTTCGATCATTGTATGACTGAAACAATCAAAGCTCTCACAATTCATTTTTTAAAAATTATATATATATATTTTTTTTTTTTTTAAAGAAGGAACAGGTCTGATCTATCCTGCTGCTGAGTAGAGTAATTGGCTTGAGGCTGGAATTGACTTCAAGAGAGAAGTCCTTACTGAGCAAGGGACAGTTCCATGGGTCTCCCAGAAACATTTCCCTAGTGTCTAGTAAGCAAGGAGGAGCTCAGCTTTTGTTGATTGTTATTTCAATAATACAAAACTTTAACATTGGCTTATATGTTTTAGGGTTAGGATTTTCCATCTGTCACAGTGTTTACATATGGACATAAATGTTTCATGGAGAACAGATGTAGGAGTAGGTTTCTCCAGGGGCCACATGAGTGTTTCCAGCGGTGGGACCATTTTAATATGAATGGTCTTCAGTGCTGATAATACTTATCAGAGATTTGATCGTTAGAGATTAAGAGGGGTTTTGTAATTATTTTCTCAGGATGGTGAAAATCAGTGGTGAGAAGGAAGGAGTTGAAGATTGGCAAGGCTAATTAGGAATGTGCAGAAGGCTCTCTGGGTAGTGGTGAGAGCCCCCCAGAGATATGTGGGCATCCGTTTAACAGATGAGTGAAAATGATGCTGCTCTATTCTCCGACTGTGCTTGCTCAGGGCAGGACAGATCAGATCTGGACTCAAAGAGCTATTGTCAGAGCGTTGAGATAGAGGAGAAAGGAATTGAAGTTTTTACACAAAATGATTATAGTGATGGACAGGGAGGGAAATAGGGACATTGGAGTTGATGGCCACTTAAAAATGCTGGCAGCTATGAAGAGATGGCTTAAAGGGTCGGAGCATGCACACATTGCGTGTAGAATCCCCCAGGTTTGATCCCCAGCACTGCATCGTCCCCTGCTGAGTCAAGAGTAGCCTCCAGCACTGCCAGGTGTAGACGGACACCTGAAACAGAAAAGTGCCGAGATCTCAATGGATTGGAGATGAGTTCAGAGAATATCAGGGTGGGGCTAGTGGGGGAATTTAACTATTAAATATGGAGAGCCTTGAAAGTGAGTTCTTGGGGGTTGGGGGTGGGGACACTAGCTACTCGTGATGATAAGGTCTGAAGTGAGAAAAAGTATTATGGCCAAGGTTGGGGGTGAAGTCGAGAAGTGAGGGAGGCGTTAACCCAGAGGACAGAGTGGTGGTTGTGGAAGATGAATTCATCGTGGTTGTGGAAGGCAAGATGACAACCATGGCTTGGCTGAAAAGAGGCTAGCCAAAACTCCAAGGGAAGGTGGAATGCCATGAGTGGCCGTTGTCAAAGGTGTGTGGTTCATGGTTGCTGTGGCAAAGGCCCCCGGAGGGTGTAAGGGTGAGGATATTGGAGCAGTCCAGAGGATGCAGGGAGCTTGTCAGGGTTGAGGAAGTTGTTTCCTTCCAAAATCCTGGACTGTGTTTGAGATGGTAGTTTACATATTCCAAAGACCATAAATTCTGCCCCACCTCTTAGGCTCACAGGAGACCAAGAGATAATGGATAATACCCAGGGACATGGTCACATAAATAAAGGATCCTAACCATACCATGCAGGGTGTTAGTTTTATCTTAACAATACAGATGGGCCCTAAGGCATAAAGGGGAAATAGCATGAGAGACCTCTCATACTCTGATAAGTAACACAAAAGACCCAGTTTTCCTTTTTTAAAAAAAATTTTTATGAGAGAATCACTGTGATGTACAGTTACAAATTTATGAACTTTTGTGTTTGCATTTTACTCATACAGTGATCATTTACCCATCCTTCCACCAGTGCCCATCCACCTCCACCAATGATCCCAGTATCCCTCTCACCACCCCACCCTGCCTCTGTGGCAGGGCATTCCCCTTTGTTCTCTCTCCTTTTGGGTGTTGTAGTTTGCAATAGAGGTATTGAGTGGCCATCATGTTCAGTCTATAGTCTACTTTCAGCTCGCATCTTCCAACCGGAATGGGTCCTCCTGAAATCTCTACTTGGTGTTCCCTTCTCTATCTGAGTGAGATATCATTTCACACCACAGAGACTGGCCCACATCCAAAAGAACAAAAGCAACCGCTGTTGGCATGGATGTGGGGAGAAAGGGACTTTCCTTCAGTGCTGATGGGAATGTCGACTGGCTTAGCCCTTTTGGAAAACAGTATGGACGATTCTCAAAAAATTAGAAATTGGGCTCCCATTTGACCCAGCAATACCACTCCTGGGAATATATCCTGGAGAGGCAAAAGGGTATAGTAGAAATGACATCTGCATTTCTATATTCCTATTAAAAAAAGCCGGGGCCGGAGTGATAGCACAGCGGGTAAGGCATTTGCTTTGCACGCAGCCAACCCAGATTTGATTCCCAGCATCCCATATGGTCCCCTGAGCACCGCTAGGGGTAATTCCTGAGTGCAGAGCCAGGAGTGACCCAAAAAGAAAAAAAAAAAAAACCAACCCATACTGAGTCCTATGGGCTGGAGCAATAGCACAGTGGTAGGGCGGTTGCCTTTCACGTGGCCGACCTGAGTTCGATTCCTCCGCCCTCGGAGAGCCCGGCAAGCTAGCAAGAGTATCTCGCCCGCACGGCAGAGCCCGGCAAGCTACCCGTGCGTATTGGATATGCTAAAAACAGTAACAGTAAGTCTCACTGGTGCCCGCTCGAACAAATCGATGAGCAACGGGACAACAGTGACAGTAACTAAGTCCTATACTACATTCCTCTCCTGCGGGGAGTCTCTCTTCGATTAACCTTCCAGCAAACTTTCTGTTTTCTAACTGAGTCTGAGCATCTTGATTACCCTGGATAAACACGAGGACTCTCCGTCCCCACCCTCATCAATATCCGGGTTCCAAGCTGGCCTCGACACCCCCATTAGGGAAGAGACTGGCCATTTATGGATCACAAAGTCTCTCCTCTTCTACCCCGGTTCCCTGGCTCCAGAGCCATTGTTTTTGTTAACAAGTACGTTAAGAGCAAAGGTTGGCATATTTACACAGTTGTGGCCACAGAGTGATGCCAGTCAGCAGGTGACTTTATACTGCTATGTGGGACCAGAGAGTCCGGAGGGTAGGCATTGCCTACAAGGTAGCCTACCTGGGTTTGGGGTTTGATCCCTGGCATGCCATATAGATCCTCGCCCCCACCCCAGCACTACCAAGGCTAATTCCTGAGTGCACAACCGGGAGTAACCCCTGAGCATATGTTTATCCAGATAATGAAGTTTTACATATATTAAAATGTCACCACTGTGGATGAAAAGAAATTGGGTGGGGTGGGGGCACCCCCCATGGTGCTCAGGGCTACTTGTCTGTGCTCAAGGGTTGCTCCCAGCATGGATCAGGAGGACCAGGCGGTGTCGGGGACTGAACCTCGGACTCCTGCAGGCAAATCATGCTTTGCCTGTTCTTTGCCCTTTGAACTGTCTCTCAGGCCCCTGGAAAGAGAATTTCCTGTTTTGTGTGTTTTAAGTTTAGGATTTCTAAGCAGAAGCAACCAACAGTTCGGCCTATCAGCTTTCCTGTCCCTTCAATGCAAATTTTGGTTTATGTCATTTTGGCAAGTGGGTCATTCTCAACAGAAGAAAATACCACATTTGAAGTAACTAGCATGTCTTTTCACTGACTCATGGCAGTTCCCAGCATTCTGGCTGAACAAGAAAAAAGTGCGTTTGGATTTTGAGATCTCTGTTAGCAGAAGCAAGAAACATTTTAGGTGTCGAGAAGTGCAAATGATTCATCCTTTTGTTTTGGAGCCACACTCAGTGGTGCTGAGGTCTTATTCCTGCCTCTGAACTCAGGATTACTCCTGCTGGTGCTCGGGGACCTTTTCAGATGCCAGAGATCAAACCCTGCTTGGCTATGCTGTCCCCACTGTGCTGTCCCCACTGGGCTCTCTCCAGTAATGGTCCATCTTGATGCATTATTATGAGGCTATCCCAGGCCCAGTCTTGCATCTGTCATTGATGCCAGCACAGCAAAATGTGTTGAATTGAGTCTGAGAAAGAAGCCAGGAAAGCCTGTCTGGTTGGGCATAGCTGAGCGGTCTCCCTTACCAACTTGTCCTCAGAGACGAGGGCAGAAACCATGATCTGAAATCTTTACTTGTAGTCAACAGTGGAAATGTGCCTCAGGATGAGCCCTGAACAAATGTGTTGATCACCCTGGTGTGTCCCAGCCTGTAACCCACCCTTCCTACAAGTGTGTCCTGTTCTCTTTCCCTGCAGGCCCTTGGTCAGCACAGGGAAAACAGTTGCTTTGAGAATGTGAATCCCCCATCGCCCTAAGTCCTTTCTGATCTGCCACTGTGTCTCATTTGATTGACCCTCCAGTAGCCACAACTCGAACCTTCCTGGCGACACTATGGCTTCTTAGATCTACTGCAGAGGTTCAGCAAGGAACCAGAGCATGGATTTCATTCCACATCTGTCTTCTAACGAACTAGGGGTTTTCTTCTTCTCTCCTTACTCATTTTTTTTTTTGCGAAAATAAATAGCAAAGAGGGTGTTTCAGTACTTTTAGGAATGTAGTTTGGCTTGACATACTATAGCAAGGTTTCTTTTCAACCTGATAGCAGATTGCTTTCAACAGTTACTGAATTTGCTTACATACCATTTCTTGCATAGCCTCACTGTTTTTTAACCATTCAGAACACACCATTCCTATCTCTTTCATATTCCATTTATTGTTCCATTCTTGTAGGAAGGACATTTAGGTGGGAAGACATTTAGCCATGGTTTGTAGTGTGTCGTGCTAATGACGTGTAAACAAATACTGATATTTCCTTAAGAAAAATCTAGGAATGTCTTAAAATGTAACTGCTTCTATACTCAGTAAGTCAGGAAAAAAAAAGTATGACAAGTGAAAACTCTACTTGGAGATTTGGAGGGCGGGGGGATAGGGGCACTAAATACCACAAAAGCAAACAACACAAAATGGACTTAGTCTGGGGGCCAGTAGATGTTGATCCTTAGGTGTTTGGGAACCGAGGAAGGAAAGGGTGGTGGGAATTGATGGTAGAAAACAGCCCAAAGAAGTGACAGGGTCTGGAGTGATAATAAAGTGGGTCGGGCACTTGTCTTGCAAGGGGCAGACCTGGATTTGATCAGCAACAGCCCAGATGGTCTCCCAGTGGCTTACATGGTATTCAGCGTCCCCATTCCCCATCCTCCATATGTACTCAAGGAATGATCCCTGAGCACCACCGGGTGTGGCACAAATCTCCCCCCTCCAAAGTGTGGTAACAGTTTTGCTGGCATGTACCACCAGTGGCTCACACTTGATGTAGTTTCATAATCACAAACTACAGAGCCATTTGGCATCAATTGAATGTTTTTATTCTGGGGCTAGAGCTGTAGTGCAGTGAGCAGGGTGTTTACCTTGCACGCAGCCACCCTGAGTTCAATCCCCAGCATCCCATCTGGTCCCCTGAGCACTGCCAGCAGAAACTCCTGAGCCTCGCTGGGTGTGGTCCAATAAATGTTTTCTGGGGAGTTTCCAGAAGCAAGTCTTCCTGCAGTCCCTGTCCTCTCCCCCTTCACCCAGCACAGGACAGGGCTCTGTCTTCCCAGGGGCCTGCTCAGCAAGCTTCTTTGACATCTCTGGCCCTCTGGGTTTTCAACACCTGGAGGTTTGCACCCCTCTCCCTCCTCGGTATTCCCTCAGGCAGCGCTCGGATAATGAAAGGAGCCTGCCAGGCGGCTGGAGGCGGCTCTGTAAAGCACATGGGCCAGAAAGGTGCTTATTAACTTCCGCAAGACAGTGAAAGTGCTAAAGTGACAATCTGGTATCAGAAATGTTTAAAGTAATCAGAAGATTAAATATAACCACAGAAGCAAGAGGTCATGAGAGAAAAGGAAGCTCCTAGGAAATACTTCAAATCTCCAAATGAAAATGCAAGTGGAATTCTTGCAGGCACTTAATAGGCGGTTAAAGCACCTTCTCCCCAGCATGCTCTTTATTAGAGCCTTCCCACTGGCCTTGGAGGCAGAGATTATCTGAATATGCTGAGGAGGTTCAAGTGTCTCTACAATTCACCTGGTTTTTAAAACTCCTCCCAGTCCTAAGGCAACTTCAGCCCTGTCTATTCAGAAGCTTAGTGAAATGTTGTGGTTGTAAATAGATGTCTCCACCCCTGAGCTCGGTAATTACATGGAATTCTATATTCAAACCCAGTTCTGTATTGCATATTAGTCACTGCAGAGTTTCACTTACATATATTTTAATGAATTGGAATGAGCAAAGCAGCCTTTATTTTACTCTAAGGGAGTATTTTGTTCAATTAAGTATACATAAACCATCACAATGCCCACATATGTATAGGATATATAATTATCTCTACTGTTTTTTAAGTTGTTGAGCATATCTTTATTTTGAAGTGCATGTCTCCGATTTACTTGGGGGATAGAGTCCTCTTTGACAGGCCAAAATCAGTGAAAAATGGTTCTCTTTCTATAAAGAGGTGCAGATGGGATCTATAAAAGCAACACTGGATATATTTTGTCCTATATATATGCTCATTCCAGAGTGTATCATGGGGGCCTGAGAGATAGTACAGTGGGATGCTTGCCTTGCCCACGGCTCACCCACCTGAGATGCCTCGTGTCCCATATGGTTCCCCAAGCCTGCCAGGAGTGATCTGTGGCTGAGCACAGCTTGGTGTGTGTGTAGTGGGGGTGGGGAGGGTGAATTCCGGGCATATTACACACAGCTGTCTGAGGCTGGGCAGTGCCACACTGCAGAGAGGGTTGCTGTCCAGATGTGTCACATCCCAGAACTATGCAGGGAGAGATGGAAGGAGGAACCTCTCCAGGAAGAGCCACTTCCCTGGCTGTATGGACTGTTCCATCAATCCACTCCTGCAATCACCAGTTCCTCTGCTCAGAAGCTGCAGAAAGGAATGGAGAGCAGGGCCGGGAAGGAAGAGAAGTGCTGAAGATGCACCGTGAAAGGGGTCTCAGGACAGTCAGCTCACAGCGGGCCACGCCTAGGGTGTGGGAAAAGGAACAGATCAAATGTCCAAAAAAAGAAAAGAAAGAAGTTGATTTTGGAACTGTGAAATAGTTAAGTCGTGTCGATTATTTATTAAATGTCTTCTCAGTTTATTTATTTGGGTTTGTGGTCACACCTGGCAGTGTTCAGGGCTTACTTCTGGCTCTGTGCTCAGGGATCACTCCTGGTGGGCTCAGGGGACTGTATCGGGTGCCGGGGGATCAATCAAAGCCATGTTAGCTGCATGCAAGCAAATGCCCTACCCACTGTACTACCTCTTGATTATTTATTTATTTTTACAGCCATGCCCCAAGATGCTCAGGGCTTACTCCTGGCTCTGTACTCAGGGTTCACTCCTGGTGGGGCTTGGGAGACCGCATTGGGTGCTTGGGATTTCAATTCTAGTTGACTTCATACAAGCCAAGCATCTTACCAGTTGTACTATCACTCTGGCCCTCAATTTATTTTTTAAAAAGCTGTGAACATGTGGAGAGAGTCGTTTGAAGGGATAGGGGGCAAAATCCCTAATGTACGTTCCTTGAGCATCTGCATATGGGAAGACTTTACTGCTCCCTTAAATGCCTAAAGGAACCTCTGGGAGGTGAGCAAGGCCCACATTCAGTACAAAGAAGGAGGGCTTTACAATGTGGTAGGACTAAAGGGATTTACGCACAGCCTTTAGCAAGGCAGGCCTTTGTTTTTCCTATGAATTGTCTTCCTCTTTAAAGCCCCAGGCCTTATGTAGACTCTCCCTCACCTAAGAAGGCAGCCCATTTGCTTGAAAACCCTTCTGGTGCTCCCCCACCTGCACAACTAATTTTGCTTCTCCTTTTCATCTTCTGCTCAGTACCCTTTGATAGACCAGCCTCGAGAGCCTAGAAAGGCAGAAGGAAACGTTTCTTTCCCTTGGCATTTCCCATTTGACATTTTCACAATTCTGCAGATGCTGCGTCACTCCCCAAGGAAGCTTCTCTGAAATAGAAGAAATGGAATCTTAAATGAAGTCTAACTTTTGCCTTTTGGGTCACACCTGGCGATGCACAGGGGTTATTCCTGGCTCATGCACTCAGGAATCACTCCTGGCAGTGCTCGGGGGATGGTATGGGATGCTGGGAATTGAACCCAGGTCAGCCGCGTGCGAGGTAAATGCCCTACCCACTGTGCTATCGCTCTGGCCCCAAGTTTAACTTTTAAGTAGCAAATTATTTTTGGGAACCTCAATGGACTTCATGGTGAGGAAGCAACACAAGAAGGTAAAAAGGGTATAAACTACACATCATTTTCCCAGGACTGGAGCCATAGCACAGCGGGTAGGGTGTTTGCCTTGGACGCAACCGACCCAGGTTCAATTCCTCTAGCCCTCTTAGAGAGCCTGGCAAGCTACCTGTGGCATATTCAATATGCCAAGAACAGTAATAAGTCTCACAATGGAGACGTTACTGGTGCCCGCTCGAGCAAATCGATGAACAACGGGACAACAGTGCTACAGTGCATTATTTTCCCAACTTCACATTTTCTTTAATATTCCAAATAATGAATAATAGAATCACTGTTTTATGGGCTTAAATGTTAGCATTACCCTTGACACTTCCTCGTGTCTCATAACTGAAGGTTTTTTGTTTGTTTGGGGGCCACACTGGCTGTTATTCAGGGCTTGCTCCTCACCCTGTGCTCAGGTATCTCTCCTGAATATGAACAGGGGATCATATAGGATGCTGGGGATTGAACTGATTGGTTATGTTCAAGGCAACTGCCCTCCCCTGTACTATCATTTGGGACCTCAGTCCCTAAATCTTTTTCTCTCTTTTTTTTTTTTTTTTTTTTTTGCTTTTTTGGGTCACACCTGGCGATGCACAGGGGTTACTCCTGGCTCTGCACTCAGGAATTACCCCTGGCGGTGCTCAGGGGACCATATGGGATGCTGGGATTTGAACCCGGGTCGGCCGCGTGCAAGGCAAACGCCCTACCCGCTGTGCTATCTCTCCAGCCCCTTTTTCTCTCTTTTTAAGTTAAATCATCATGAGATACACAATTACAAAGTTGTTCATTCATACAATGGTTGGGTTTCAGTCATACAGTGCCCCAACACTCATTTGTTTTCCAGTGTATGTTTCCCATCACCAATGTCCTCAGTTGCCTTCCCCCAGCCTGCCTCTCTATACCAGACATCTCTCTTTCTGTCTCTTTCTGTCTCTCTCTCTTGCCATCCCTCTCTCTCTTTTCTCTCTCTCTCCCCCCGATTTTATTTAATTAATTATTATTATTATTATTTTTTTTTGCTTTTTGGGTCACACCTGGTAATGTACAGGGGTAATTCCTGGCTCTGCACTCAGGAATTACTCCTGGCAGTGCTCAGGGGACCATATGGGATGCTGGGAATCGAACCCAGGTCAGCCATGTGCAAGGCAGACACCCTACCCACTGTGCTATTGCTCCAGCCTCCTCCCCCCATTTTAGACTGGTTCATAATATTATTATTGAAAGGTTATCAAGTATATCACTTTATCTCCTTTCAGCACTTAGTTCTTGTCCAGAGTGATGACCTCCAATTGTCATCATCATAGTGGTCCCTTCTCTGTCCTAACTGCCCTCCCCCACAACTTGTGACAAGCTTCCTACCATGGACCAGTCCTCTTGACCCTCGTTTCTATTGTATTTAGATATTATTCTAATACTATTTTGCTGTTGCTTGTATTTTTGGCCAAGGGCAAGGAACTTTGTTGTTTGTATTTTGTTTTGGGGCCACTTTTGGCAATGCTCAGGGGACCATATATGATGCTGGGGATCCAACCCATGTCAGCTGTGTGCAAGGCAAGCACCATATTACCCACTGTACTCTAGCTCTGAGAATCTCTTGACTGCCCATGCCTGGCTGTCTTCACTGGGGCCCCTCAGAAGGGGTGGGTTGAGTTTTCCTTTCTACCCTGAGCAGAGCCCTGGCAGCCGAAGACCGGAACCCAGCCACAGCCATGCTCAAGGCCTCTTCCCACACGTTTGGATGAGCCTCACGTATGAAGGAACCGGCAGAGGAACCAGGTGTGCTGGACCCAGGGCTGAGATCTCCAAGCCTGCTTGGATCGGGACTGGGCCTCTTCTGCACAGATCCCCCGTTTTCCAATAGCTAGCTGGTCACACCCAGGGACTGCCCCCTGTGCCATGTAATCCCATCAACAGCCAACATCCAGAGACTAAAAAACCAAGCTCCCAACATCTTATAGCCTAGTTCTCCCTCTTAGAAAACCTGGCAAGCTACCAAGAATTTCCTGCCCACATGGGAGAGCATGTCAAGTTCCCCATGGCATATTCATATGCCAAAACTAGTAACAATGCTGGGTCTCATTCTCCTGACCCTGAAAGCGCCTCCAATGCAGCTCCATTGGGAAGGATGAGTAAGGAGAGGCTTCTAAAATCTCAGGGCTAGGATGAATGGAGACATTACTGAGACTGCTTGAGGAAATCGATGATCAACAGGATGATGATGATGATGATGATGATGACGACGACTATAGCTCTAGCCTCTCACACTATGTTTTTGTGTTTGCTTTTTTCCTTAATACTCCACAAATGAGTGCGATCATTCTATCTGTCCCTCTCCCTCTGACTCATTTCACTCAGCATGATACTCTCCATGTCTATCATCAGTCCCTAAGTCTTATTCAATTATTGCTTTAGTTACATCCAAGCCTTTCCCCTCCCCTGCCCTGCCCTTATACCTTCCTTAGTTCAGAACTTCCTTATGTCTCCTTTCAAAAATTGTTTGGTTTTGGTCCATAGCCTGCCATGCCTAGGGGCTTCTGGTTCTGTGCTCAGGATGGGGAACTCTATGTGGTACCTCAAATTTGAACTGGGGTCAATCATACTCAAAATAAGTAGGCACTGTACCTCTTGTATTATGTCTCTGGCCCTCTTTCAGCTTTGAACTGTTGACTGATCTCTTATTTCCCCTACACTGTTCCTAGACCAACTATCTAAAACAGGTTTCATTATATCCCAAATGGAAACCTTCAGTATTCCTCTGCTTTTCCTAGTAGAGTCTCGCTTCATCACGTGTTTCACGGTCCTTCCCTGAGCTAGGAGCAGTCCCTCTGCATTTTCTTTAAGTCCCTGTGTTCTTTGCACTGCTGGTGCTCATCTTTTTCCCCACCCCATCCTGTCCTGAAATGTTCTTAGCCTTCAGTGCCCTTTTCCTGATTTCTTCCCAACCCAGGTAATTCGGGATTGTTTCAAATCCTCTCTGAAGCCTGTTCATAGTAACTTCCTCCAGCACTGCCCAAGAACATTTTTCTGTGTTCTTTATGCTGATTTGGGGGCCATACAGGCTCACTTTTGACTCTATATTCAGGAATCATGCCTGGAACTGCTAAAGGGACCTCTAGGAGTGATCCCCTGATATGTGATGCTGGGGATTTGAGCCCATGTGGGCCACTTGACAGGCAAGTGCCTTAACCCTTATTCTATCTCTCTGGTACATCATAGTATTGTTTTTTGTTTGTTTGTCTTGCTTTTTGTTTGGGCATCACACCTGGCAATGCTTAGGTGTTACTCCTGGCACAGCATTCAGGAATTTTTCTTGGTGGAGCTCAGGGGACCATGTGGGATGCTGGGGATGGAACCTGGGTTGGTCCTGTTGGTCCTGATATACAGCAGAGAATTTGCAAGGTCAACAACATAGGTATCTGACAGTTTATCTCTATGAACCACATGCTCGACAAGGCAGAGTGTGAGATTTCTTTTTTGGCCTGTTCATTTGGTTTGGGGCTATACCTGATGGTGCTCAGGGTTTATTCCTGCCTCTGAGCTCAAGGATCATTCTTAATGGGGCTTGTGGGGCCCTGTGCTATTCCAGGGTTCAAACCTGGGTCAGCTGAGTGTGGGGCAATTGTCTTACCAGCTGCACTGTCCCTAAGGCAGGAGTTGCTTTGGCCCTGAGCCTGTGCTGTTTGACCCTCCAGTGTGAGATGAGTAAGCCTCGGTGAACAAAGACCTGCTTTCTGCTTTCATGAAGTTCATAAACCAGGGTAGGAACAGCATCTGGGGAGCTCCCCTGAGAAAGTAACTCAGCCACCCTAGTCAGGTAAGACAGTAAAGGTGGGAAGGTAGAAGCCAGGCAAAGCAAGGGCCTCTCGTATGGAAAGTTGGGGCTTTTCATGTCGCAGGAACCATTCAAGAACCTCCAGCCAAGTTGCTTATAACCGCAAGAAGGTTCCATACAAGAACATGGTAGGACTCACAGTTGTGAATCATTAAAGCTCTTTTTTGTAAAGGACAAAAATTTGAAGCATGTCCTGAAGCAGATCTTTCAGAACCTGTCATGATTGCCAATAATAAAAACTTGGCCTTTCATTCCCGGAGCTCATACCTGAGTAGAAAGACACCCAGCATCACCATATCCAGACATGTTTTCTGTAGATCCCATAACTTCAGGAGAGCAAATGTAATGCCTTCTTCACCTTAAAATTGACTAGATTTGAATCATGTATGAGTGATCATGACCTAGATCTCTCCCTTTCTCCTCCCCTCAACCATTTCTCATTCCCACTGTGTCCTGTCAGTGTTAAGTCTGGGGTTTTGATGCACATCCAAAAAGTTCCTAAGAACTGAAAGGAAGTCGCTGCTACTTGTTACTTTGCAGAATGCCACCGAGAGCGCATCATCCTGTTTCTTTCCTTAGGGCTCCGAACTAGGGCATTAGAGGATATTTTACTAACAACAATTATTTGTTGAGTAATTACCAGCCACAATTTTACTAAAGCATTCCTTCAGAGACCCAGAGTTAGTGGATTAGCTCTTCCTTCTTCCAGGTCTCTAAATTCCATCCCTAAGTGGATCCAGGAACAAATATCTACCACCCCACCTCAATAATGGAAGAAATGAGCCAAATAATAATCAAGTTATCATCTTATCATGTGGTTCTTAAAATTTTAAGGAACAAATTAAAACACAAAAATCATTTGTGTCTTTTGTGAGAGTTGAAAATAATGTCATTGGAGACTTTTTAGGGGGTGGATGTTGGGGGTCACACCTGGTACTTCTACCTCTGTGCTCAGGAATCATTCCTGGTGATCTTGGGGGACTATATGGGGATGGAGGGAGGGTTGGTTGCGAGCAAGGCAAGCATCCTGTTTGCCGTCCTGTTCCTCTGGATCCATTTGAGACTTTAAAAGAAGAACCCATAAACCCTCTCTTCTGGGGTTTAATTTTAGGGGAAATTTTGTCGATTAATAACCATGAATGCTTTTGCTTGGAGTCAGAGTCGTTGTTCAAAAGGTGTAGTTTGATTTCTTAGGAGTTAGGTAGACTTTGAGGTGCTTCCTCTTGCATGTTTTGATCTATTGGGCGCCTCAAGTCCTTTTAGCAGCATTAAATACAAGTGAATAACTATGTTTGCAATTTTGTGGTCTCAAAGTTCCTAATATAAAGACAGTATCTATCCGTTCCCCAGTCCATGAACGATCGTTTTCCACTACAATGCCTGTGTCCGCTTCTCCTGATACTGAACTTGGTAGGATCCAAGATGTGGGCATTTAGAGGTATCTTTGCTCTTTAACTCTTCTTCCTTGAGAGGCAGATATCAAACGGACTTTGGTCCGTAGTCCTGATCGATTTAAAAATCTCGCTGTAGCGCGGTAGGTCTCTTAAAAATGTGCACCTCCGTCCCTGGGTGGGCTCGAACCACCAACCTTTCGGTTAACAGCCGAACGCGCTAACCGATTGCGCCACAGAGACAGGGCTGGGAGTCCTACGGTCCGCCGGGTACAGATTTACGCGGCAGCGCGGTCCGCGTTGCCCTGGGCGTCGCCCCGCCAGTTCTGCTGAGGAGGCAGAGGCGGAGCCAAAGCGGTGGTGGGCGGAGCCTAGGAGACGGGGGCGGAGCGAGGCAGTGGCGGGCGGAGCCGAGGAGGGGCGGGGGCGAGGCGGGGCCGAGGCGGGGCGGCGGCTGGTGCGGGCCAGGCAGGGTGGAGGCGGAGGGGCGGAGTGCGGCTCCTGCTGGGAACAAAGCGCGCTGTGTGCGCGTGGCGCAGGCCTTGGCTAGGCTAGCTGGAGCTGCTGCCCCGCAGCTCGGCCTCTCCCGGGTTCAGTGTCTCTGTGTGCAGGGCAGAACCGAGTGCGGGGCGGGCTTGGAGCGCCGGCGGGGGCGGTGTGTCTCCACCTTGGTCTGGGCACCTTATGTTTTGCCTCTCCCCTGGACGCTTTCTTTCTTTTCTTTTCTTTTTTTTTTTATTAGCGAGTCACGATGAGGTACAGTTACAGGCTTACAAACTTTCCTGCTTGCATTTCAGTCATATAATGATCGAGTACCCATCCCTCTACCAGTGCCCATTCTCCACCACTAATTGTCCCAGCATCCCTCCCACCACCCCCACCACATCCCCACTACCCCACCCCGCTTCTGTGGTGGGGCATTCCGTTTTGCTCCCTCTTTCCTTTTGGGTGTTGTGATTTGCAATAGAGGTATTGAGCAGTCATAATGTTTGGTCTGTGGTCTACTTTTGGCATGCATCTTTCAGCCCGAATGGGTCCTCCCAACGTCCTTTACTTGGTGTTCCCTTCTCTATCTGAGCTGCCTTTTCCTCCAGCATGTGAGGCCGGTTCCCCTAGACTTTTTCACCCCCACTCACCATCACCCTTGTACCATTTGAAACCAGAGTTGCTGTGTATTTGTGTTTGTGCTGCACATATAAGATACAGACACACGTATATATGCAAGCAGACACACAGACACTCGCTTAAGTCTACATGCATGTAGAATGATTACACCTATGTCTCTGTAAGATAATTATTCATAGATTATTTTACATAGATTACACAGATGATCTATGTATCTACACATGGGTCTATGTAAAGAAGCATTTCAAACTTATTTTTTTCCAAAATTTTATTTTATTAAAGCACCGTGAATTGCAAAGCTAATTCACAGTTGGGTTTTTGACAGACAATGTTCCATCACTGATCCAGCCACCAGTGTCAACTTCCCCCCACCAGGATTCTCAGGTCCCCTCTCCTACCCTCTTTTCCCCTCAGCCTCACCCTGCCCTCTTGACAGGCATTTTATTTTTTAAAAAAAATTTTTTATTGATTCACCATGTGGAAAGTTACAAAGCTTTCAGGTTTAAGTCTCAGTTATACAATGCTCTAACACCCATCCCTTCACCAGTGCACATATTCTACCACCAAGAATCACGACATACCTCCCCCTTCCCTCCACCTCTCCAGCCCCCCACCCCGCATGTGTAACTGGTAAATTTC